>NC_053023.1:266008180-266337164 GCF_003073215.2 Triticum urartu
AAAGTGGTGCTTTCGTTAATGCTGATTTCAGGGACTTAGCAATTCCACTAAGTCCTTGAGCTGTTCTTATCAATATGCCATATGTTCATGTTGTTTCCTAGTGATCCGTGCCTCTTTTGAGGATGATCAGTAAGGATGTTTTGTTAATCTTGTAGTGCTCTATCCGTCCATGTCTTTGTTTGCAATTATGGAGCACCCTAGCTTGAGTCAATTGAGCTCTACTTTTGCTATTTCGTGAATCTGGGCAGATTGTCTACTTGTTAGCGATTTTGCCGAGGATGTTGTAGTTGATCCGTGCATGCTATGTTATTGTTCTTGCCATGTCTAGCTTGTAAAATGTGTATTCTTGATGGGTGTATGCTTAGATTGTCATGACATGCTCTGTAGTGAGTGCATCGAGCTCGTAAACATGCCTACTTGATATCTGTTTTGCATGCTCCAGTTTTCACTAAGTTTGTGATCTGATTATGTTTTTGCCATGTTCACATGCTTGCAAATGTATTTTCTGATCCCTTTTGGCTCAAGGTCACTAAGGGACTTTTGTTAATCTCTTTGAGTAGCTCCATGCATGCTTTCCTTTGCCATGTTCAGGCCCTGTAGCATATAGTTTTCATGCTCCAAAGTGTGCTACCTGATCTGAAATTCCAGACAAGTGTTAATTTCACCAAGTCTGAGATCTGTTTACCAAATGCATTTTTGCCATGCTTGTTTGAAATTGTTAATGGATGAATTGGCCATAGCTCAGTGTTCCTCTTTTGTTAAGCATCATGAATGGATCCCTGCCATGTATTTTTTTGCCATGTTTGGGTGCTGTAGCTTGTTTGTCTTGTTGCATTTAGATGGCTTCTTGTTGTATATCGCAGACCGGTGCCATATTTGTTTTGCTTGCCATTTCCAAACCGTGTCTCTGATTCCGGCGTTCTTTATATCGTTTTCAAGCGGAATCATCTCACCTTTCCAGTGGCACACTTGGATTTCCAAGTTGAGGCCAGGTTCATTCATCTCTTGTCAAATCTTGCATATGCATCCCATATCGCATCCCGCATAGCATACCATGTTTGCATCATGTTGTTTGAGCTTTGCACGTGGTTGATTGTGTATTTTGTGCTTGTTTGTCTTGTTTGGGTAGAGCCGGGAGACGAGTTCGCTAATGAGGAGCCCGTTGAGTTTGCTTTCGAGGATCCAGTCAACTCTGACAACTTTGCAGACAAGATGATCATACCCTCGAAATCACTACTATCTTTGCTTTGCTAGATGCTCGCTCTTTTGCTATGCCTATGCTACGATTCCTACCACTTGCTTATCATGCCTCCCAAATTGCCATGTCAAACCTCTAACCCACCATGTCCTAGCAAACCGTTGATTGGCTATGTTACCGCTTTGCTCAGCCCCTCTTATAGCGTTGCTAGTTGCAGGTGAAGATTGGAGACCGTTCCTTGTTGGAACATTATTTACTTGTTGGGATATCATCATATTATATTGTTATCTTAATGCATCTATATACTTGGTAAAGGGTGGAAGGCTCGGCCTCTCGCCTAGTGTTTTGTTCCACTCTTGCCGCCCTAGTTTCCGTCATATCGGTGTTATGTTCCCGGATTTTGCGTTCCTTACGCGGTTGGGTGATAATGGGAACCCCTTCATAGTTCGCCTTGAATAAAGCTTTTCCAGCAATGCCCAACCTTGGTTTTACCATTTGCCACCTAGCCTCTTTTTTCCTTGGGTTTCCGAAGCCCGAGGGTCATCTTATTTAAACCCCCCGGGCCAGTGCTCCTCTGAGTGTTGGTCCACCTGTCAGCTGCTGGTGGCCACCAGGGGCAACTCTGGGCTGGCCTACCCGTACCTAAGACAATCTGAGTGTGCCCTGAGAATGAGATATGTGCAGCTCCTATCGAGATTTGTCGGCACATTCGGGCGGTATTGCTGGATTTGTTTTAACTTGTCGAAGTGTCTTGTAGAACCGGGATACCGAGTCTGATCGGAATGTCTCGGGAGAAGGTCTATTCCTTCGTTGACCGTGTGAGCTTGTCATGGGCTAAGTTGGGACCCCCTGCAGGGATTTGAACTTTCGAAAGCCATGCCCGCGGTTATGGGCAGATGGGAATTTGTTAATGTCCGGTTGTAGATAACTTGAACCTTAACTTAATTAAAATGAATCAACTGTGTGAGTGAGTTACCGTGATGGTCTCTTCTCGGCGGAGTCCGGGAAGCAAACACGGTGTTGGAGTAATGCTTGCCGTAGGTTTTTCTCTAGTTATTCATTTGCGCTTTTCCTTCTCTCCTCGCTCTCTTTTGCGAATAGGTTAGCCACCATATATGCTAGTCGCTTGCTACAGCTCCAGATATTTTACCTTGCCTTTCCTATAAGCTTAAATAGTCTTGATCTCGAGGGTGTGAGATTGCTGAGTCCCTGTGGCTCACAATTTACTTCCAAACCAGATGCAGGGCCAGACGACTCCGTTCCAGATGACGCATTAGAGCTCAAGTGGGAGTTCGACGAGGACTCACGCCGTTACTATGTATCTTTCCCTGATGATCAGTAGTGGTGCCCAGTTGGGACGATCGGGACCGTGTCGCATGTTGGGTTGGTCTTTTATTTTGGCACCGTAGTCGGGCCATGAGTGATTGAATGATGTAATGCTATTTATGTACTTTGTGTGACGTGGCGAGTGTAATCCAACGATGTTACTTTTCCCCTTATTATGTATTACATTGGATGTTGTGATGATTACCTAACTTGCGACATTGCTTTCAATGCGGTTATGCCTCTAAGTCGTGCCTCGACACGTAGGAGATATAGCCGCATCGAGGGCGTTACATCCAGCTCCGTCTTTGGATCCGGCGGCGTGGGGCCGACCGTCTGGTGCACAAACGACGCCGCTCGCCAGGCTCTGACTGCCTGGGTGGTGCTGGTGTTCGCAGGCCGCGACCCGAGTCCTGTCCGCGACCGGTCCACTGCTCATCCGCGCAGGCACGGGCCGTTCGGCCCCCAACGAGCCGATCTCCATGGCCGTCTTCTTCTCAGGGGCCATGGCGACGAAGAACCGCTAGGCTAACTACCAGACCAGATTCTCACAAACGCGCCCCCTACCTGGCACGCCAAGGATGCCGGTGGGAAACGACACCTATAGGATCACAAGAATCCCTACTGCGGTTGCGGGGCGTGGGGTTGAGAGAAGAGCGGGTCTAACAGAGAGCATGCGGTTCATTTATCCAGGTTCGGGCCACGAGGATGCGTAAAACCCTAGTCCTGCTTTGGTGGATGTATTCTGAGTTCTTGAACTAGCTACGGGGTGTAACGAGCTCCAAAAAGCCGAATCCCTCTTGTCGTCGCCTTGGGCCTCCTTTTATAGAAAAAGGGGTTGCCACAGTGGCACACAGGAGGTGGAAAGGCAACAGTGTTGCGAGGTTATCCTGGTATTAAAGGACAAAGCGCATTAAATGCGAGGCTTAGGTGTCCCTCCACTTTATCGGGGGCGGGGGCAAGGCCCGTCCTGTCCGTCGCCGCTCCTCCAAGCTTTGACACGCACCCTGGCCAGCGGTGCATGCGGCACCATGTAGGTAGGCAGGCAGCTAAGGTGGCGCGGTGGTGGAGTCTCCGCGAAGGGCTGCATGTTGCCACACAGGTGCCTGCCCAGCTGGTTGGATCGGCAGCTGCATGCGAACGACGGCGGAGTCTTGGCTGGTGTGGGCATGACGGTGGCCCTGCTGGTGCACTTGGCGAGGGCCTTGCTGGGTGGCCCGTCAAGGGTCTTGCTGTGACGTGCAGGCGTCCCCGGCAAGGATCTTGCCGGGGGTCTTGTGGGTTTCTTTGGTGAGGATGGTTTCCTTCCTATCCTCATTTGACCTTGAGTATTCTTTGTCTTCACAAAGATCTGCATGCCACCACAGAGGTGCCTCCCGAGCCTTGTCCAGTGCATTTATCGAGTGTTGGTGGGCTCGAGGGTGGCTCGCTCGGCTGGCGTGGGCGAGCTGCCCCAGCAAGGGTCTTGCCTGGGCCGCTGAGGCTGCCCCGGCAAGGGTCCTTGCCGGGGAAACCTCCTTTTCCCATCTGATCTTTGTGGCCTTGGTCCTTGTCATTGCATTGCTTCGTCTTGGGCTTCGATCTTACCTTGGCTTACCTCCCTTGCTTTGCTTGGTGTGGTCACGGGCGCGGCTTTGACTGCCCGTGCAGAGGTAAAGGGGTACAAAAATGTGCCCCTAGTTTTGTACACCGACACTAAGTTTTTCACTTTGAGATCTGACACCTCTACAAATCCCTACTTCCCTCTGCGAAGGGCCTTTCTGTTACTTTATGCAATTTTTATTTTTGAATTTGAGTCTCCATCTTTTCTTATAAAAGCACCAACTAGGAGGCAATATGAGTGTACTTGTCTATTGGGTGTAGCTAATATGCGAGTGTCTTTCATGAATGTATCAATGATTGAGTATGATGGGCTAGGGATAGCTTATTTTACCGTTGATATTTTGAAAGACATGGTTGCTTGTTGATATGCTTGAGTATTTAAATTATCATGTCAAAACTAGACTATTGCTTTGAATCACATAAAAGTCCAAATGTCCATGCTACAAAGAAAAGAATACAATATGACATGTTAGGCAGCATTCCACATCAAAAATTCTATTTTTATCACTTACCTACTCGAGGACGAGTAGGATTTAAGCTTCGGCATGCTGATACGTCTCCAAAGTATCTATAATTTTTGATTGTTCCATGCTGTTATATTATCAATCTTGGATGTTTTATAATCATTTTATAGTCATTTTATATCATTTTTGTTACTAACCTATTGACATAGTGCCAAGTGCCAGTTGCTTTTATCCATGTTTTTACATCGCAGAAAATCAATACCAAACGAAGTCCAAACGCAACAAAACTTTACGAAGATTTTTTTGGACCAGAAGGAACATAATGGGCCCTGGCTGCGCCTAGGGGGTGCTCCAAGGCGAGCGCAACCCACCTGGGCGCGCCAGGAGGCCCAGGCACGCCCTGGTGGGTTGTCCCCACCTCCTCTTTGCTCTATGAATACCCCAATATTCCAAAAATCCTAGGGTAGTCGACGAAATATTGATCCAGCTGCCGCAGAGTCCAGAACCACCAGGTCCAACCTACACACCATCTCGGATGGGGTTCACCACCTCCATTGGTGCCTCTCCGATGATGGGTGAGTAGTTCTCTGTAGACCTTCAGGTCCGTAGTTATTATCTAGATGGCTTCCTCTCTTCCTTTTGATTCTCAATAAAATGGTCTTTTGGAGATCCATATGATGTAACTCTTTTGCGGTGTGTTTGTTGGGATTGATGAACTTTGAGTTTATGATCAGTTCTATCTTTTTATATCCATGAAAGTATTTGAGTTTCTTTGATCTCTTTTATGCATGATTGCTTATAGCCTTGTATTTCTTCTCCGGTATTTGGGTTTTGTTTGGCCAACTTGATCTATTTATCTTGCAATGGGAAGATGTGCTTTGTAGTGGGTTCGATCTTACGGTGCTTGATCCTAGTGACAGAGGGGGAATCGACACATATGTATCGTAGCTACCAAGGATAAAATGATGTGGTCTATATCTACAAAGATAGATCTTGTCTACATCATGTCCTTGTTCTTATTGCATTACTCCGTTTCTCGATGAACTTAATACACTAGATGCATGCTGGATAGCGGTCGATGTGTGGAGTAATAGTAGTAGATGCAGGCAGGAGTCGGTTTACTAATATTGGACGTGATTCCTATGTAATGATCATTGCCTGGATATTGTCATGATTATTTGAAGTTCTATCAATTGCCCAACAGTAATCTATTCACCCACCGTTTGCTATTTTTCTCGAGAGAAGACACTAGTGAAACCTATGGCCCCCGGGTCTCTTCCTCATATATTTGCCTTTGCGATCTACTTTTCCTTTGCATTTATTTTCAGATCTATTAAACCAAAAATATGAAAATACTTTGCTGCGATTTATTCTTATTTATTTTATTTGGCGTTCAATCTATCAATCCACTACAAATTTACCTCATGTCTATTTGCCTATCTTGAGGCGTCGTACCCCGGAAGGGATTAACAACCCCTTTAACATGTCGGGTGGCGAGAAGTTATTATTTGTGTGCAGGTGCTGTTTACATTGTGTTGCTTGGTTCTCCTACTGGTTCGATTACCTTGGTTTCACTTCTGAGGGAAATACCTACCGCTGCTATGCTGCATCATCCCTTCCTGCTTGGGAAAATACCGACGTAGCTTCAAGCGACATCGGTAACCATGTGGATGAGAAAAGCTCTATCTCTAAAATGAGCTAATACTTTGCTAACCCTAATACGGAGCTAGGGGATGAGTATTTATAGTCCAAGGGGTAAGTGGGAGATAAATGGGGCGAAACCCCTTTCACTGTGCGTAGGCAGGGCGGTAGTACCAGTCATGGGGGTGGTTATACTGCTTGGAGCTCTCGTACTGGTTCTTGGAGGTGCTTCCAGAGGTGCTTAGCAGTTATACCAGTGTTTGGAGCGGTTGTACCGGTCTGATGGCTGTTATGGGGATAAACTGGTGTTGTGCCGGACTTGCACCGCTTGATCATAGAAGCTAGACCGGTAGTTGGGCGGTAGTCGAGCGGTTGTACTGCCCGGGCGGTAGTTGGGCGGTACATGGGTGGTTGTACCGGGATTTTTGGACTAGGCAGATTCTCTTCATGCTCTTGATGTCCATCTTGCACCATAACAACTCCTTGGTTGCTTCCTTGGTACCTAAGCACACAAAGCATCTCTGTTTCATGTAGTAGCCATGTCTCAAGTGGGTCAAAGGGGAGTTCAACAAGGAGAGAGTCAATGTCATTCTCGATAGCCCTTGCACGAGCTTGTGTCATCGGTCCACATGGTATCTTGGCCACGACAGTAGGTCCATGGGGATGGTCGTAGGATGCTCCGCACCAACCTATTACTATGCTTCATGCTGGTATGGCTTCCCCATGCGATGATTTACCCATTTATGATGAGTTTGATGATTGCCATGTGGAGTCTATTAGTTGTGATGCCATGTTGCATAGGATTTCTTGTCATAATTCTTTCGGTCACATCATGTTTGACAATCCGCTTTACTTGTCATATGCTATGCATGAAATCAATTATATGTCATATTTGCAATCTCATCGTAGTGACTATGCATATGCCATTAAAATTAACCAAATTTGCACATATGGCATAGATGACAAGCCCATGGTTATTGGCATTTGTTTCTCTTGTGATGATATTGATATGCTCCCTTTGCATCATTTATCTCATATGCCATGCCATGACCACCTTGCTTCGGATATGAATTTTTTGGATGTTGTCCATTTCCTCCATATGATATTTCCGATATTGCTCATGAGGAGACACCCATAGTTTCCTCATACATGTTAGGAGATTTTGATTCATCCCATCCATTGCATGATCCCAATACTTGTGTGCCCAATATGCGCCCCGTGAATAAAAATGCTATTGTTGTGCCACATACTTACTCTAATTTGTTTCCCCACCGTGTCATTCACAATAACTATTCTTTCATGATGGATGACATGTTCTTATACCATGCATCAAATTTCTTTGAGCGATTCTTATCTCGTGCTAACTCACACATGCACATACACATCATGATGGATGATGTGTACATTTACCGCGCACACAATTTCATTGGTTTGTGTCTCTTTTGTGTAGGTACCCATGAATACTTGTCAACCTCACAATCCCATGAGTTGACAAACCGAGCTCTAGAGAGCAACGATAACTTGGGATCCCATGGATTGGTTTTCACACCATTTCCATTGCGCCATGACTTCACCCATTTCTTCTACATGGCCCTCACATGGTTATGGGTTATTGTCCATTATGTAACATTTTTCCATATTGCCATGTTCACTTTGCATGATATGATATTTCCCATGCTTTTGTCATGCATTTGTGACACATGCTTTGAATTAAACATGATGATTGATTCTACTACTTGTATGTGTACTTGCAAGCTTGGTGGAGATATTATTTGTTATTGCCATGTTCCATTTATGACAAATTCCTATGATGATACTATGATCTTGCTTTGTGTTCGTGCTTGCGATATGTCATGTGCATTGTCTATGCCTAGTATTTGCTCACATGACATGATTGCCATGATTTCCTCTAGTGTGTTTCACCTTCGATCCACTAGTTTGCATGACATGATTGATATGCTTTCTTATGTTGCATCACCGATGATTCATACTTGCTCGTTTCATGCGGTTGATGACAACCATCTACATGCTTTGCACATGATTGTTATTGCTTCTTGTCATATATCTCCATATGTTGCCTGTCTCATGCTAGATCATTTGCCATGTATTGAGTGCAACAATGATTTAACTCTTTCTAATGAGATTGCCCCCATAGCATTCTCCCATATATTTGCAGATTTTGACATGTTTCTTCTGAAGCATGCTTGTCTTACCTCGTTGCATCATATACCTAGTGCCATGAACATAGAAATTGTTGCATGATATTATTCATCCACTTGTGCTCCTAATGGTTATGTGCAAGAGAATACAACCATCATGATGGATGATGTGTTTATCTACCATGCACATACGTTCTTTGCTTTGTTGTGTGTATGTGTAGGATCTTTCTTCATGTCAACTTCCACTTCACATGAGTTGACCATTTGATCTCTTGAAAGCGAACCACCTTCTACCACGAGGATTCTACATCGCATTTTCTTGTACTTGGCATTGTGAAGGATGTGCAAGGACATGCTTTCAAGGTGATATCCTTCTCTTTTGAGAAACCCAAAACTATGAGCGTGAATATTATGGATCATACTACTTGTGTTGCTTGCACCATAAGACTTATTGGTCATCTTGGACAACTTGATTGCGCACATGTTAGAGATATTGCTTCCACATTTCATTTTCACCTTTCCATGCATCATGACATGTATACCTTGTGTGTTTCATCCAATACTTGGATTACTTGCTCCTATCATATGCTTGGTTACAACAATGTCATTTCTTCACATATGCCATGTCCCATTGATTGCTACATGCTTGCCTTGATTGCCTCACACATGATGAACAATTGCTCTTTATATTGTGTAAAGTGCCACCATATCTTCACTACACCCTATGCACGGTATGCTTGGACTGTCTTGCACTCGACCCATGTGTTTAGACACTTCATTTCCTTTGATGTTGTAAATGATTCATATGCATACCATAGATCATTTGTTGAGTGCTTGATGCATACGTGCTATGATCTTGAGGTAGATGCTTCTTCACTTGTCAAACCTACTAGCATCTCTACCTCCAATTTGCATGATTGTTTCAATGATGACCTCGATTTTGCTCAAGTGATATGCTTACATGCCATGTTAGAATCCTTTGTCACACCATATGATATGCTTGATGACAACACTTGTTGGGTGAATCACCTCTTGAATGCATGGTTTTGCACTAATGCTAACTGCATTTGTTTTTCCAAGTGTTTGTTGTCTTTGCTCTTTTTGAAGGAATCCCATGATGGTGCGACATTGGAGAGTGCCTATTTGGACCTTCAAGATGATGAGTGCTGGTTGATCTTCCACTTCTAAACGGTGACGCCATCTCTTTCCCGTGGTGATTTGGTTTTCGATCCGAAGTCAGATCTTTCCCAAGTGGGAGGGGATGACGCAGAGCATCCTACGGACATCACCATGTCAAGAGTTCATTCGGCAAGTGACACGTGCGACATCTACTTCACGTACATAAAGGTGAAGCATCTCCTTTACACATGTTCACTTGACCCCTTCAGGGATGGTATACTACTTGTGTAAGGCCCAAGATGTGGCTATATCTCCTACGTGTTGAGGCACGACTTAGAGGCATAACCGCATTTTGGTATGGTCACAAGAAGGATCATCTTCACATAATCCCATGTATAAGAACAAGGAAATAAATAGTTGGCTTACAATCGCCACGTCACACAATGATCAAATTATTCATACATCAATCAAAGTACACACAAGGTCCGACTACAGACAATTCCAAATGAAAAGAAGACAAACCCAAATGCTAAATCCCGATCGCGTCCCTACTGGGCACCACTACTGATCATCCGGAAAGGAAACATAGTAACGGCCAAGGTCTTCATCGAGCTCCCACTTGAGCTCGATGGCATCACCTGCATTGGTATCATCGGCACCTGCAACTGTTTTTGTAGTATCTTTAAGTCACAGGGACTCAACAATCTCCAAACCTGCGAGATCAAGCCTATTTAAGCTTAATGGTAGGATCTGGTTATAAGGTGGAGTTGCAGCAAGCACTAAGAAAATATGGTGGCTAACATACGAGTACAAAAGTAAGATGAGAAACTACGCAACGGACATAGAGCTAGAAGTGATCAAGAAGTGATCCTGAACTACTTAAGTTCATACATAACCCAACCTTCACTTCCCAAACCTCGTCGAAAAGTGACCAACACGGTTACACATGCGGTTGGTGTATTTTAATTAAGTCAAGTGTCAGGTTCTCTACAACCGGATATTAACAAATTCCCATCTGCCACATAACCGTGGGCTCGGCTCTCAAAAGTTTAAACCCTGCAGGGGTGTCCCTACTTTGCCCATCACAAGCTCTCACGATCAACGAAGGATATTCCTTCTCCCGGAATAACCTGATCAGACTCGGAATCCCGGTTGCAAGACATTTCGACAATGGTAAAATAAGACCAGGAAGACCGCCCAATGTGCCGACAAATCCCGATAGGAGTCGCACATATCTCGTTCTCAGGGCAGACCGGATGGGCAAGACGTCGGGTTGGCTGAGACCTTGGTTGCCCAGGGGGCGCCGGACATCGCCCAGGTTGGACCAACACTCAGAGGAACACTAGCCCGGGTTGTTGATTAAGAATCATCGGGTTAATTACTCCCTATGCATATTTTAGTTGTTATTAGGCAAATGGTAAAACCAAGGTTGGGCCTTGTTGGACGAGTTTTATTTAAAGCGAACTGTCAAGGGGGTCCCATAACCCCAACCGCATAAGCAACACAAAATCAAGGAACATAACACCGGTATGACAGAAACTAGGGCGGCAAGAGTGGAACAAAACACCGAGCGAAAGGCCAAGCCTTCCACCCTTTACCAAGTATATAGATGCATTAATTAAGTAAGAGATATTGTGATACCCCAACATATCCATGTTCCAACATGGAACAACATGCACTACACCTGCAACTAGCAACACTATAAGAGGGGCCGAGCAAAAGTGGTAACATAGCCAAACAACGGTTTGCTAGGAAGGTGGGTTAGAGGCTTGACATGGCAATATGTGAGACTTGATAAACAAGTGGTAGGTAAAGCGACATAGCGATAGAACGAACTACTAGCAAGCAAAGATAAAAGTGATATCAGTGATAATGATCATCTTGCCAACAAAGTTCTCAGGGTTGTCGAAAGCTTGCTCCTCGTAAATGTATTCGACAGGATCCTCGTTCACGAACTCATCTCCCGGATCTACCCAAAGCGAGAACACGAGCAAGGGAACAACAATCAATCACGGTGCAACGCGCAAGCAACAAGATGCAAGACATGGCATGGAATGCAAGGTATGACGTGCAATGCATATGGGTACTCCGGAAGGGAAAAGATGATCATGGCGTCGACTTGGCAATCCAAGTGTGCCACTGGAAAGATTGAGTGATTTCGGTTGAAATCGATATCAAGATCACTGGAAACGGATGCACGGTTTACAAATGACGAGCAAGACAGTAGATTTGGGGAAACAGAAAAGTGGCACGAAGTTATGACATGTCAAAGTGGCACACATAAGATAGTAGATTTGGGGACTTGGACGAATTTTCACCTCGCGAAAGTCAACGGGATAAGGAGATTCCGGGACGGAGGGATCTAGGGACGGGGCTGGCGTTTGGTTGGATGGCGTGGTGGATCCGGTCCCGCTCCGGCCGGATCTCGCCGGAGACGACGACGAGGCGGTGGCCGGTGACGGAGGAGGTGACCGGCGATGGGGCGGCGGCGGAGGCGCAGCGGCGGGGCACGGGACGGCGGCGGCGAACCGGGCTGGGAGGGCCCCGCCTGGGCCTGGCGGGCTGGCGGCGGAGGGAGGAGTGGGGAAGCCATGTGGCAGCCCCCGATTGGTTCGGGTGCAGACGCGTTCGGTCCAGGCGGACGTGTCCGGCGGCGCGGGGAGTGGAATGGGTAGGGTTTGCCCGAGATTTCGGAGGGGGAGGCCTTTTTATAGGTAGGGGGAGCTAGGAGAGGAGTTTTGAGGCACGATTTTCGCCCACATGATCACGATCCAACAATGGAGAGCATGGAGGGGGTTTAGATGGGCTAGTGGGCTGTTGTGGAGGGGTGTTGGACTACAACGAGAGAAGGGTTTTGGCGATTACACGGCTAACCATTTGGGCATCAAACGACCTCCAAATGGAACGAAATTTGACAGGCGACCTACCGGTGATGTACCAAGGCCACTCAAAAAATCTCGGCCCATTTCGAGAATGTTTTTCTCCCGTTCACGAAACGAGATCTAAGAGGTGCAATGGGTGCATGTGTGAGTGTCGGATTCCAAAACGGACGGGGAAATGACCGTATGCATAAGACGAACACGAATGCAAATGAAATGCACATGATGCCATGAGATGAAATGCATGACATGAAGAAAATGAAAAACGAGGACAAAACCAAACCACGAAGGATATAACATAAAACATAGCCTGAAATGGCAAGAGTTGGAGTTACAATTATGGAATGTTACATCCGGGACATTACAACTTGACACCCCTCTTGTGCGCATGCATAGATATTGTCGGAGCTTCACGAATGTCGAGGAGGAGTGCATGCACAAAGGAACAACTACACCATCCGCGAGGAAGCGTGGAAGAGGAGGAAGAAGAAGCATGGACAAGCTTCTGGAGAGCCCGGAACTTCCGGCCTCCTACCCGGAACTTCTGGCCCCGACGCATCAAAGCAGTCCGAGAGTGTGCCAATTCTCTAGATAACCCGGACCCTGGCTAGACCTTCGCCCAGAACCTCCGACGCCCGGACTTTCCGGCCGTCCTCAAAACTTCCGGCCCTGCCTGCATGCAGAGACTCAGCCCAAGGCCATGCAACCTTTCACCCCTCACTTACCCCTTTGTGGCTACCACTAGATAAACTTATCCCCCTCCTGGATTCTAGGGTTAGCAAAGGATTAGCTCGTTTGAGATAGAACTTTGCTCTCCACTAGATCCCTTCTCCATCAGAGTTCACGACCTCTATGGAGAAGATCCCCCAAGTGGATTCAAGACCCCTCACGGGAAGACCCCTCAAGACCTCCTCACAGAGAAGAACTTGCTACTTGTATCGTCCTTTGTTGATCGTGGATCGTGTATCTCTTTGGGTTTCGAGGATCTAGCACATGTCTAATCAAATCTTGTTTGTTTGAGTGATTACTCTCATGTTTCCCCTCGTGTTTCCCTTGTGTTCTTCGCAGGATCAGCTCCAATCGTGAAAGATGGGGCATCTAGGGTTCTACCCTACATCAGTGTCCTTAGCATTTTGAGGGGTCCAGATTTCTAATCCATGCCATGCCATTCATTGAACTTTCTAAAATATTTATCTTAAATGGATATTATTTCAATGAGTTATATGTTCTTATGAATTACCACAACCACCAGGGGATTAGTTGCACTTTCAATCTCCTCCTTTTTGGTAATTGATGACAGCATAGGGATCAAAGCTTCGACAAATGATAAAATGAATGAAATACATCATCACTTTCAGAAGTATGTGATAAGCAAGAGCTCCCCCGAAATTTGTTCATTATTTAAAATTTGAGTTTGAATGCAAATGCACAATCAATCAGGACCATGGGTTAATCTTCCATGTCACATACATCTTGGTTGAGCGAACAAAATAATAAGAGTAAAATAACATGCACTCATCAGCAAGGATACAAGGGTTGATCATACACAAACAATCATGGAGAGAAAAATGCAAGCACACAATAAGCATAGTATGATCAAACACATGATCACACAAGTTATCTCACGAACATAACACAAATGTAGCACCAAGTAGCATCAACCAACCAAAGTAGCAAGGCAAATGAAAAACCAACAAAGAAGCAACAGAATCTCTCTCTCTCTCTCGAAGCCTATGATCTATACACTTTCTCCCCCTTTGGCAACAAGTTACCAAAAAGTTTGACAACATATAGTTCTACACGGCACTCTAGGTATGATCTCCGGGAGCTCCTGAAGGGGTCTTCTGGCTTGTTGCTCTGGATTGCGTAGACGGCGTTCAGAGAACTGCGTCTAGAAATGCTTCAGCTGAAGTCTGCTGAGCAGGAGGGGTTGACACTGGTGGTGGATCTTTGGCAGTGGCGGCAGGAGCAAAGTGAGTAGGCCTAGTGTCTGCAACTGGTTCAACAGTAGACCTGGGTTCCCTTGGCATAGTCTAGAATCTATCTGTGGTAGGTCTGTCATCTCTGTCCTCAGCATCATCTCTTAGCTTCTCAACAATGGTCTGAATCTAAGTGACCTTGACATCAAGGTTCTACATCTTGTCTTCAACAATCCGTTCTAGGCTCTCCTAATTCTTAGTCAAGTTGGCAGACTCTTCTCAGTCCTCATAATAGTTTCTAGTATATATGTGTGCTGATCTTGCTTGGTCTTGAGATTCACAATTGATGCATCTGGATAACTTGCTGCTTTTACTGCTTTAGTAGCCTTTGCCTTCTCAGCTTTCTCCTGGGCCTCAACAAAAGTTGGATGTTACACATCCAACACAACTTCATTGTCCTCAAATTCTATCCTAAGAGGTAAATGCTCACTATCAAGTAGATATGTGCTAGGTCCAACCTTGGTTGATCAACATCTGAATGTGTGGTGCATATCCACATGACCTCTATTGGTCAGCAGCTGTCCTCTTGACCGTCTCAATGATCAGACTCATAACCTTGAACTTATGTGGGATGTCAAATAGATGCAGCATGTTGATGGAATGTCCATGGATCATTCTCTCATCTCTAGACTTGGGCAAGTACACATGCCTCAGATATGTAGTTGGTAGTGCCGAAACCACCAAGCAGATAGTAGATGGAACCAAACTTGTGAGTTTCAAGTGCTTTGTCAGGGATAGGCCTGTACATGTGAGCCATAGTGTTATGGTCCATTCTTGGTTTGCCATAAACATCTATGTCGTTCTCATATTCCTAGGGGGCATTGATAAGAGTAGTCCATTCTGAGATTTATGACTGGTACATGGTGCCCTCAGTCATCCATACTATCTTCCCATCTGTACAGAAGCGCGCAGTAGAGTAAAATTGCATCACCATTTCATTGTTCCACTTGGTGAGCTATTTTCCAACGAATGCATCAACTCCAGTCAAACTGAAGCTCTCATGAACGTGGGGGAAGTAATCCTCATTGGCATCTATGTACTTCCAATCAACCCACTTCAAATCACTCATAATAGGCTTCTTGTGAAGCAAAACTGTCTCATAAAAGTCCTGATGTTCTCTTGTGTGGAAATGATAATCAGCAACAGTCCTTCTCTTTGTAGAATATGGATCAGTCTTCCTCCATAATCTCAGTACATTGTCCTTCCTCAACTTCATGTTGTCAGCCACTAGTTCATCATCATTGTGGTCTAGAAACTTGGGCTTCAATTTTCTGAGCACTTGGGGCTCATCATCTTCTTGAACTTATAACACTGGGGCCTTGTTCTTCTCTGCAGCAGGAATGTTCCTAGTGGATCTGTTGGGAGCTGTAGTATTGGATGTAGTAGGTGGAGCTTTTGACTTGGGCTTGGAGGCTGCACCTGTCTTAATGACATCAGCCATTAATTTATGTGTTTTGGCTGGTGGTGCAACAGGTTCCTCCTCCTCATCCTCATCATCATCCCTCATCAGGGATGGTCTACCAATGACTCTTGCAATAGTTTTCTTGACTCTCTCCTTTCTCTTCTTCTTCCCATCAGCAGTTTCTCCCTCATCTCTTGGCTCAAGAGTGAACTCCATAGTCTCTTGCGTAGCAGTTGACTTTATGGATTTAGACATGGGAGCTCTCTTGGCAGGAAGTTTCTTTCGAAGGCCAGGCTTGGTGGCAGCAGCTGCAGCATATTCCTTGTTGATCACTTTCTTCTTTGAGGTCACTTCTTCCTCAACAACACAGGCTTCATCCTCACTGTCAGAGTTTCTCTTCTTTCTCTGTCTAGTAGCATCTTTGGGAATATTGCTAGGAGTGCTTCAGCTGCCTTCATCATAGCTAATACTTGGGCTTGTGCCCTCGCTGAGGTTGACCTATTCCTCTGACTTGTTGTGGCTGTAACTTGCTTCAGACATCTCGGCAAACTGACTTTGTGAATAGATGGATATGGGCAGAGTGGATGTGCATCACAAAAAGCAGCTTGTTTTTGCAAAAATTGAGTCAAAATCTTAGTTTTAGTTTTCTACAGAAAGCATTTCGGAGCTACCAATATGAAAATCTCGGTTACACCAAAGCACTAACAGAGTCTAAACATGCAGCATCGGTCAGACAGAGTTACAGTTCGGTGACTCCAAGATGCTAGGGTTTCACAGAGAAATTGCTTTGGGTCTCACCGATCAGTACGCTTCGGTCAGACCGAGTTGTACTTAGTGCAATGGCCAGGGCCAATCGGTTGGACCGAAAACTCCATTTCGGTCGGTCCGAGATGAGCTCGGCTGAAACCTAACCCAAAAATATTTCATCAAATCTAGTCTAGAGGAATTTCTGAGTGGATAGAGGGCTTTCAATCATGGCAAGAGCTTAGGCATTGAATTTGTGCAAAGAATCGAAAGGGGAAATAGCACAAAGTGTTCGAACCATACCCTAACTTGGTGACGATTCGCTACGGCGGCAACAACAAAGAGGAATTCCATTGACGACGGCAGAGACCTATGATGACGGTGCATGGGCGGATATGGTGCCGATGTGGAGACCAAGGGGAGGCAGTGCTGGGGCGCGGACTCATGCAACTAGAAGAATTTTTCAACTGTACGGGTATACAAGGTATATATACCGAGACGCTATCGATGGCACCGAAAGGAATGTCTCGGTGGCACAGAGATGCAAAACTGCTTTTAGTTAATGCAACTCAGTGAGACCGAGTCATTCTAATCAGTAGCATCGAGGTGAGAACCTAGATCAATATTTTGGTTTCGGTGGGACCGAATATGATTATGTTGGTTTGACCGAAATTCACAAGAAGGTTTTGGAAGTCAGCCCGTTGGTGCAACAAACCATGGTTCCGTTGCCCAAACTCTGCACAGTCCCAAGAAGAAGATTACAACACCAAGATCAAAGCACGAGGTATTAGTTCTTTGAAGGATTGAAGTGTAGATAGAGGAGACCAAGACTAGCCGGAGAGACAAGATACCACTACGAGAAGAACCTCCCTTGCCTTGCAGGCGAGCCTGGCAAGGTTGGGGTTACCCTAGAAGATAACCTCCAAGATCACCCCGGTAGGCCTACCAGGGCTCGTGGAGGCAAACCACTCCATCGCACCACATCACAATGATGCACGTCGTCGATTAGTGCGGTGTGAATCTCCTAATAGACTAAGTGGCTGCATCCTGCCACATGGCAGCCATTTCCTACACAAAATATCTCCAAACGATACTCGTCCAGAGATGTGTCAAGCAAGCATGCGCGGATCTGGCAAAATAGCCCGGCAAGGCCTGCCGGGCATGCTATGATGTGACACTGAGCGACGCATTTAATGGGCTCTATCAGCCTGCAGAGTTAGGTATGATAGCACTGTTTTCTATCTAATCAGTATGCAATGACTGATTTGCCACTGTGGTGACGCCTTCATCTATAAAAGGAGGTCCATGGCAACTGTAGAAAGGATTTAGACACTCACACATTCATAAGCGTGTAGCCACTCTCGCCCAGGGGCAACCCTGCAGGGCAAGAGCGATGTGCCTTACGCCATTTTCCACCATCAATCCACCAAATCAGGAGTAGGGTTTTACGCCTCACGGCGGTTCGAACCTGGGTAAAACTGCCCGTGTGATCTCTGTCATGCTATGTTACGCTTCTCCGCTCTTTGTGCAACGTGCCCATCCCCCCGCCGAACCAAAAGGGGCATAAGGCCCCATAGGTGGTCGTGGGTTCCCATGACATCTTTGGCGCGCCATGTAGGGGGGTCACTTGCGCGAACCCAAGAGCGTAAGAAGTGCGTCACCTTCATCGCCATTTCTGTCATCGACGGCTCCATTGACTATGGCACCCAAGAAGAAGTCTGGTGCCACAACACACCAATCCCCCTCGAAGGACCTGCCGCCTGTGACTGCCAACGCCGCAGGGAATGCGGAGGCGCTGCAGGGGATGTGGTCAGCACAGGCATCATAGTCACCACCTCCTCCACTACCAAAGCACGAGTGGGAGGCACCGGAGAAGGACAACACCAACAACATCCCAGCGACCATGCTCCGTGACGTACGGGTAGAGAGATTATTCCTTCTGTCCCTCCCGGCCTGGCCGAGGGGCATAGCCACGGCGGTGACATTCGTCCCGAGGAGAATCGCAATCCTTCGGCCGCCCCCGCCATGGGCGTGGTCGCAGGATATGCACCGCCATCGGAACAAACTAGCCCAGCCGATGCTTCGAACATGGTCATTGGTCCACACGCGCCACCACCTCGTCACCACGCCATCCCAGCGAATGGCTCCCGACGATGGGAGCCCGGCGCCGCCACTATCGGCACCATCAGGAGCCGGGCGACGCTATGATCTACATCATCATCAACAATGCCAAGCACCACTTCAGAGGCCATGGCGCGGGCCCAGCTGCTGTTGTCGTTTCCGTCGGCGGCTGATCAGATGGATGAGTGGAGAGACACCATTCAGAGTTTGATTGGCTTTGCCAAGGCTGGAGGCTCACCGCAAGCAGGCCTGCCACAGCCTCCGCAGATGACGACGGCGGTCCATGCTACTGGCCGTGCGAAGGGGCCACCCTCATGGTGCAATCCCCACCATGGCAACCAGCGCGAGGGCCACGAGACCAAGAGCTTGATGAAGTCTCAATGGCTTCGTCTGATCCGCGAACACGTCAAGGTTGACGGCAAGGCCCGGAGGATAGGTAGATGGAGGCCGCGCACATCACCATCGAGCGACGCCACGACAACCACCACCGGTCCAATGGGCGCGATGGCCCCAACATCGACGAGATTGTGCTCAGCCTTCAGCCATGAGCTACAGCAAGTTCGTTGGCTGTCTCCTCGCATGTTCAAGCCAGAGATACCAAAGAAGTATGATGGGAGACTGAACCTGGCAGAGTTCTTGAGCATCTACACCATCGCTGTTCAAGCTGCTGGGGGAAGAGATGAGAAGGTTTTTGCCAACTACTTCCCTTTGGCGCTCAAACCAAGCTTGAGGTCTTGGCTGATGCATCTGCCGGAGAGCTCCATCTTGACATGGGCTAACCTATGCCATGAGTTCATTGGCACCTTCACGAGCGGCCACCAAGAAACAGGACAGCCCATCGATTTGCAGCTTCTCTCGTAGAAGGAAGGGGAGACTCTGCGGAAGTATATGCAAAGGTTTAGCCGAGTTCATAGGAATATTCTCGATATTCACCCGGTAGCTATGATATCTACATTCCAGACCAATGTACGCAACTGTCGGGTACATTCCAAGATGAACATCCAGTTGCCCAAGACCATGAAGGAACACTTCTAGGAAAATGCTTATACATAGTAGCATAGTAGTAGCGCTAGAAAAGAGTAAACGCTGCTGCTATTTAGCAGTAGCGCTTTTCCTGGCAAGCGCTACTAGTAACCATATATTAGTAGCGCTGTGAAGCAGAAACATGCTACTACTATGTGTGTCAGAGTAATGGGCCACGGGTAGGCCAACCCGAGTCCCATAACCTTTCAAAACATCGGGGCAGGCTGCGCCCCTCAAGACCCCAGGACGAAGAGCCGCCTCCTGAGGAGTCGACGGCAGGGCGGCTGACTGCCCGCTCACGGCCGAGTCCCAGGGACGACTTCCAGAGAAGCCGACTTTGGGGAGTCGGCCGGCGACTCCAACAAACCCATGACCTCATCGAAGGGGACAGGGCAGGGGTGTGGCTACAGTGAAGCCCACTCCTGCCCCTTACCCAGGGCAGGCATGGCCACAGCACGCCGCACCCGGGAAGATCTCCGTGCGGCGTGGCACTATTGCCCTGCCTGCCCTGACATCAGCGCCACAGTACCGAGTCCTACACCCACGACAGCTTGTCTGTACGGCCCGGGGGCAGCAGGTCCCACCAGTCAGTGAGACCCTAGGAGACGGCGAGAGGACTGCCAGTCGGATCCGTCAGGAGTCGGCCCGGGGAGTCCATGCACCATTAATCAAGGTGTGATGGGGAGTAGCAACAGTGATCGCCCGCCAGGCGGCGGGACTGTTGCCATGACCCCATGACCAAGCCGCGTCATCAGAAGCATGGCTACAGTAATCAGCAGCCGGTAAGACCCGCCCGCGGCGGACGCGGCCTGTCGGCTCCGTACCAGACCAGTCGGCGAGCCCCAGCAGTCGGCGGAGAAGTCGGAGGCCAGGCGCACTGACGGTTGGGCCCGCGCCCAGTCGAATTACCATTGTACCCCTGGGGGGTAGGCCTATATAAACCCCCAGGGCACCCATGCAAAGGGTTGGAACCTAGTAGCTCTAGACCATACCAGATAGAATTAGAGAGCTAGCCTTGCCCTCTCCTACCTCTAAGAAACAGCTCAAGGAGCGACCGTGTAAATACTTGGCCATAGTGATCATGCGGAGACCCCGCAGAGCAGCAATAGGGGTATTATCTCCCCGGAGAGCCCTGAAGCTGGGTAAGATTCGCCGGTGTGCATGTCTTCGCCTCATCCCGTTTCCAAGCACCAGCGACGTTCTACTCGCCCCCACCATGATAAGCCATCCGTTGGCATATGTCGCACCAAACCCCCGACATTTGGCGCCCACCGTGGGGCATGGTGCACCGCCGTCCGGAGATCTGTTCTGGACAGGAACCCTTTTCCTCCCTGGCGAGCGCAGCCATCTAGGCACGCCAGACGAAGTTTGCATCGACACACTACACGGCGTTGAGATCGCCTGCGTAGCCAGCTCCTTGGCCGAGCTTGTCGGCGAGGTCCGCCTCTCTGACTAACCTGCGTTTGACGCAGGCACGGGCGGCCCCGAGAGCCTCCTCGCGGGCCTCCTCGATCAACTCCACGTTTCCAGCGGGCCTGCCATAGACTTGGAGTCCGTAGGCTCCACCGACCCGATGCTGGTCGACACCGACTCACTCGGCGCGGCGCTGCAAGACCTAACTGCGCCCGTTCCGGAAGACACTGACGCAGAGACGTTAGAAGCGCGCCGCCTTCAGCTCGTTGAAAGCGCAAAGAAGCTAGCCAGCATGAGACGCTTGTCAGAAGCTTACCGGCGGGAGATGGATCGCGCCGTTGGCGGCTCGCCGGCCCCAGCAGGGCCTAGCCGCCTTGGTGCGGTCCAGCAACGCGGCGTAGCCATCGCCAGCCTGTTTGGGGCTAGCCGCCCCGTGTACGCTACACCAGCGGAGAACATCCGAGCCTCCCAGGCAGCGGCGGATGAGCTGGACAATTTCGAGGGCGAAGAACGCTGCCTCATGATGATGGAGCGAGTCTAGCGGCTCCTCGACGCGGCCGCCGCGCAGAACGAGGCCGGCTGCCGCACGGAGGCGCCGCAGCGGCCCAACGACGACCCGCACCGAGATCAAGGCGCGACGTCTCAGACGCCGACTGGCGGCGCCCGAGGAAGAAAGGACAAGGAGCCGGCTGTCAGCCAGAGTCGGACTCGCATTGCCATAGATCGCGACCGAGATGGCCGCCCGAGAGCAGTGGAACAACGGGACAACTGTCCGCCTTCCCCTCCCCGTAAGGAGAGGCAAGTCTCCCCGCCGCCTATTGACCATCCGACTCTCGGTGACCGCCTTGGCCGCCGAGAGGGACTTGGAGAGAATGACGCCCACCACCGGATCGACCGACTTCACTGGTCCCTGGCGCTGCAAGAAGAAGACGAGCTGGGTCCGCCTTCTTTCGGGCCCCGCATTTGGGACGAGCCTTTTCCCAGAGGGTTCACGCTCCCAAGAGACACGCCCAAGTA
The DNA here is from genome assembly GCF_003073215.2 of Triticum urartu. Lineage (NCBI taxonomy): Eukaryota > Viridiplantae > Streptophyta > Magnoliopsida > Poales > Poaceae > Triticum > Triticum urartu. The sequence goes on from NC_053023.1 coordinate 266,030,265, forward strand.
TACCGGCTTCGTGAAGCCGGAAGACTGGCTTTTCGACTACTCCACGGCTGTCAGCATAGCAAACGGCAACAAGCGTGTCGCCGTAAAGTACGTTCCGCTCATGCTCCAGGGCACGGCCCGGACATGGCTGAATAGCCTAAAGCCCCGCAGCATCAACAGCTGGGTCGACTTCACCGAAGCGTTCGTCCGCAACTTCACTAGCACGTACAAGCGTCCTCCCAAGCCTCGTCAGCTCTCCTTGTGCGTGCAAGGTCCTGACAAGTCGACTCGCGACTACCTCACGCATTGGGCTGAGCTCCGGAACTCCTGCGAGGGCGTGCACGAGGTGCAGGCCATCGAATACTTTACGGCCGGATGCCGAGAAGGCACCCTCCTCAAGCACAAGCTCCTCTGCGACGAGCCAGAAACCCTCGACGAGGTGCTGATCATAGCGGACAAATACGCCACGGCCGACTCCTCCATGAAGGTGGAAATTTAAATCAGCACAACTGGCAAAGTGGCTCCTCAAGCTCCAAGAACTCCGGCGGCAACAGCAGGGCGACAACAAGCGCAAGGCCCCGCAGCCGGCTTCCAGCAGCCGGCAGGTCGCGACCATTGAAGCCCATCAGCCAGAAGAGCAGCCTCCGCTCAAGCAACAGAAAGGCGGCAAGCCAAACTGGTTGTCGGCCTTCTCCTATGAGGAGACCTTGGATGGACCTTGCAAGTTGCACAGCGGCGCATAGCCGTCGAATCACACCACCCGGAAGTGCCACTGGCTCACCAGGATCGCCAAGGGAGATGGCCTCCTGCCACCCCTGCCTGCTGGGCAGCCGCCTCCGCCTCCGCCCCAGCAGCCGGCAGTCAGGACAGTCGGCGCAGTACAAGAAGAATACCCTGAAGAACACGGAGCCTACATGGTGTTCACAAGTATGGCTGATGATCGACGCAGCAGGCGGCTGCAACGACAAGAGGTGAACGCAGTAGCCTCAGAGACACCAGAGTTCATGCACTGGTCTGAGAAGCCCATCAGCTGGAGCAGGGCTGACCACCCAGAAGTGATGCCGAGTCCGGGCTCCTACGCCTTTGTCCTGGACGCCACCTTTGCTACAGACAAACGAGCCGTGTGTTTCTCGCAAGTTCTGATAGACGGGGGCAGCAACATCAATATCCTGTACAAGGATACCATGGAGAAGTTAGGAATCAAGCAAAGACAGCTTCAGAGCAGCCGGACAGTGTTCGACGGCATTGTACCTAGGCTTTCCTGCTCGCCGATCGGCAAGATCCTGATGGACGTCCTCTTTGGGGACAAAGATCACTTCCGAAGAGAGTTTGTTTGGTTTGAGGTGGTGGACCTTGAGAGCCCATACCATGCGCTACTTGGCCGACCCGCCTTGGCCAAGTTCATGGTGGTCCCCCACTATGCTTACCTCAAGATGAAGATGCCCAGTTCCAGGGGAATTCTGACTGTGGCAGGCGACTACCGGAAGTCGTCTGCTTGCGTAGCTGAGAGCAGTCGGCTGGCCGAGTCCTTGGTAATCACGGCTGAGAAGCGGCTCCTTGAGCGAGTTGTGGCGATGGCCGGCAAGCAGCCTGAGGTATCGCCCAGCCCGAAAGAGTCAGAGGCTGAAGGTTTGTTCAAGCCGGCCAAAGAGACAAAGAAGATACCCTTGGATCCGGAGCACCCAAACAGGTACGCCGTCGTAGGTGCCAACATCGACAGCAAATAGGAAGGCGAGCTCGTCGATTTCCTCCGTGAGAGTTGGGACATCTTCGCATGGTCCCCCAAAGACATGCCAGGTGTACCAACGGATTTCACTGAGCACAAGTTACATGTCCGATCTGATGCGAAGCCGGTCAGGCAGCCCCTGCGCCGCTTATCAGAAGAGAAGAGAAGAGTTGTCGGAGAAGAGATAGCCCGACTCCTAGCAGCCGGCTTCATCATGGAAGTTTTCTTTCCGGAGTGGCTGGCAAATCCGGTCCTGGTACTAAAGAAGAACAAGCAGTGGCGAATGTGTATTGACTACACGAGCCTCAACAAGGCCTGCCCCAAGGACCCATTTGCCCTACCAAGAATCGATCAGGTGATAGACTCCACAGCTGGATGCGAGCTGTTGAGTTTCTTGGATGCATACTCAGGGTATCACCAGATCAAGCTGAACCCGGCTGACAGATTGAACATCGCCTTGATCACGCCGTTTGGAGCATTCTGCTACCTCACCATGACGTTCGGCTTGAGGAATGCCGGCGCCACCTTTCAGCGTTGCATGCAGAAGTGTCTCCTCAAGCAGCTCGGCAGGAACGCCCACGTCTACGTGGACGACGTGGTGGTGAAGACGGAAAAGCGTGGAACGCTGCTGGAATACCTCAAGGAGACCTTCGAAAACCTGCGCTGGTTCCAGATCAAGCTCAACCCCGAGAAGTGTGTCTTCGTAGTACCAGCCGGCCAGCTGCTACGCTTCCTAGTCTCTGAACGCAGCATAGAATGCAACCCAGTAAAAATCAAGGCCATCAAGAGAATGGAGGTACCCAGCCAACTGCTGGATGTGTAGAAGTTCACCGGCTGCTTAGCGTCCATCAGCCGATTCATCAGTCGGCTGGGCGAGAAAGCTCTCCCCTTATACCAACTCATGAAGAAGACCACTTTTTTCGAGTGGAACCATAAGGCGGACGAAGCTTTTCACCAGTTGAAGAAGACGTTGACTACTCCGCCTGTCCTGGCGGCTCCGACTCCCAAGGAACCTATGCTCCTGTACATCGCCGCCACCGGCCGGGTAGTCAGCACAGTCATTGTAGTGGAGCGCAAGGAGGAAGGCAAGGCGCTGCTTGTCCAGAGACCAGTATATTACCCGAGCGAGGTACTGTCGACCTCCAAGCAGAACTACACCCGCTACCAGAAGATGTGCTATGGCATACACTTTGCTGCTAAGAAATTGAAGCCTTACTTTCAGGAGCATCCAATCACGGTGGTCTGCACGGCCCCGCTTGCTGAGATCATCGGTAGCCGAGATGCTTCTGGTCGAGTGGCCAAGTGGGCCATAGAGCTGGCTCCTTACACCATCTACTACCAGCCCCGCACCGCCATCAAGTCACAAGCACTGGCCGATTTTCTCGTCGACTGGGCCGAGACCCAGTACCTGCCTCGAGCGCCCGACTCCACCCATTGGCGGATGCATTTCGACGGCTCTAAGATGCGCACCGGCTTGGGAGCCGGCATCGTCCTCACCACTCCCAAAGGCGACAAGCTCAAGTATGCGCTGCAAATCCACTTTGCCGCCTCCAATAACGTCGCCGAGTACGAGGCGCTCATTCACGGGCTCCGGCTTGCCAAAGAGCTCGGCATCCGCCGGATCCTGTGTTATGGTGACTCGGACTTAGTGGTCCAGCAATCATCCGACGACTGGGATGCGAAAGATGCAAACATGGCGAGCTACCGTTTCCTCGTGCAGCAACTCAGCGGGTATTTCGAAGGATGCGAGTTCCTTCATGTGCCAAGGAATGACAACGACCAAGCAAATGCGTTGGCACGAATCAGCTCTACCCGCCAAGCAATACCATCTCGTGTCGCCCCTCAACGCCTTCTCAAGCCGTCTGTCAAGCCCTCACCGGAATCAGACTCCATCTTCATACCGGCTCCTCCCGAAGACGTCGGATCCGACTCCATAGCCCCGGCAGGCGGCACGAGGATCTCGGCAGGTGACTCCGGAGCCGCTACAGTCGAGGCTAGCCCAGGGACTGCGGAACCTAGCCCGGGGACTGCGGTGGCGGACTCGAAGATTCCAGAACTCGGCCCAAGGACCGCGCCAGTCGGCCCGGGGACTTCATCAACCCAGCAAGCGACTGTTGACTCCAACCCGCCACCTCTCAGCCCAGCCGCCCTCGTCCAAGTCGCAGTTCTGGTAGTCAAAGAAATAGTAGCACCCTCATGGGCCCAGTCCATCCTCAAATTCCTGGTGAACAAAGAGCTACCAACTGACGAGACCTCAGCTCGGCAAGTACAATGCCGGACGGCAGCCTATACCATAGTCAACAGAGAGCTGGTCAGGCGCAGCGTCACTGGTGTCTACCAGCGCTGCGTAGAGCCAGAGCAAGGCCAACCGATTCTCAAAGACATCCATCAAGGCGAATGCGGCCACCATGCGACTTCAAGAGCACTCGTCGCCAAAGCCTTTCGGCACGGTTTCTTCTGGCCGACTGCCTTGGAAGAGGCCAAGGAGTTGGTCCAAAAATGCAAACGATGCCAAAAGTTCAGCTCCAAGCCGCACCAGCCGGCTTCTGCGCTCAAGACCATCCCCATTGCCTGGCCTTTTGCAGTTTGGGGTCTAGACATGCCGAGAACATTCAAGACAGCACGAGGTGGTTTAACTCACCTACTTGTTGTAGTGGACAAGTTCACCAAGTGGATAGAAACGAAGCCAATTAAGAAACTGAACGGTCCGACTGCCGTGACTTTCATCAACGATATCACAATTCGGTACGGCATACCACACAACATCATCACCGACAATGACACAAATTTTTCCAAAGGCGCCTTGGCCCGTTTCTGCGTAACACAGGGCTCCGACTGGACCTAGCGTCCGTCGCCCACCCGCAGTCAAACGGCCAAGTGGAGCGAGCAAACGGCCTCATCTTGTCCGGCATCAAGCCTCGGTTGATCGAGCCTCTAGAGCGCTCGGCTGGCTGTTGGCTCGACGAGCTGCCAGCCGTCCTCTGGAGTCTGCGCGCGACTCCGAACAAGTCAACCGGCTTCACGCCCTTCTTCCTCGTCTACGGTGCTGAAGCCGTCATCCCAACGGACATAGAGTTCGACTCCCCACGAGTCACCATGTATACCGAGGAGGAAGCAGAAGAAGCACGACAAGACGGCGTCGATCTGCTGGAAGAGGGCCGGCTATTGGCACTCAGCCGGTCCAGCATCTACCAGCAGAGCCTGCACCGATACCACAACAGGAAGGTCAGGCCAAGATCTTTCCAAGAAGGCGACCTTGTGCTCCGGCTGATCCAGCAAACAGCCGACCAGCACAAGCTGTCGGCGCCTTGGGAAGGCCCTTTCATCATCAGCAAAGTACTGGGCAACGATTCCTACTACCTGATCGACGCTCAGAAGCCCCGAGCACGCAAGAGGGACGACTCCGGCAAGGAGACAGAGCGGCCATGGAACGCAAATCTCCTCCGAAGATTTTACAGCTGATGCAGTATGTATCACGCTACCTTTTGTATTAAAGAACCAAGACTTCGGGCCCTCGAGGCGAGCTCGGGGACTGCCCTCTTTTGTCTGTATGATAAAAATTATGACTGCAAGTATGTTACTCCTTTTTATGCCGTTTGGCACCGGGCTCGACAAAACGGCATGGGGACTTGCCGCCTTGCACTATGAAATGCTTCCTACAGTCGGACAAGTAGTGTGTAAACGCCCAAACCGTCTCCTGTCAGAAGCCGTAGCTCGTAGAGCGACTGTACGGTGGGCGGCAGTAAGGTAGAATGGGCATCCGCATGAAAAATGGCTAAGGACTCAAAGCATAAAACATAGCTCAAGACGGCTTCCAGCCTTTCATGCAAACCGACTCTCGGATAGTCGAATTGCCGCTTCCTATCCAACTTGCTCAAAAACTCTTTAAAAACGGCTAAGTACTTGCTTTCCCAAAATAGCCAAGCACTTGATCCAGCGACAGTCCGCAGAGCGGCTGTCTGATTGGCAAGACAGGTAACTAAGAGAAAGCGGCAAAGGAAAAAAGCCAAAAGAGCAATGAGCAAGAAAAGATAGAACCCGGATATATATATTTACATAACATAGGCCCTTGGCCGAATTGTCGAGTAGAGGTTCAAAATACACCCCGCGGGTGGAATTGTGTGAATTAACAAGTACTTCAAAGACTACTGAAGCAGATAAAATAGAAGATACCGCGGCAGCTTAGGAGGCAGCAGATGGATTCGGAGGTTCGGAGGAGGCGCTAGCGTCAGGCGTCGGGGCAGCCGGCTGGCTAGTCTCAGCTTGATCACCTCCGGCGGCAGTCGACTCGGTCGCACGCGGCTCGTTGCTGGAGGCGCGGTCGGGCTGAGGCTGGCTGTCTGCTCCGTCTTATGGTGCCTCTGCCTCGCCCCCATCCTCTGCCTCGTCCTCCTCCTCGACGCTGGAGCCAATCACCTCCGCCGAGTCTTCGCCATAGTCTGGGTTCATCCCAAACCACTCCGGCGGTACCTCCTCGCCATCTTCAGACCGCTCAGGGACGAAGATGCTGGTGCCGGTGTACTCGGCGATCGCCGCACCACGTTTGACGAGGGCATCTTCCGCAGCCGCCAGCTCCGGCTGGGCCTCCGACCGAAGCGTGGCCAACCGGTCTAGATCCAGCCCCGGATACCACGCCTTGATGAACTCCAAGGCCCGGCGCGCTCCAGCCCGGACCGAAGAGCCCTTCCAGGCCTCAAGACAACCAGCCGCGACCTCCAGCCAGTTGGCCGTCAGGCTGGGGGTGCGCGGAGCCTGCATATCCGGCCAAAGGGCGGCAATCGCCTGGGCATCGACGCGCTGAAGCCGGCGCAACATCTGGTGAGCCGGCCGGAGGCGAGCCTCGATGCTCAAGATGTGCTCGTCAAGAGTTCAGGCGACATCGGCGGCGATCTCTATGCCCTCTGCCCTCCGACTTTCACAGTCGACCTCGATGGCTTGGATGGCGGCCTGCGACTGCCCAGGGAAGAAGTCTACAAAGACGCGAAGAAACGAAGAAGCTAGTCAAAAACCAGGAGTCGGCACGATTTAAATCGGCAGCTCGAGGAAAGAAAATAAAGAGACTCACCATCAATGATGTCTTCAATCTCGTGGAAGCCGGAGGACAGCAGCGCCTCCTTGTCAGACCAGGAGGAGCGCTCGCTCGCGAACTCGGCCAAGAGGGCGGTTTCCGCCTCCTCCGCCTCCCTCTGCGACTTCACAAGCAGCTCCTTCTGCTCTGCCAACTGAGTGGCCAGCAGATCGCGCTCTGTGGCGAGCATGCTGCACTCCTCCCCTTTGGCGCGCAGGGCGGAGTTGGCTTCGCTTAGCTGCTGTTGAAGAGCAGTGTTGGCTCCTGAAGAAAAGGAAGAAAGATAACAGTCGTCAACAAAGCAGGTCACCGGGGAGATCCGGCCCGACTGCTTAGCAGTCGGCCCGAATCTCGGGGACTACAGCCCGCGGGTGTGCTAGCGCGCCCCCGCAGAGAAGAAAAAATGACTTACTCCGGCTCTCCGCCAAGTCGGCGGTCCGCTTGCCCAGCTCTTCAACGTTACGGTTGAAGGCAGTGACGCGGAGGTTGTGGTAATCCTGCGACAAGCATTTCAGAAAAAGTTAGTACCCAGAAGTTCATCAATTGGAGTTCCGGGCCGCCTGCTCAGGAGCCGGCCCGAAACTCGGGGACTACACCCAGTGGGTGCGTTGGCGCACCCCCACAGAGAGGAACAAGAAAACAAAGACCAAAGGAAAAAAAACATACCCGGACGGCTGCCAGCGACACTAGGAACGCCTTGGTGCAACTCTGGAGAGCGTCGACCTCAGCACGGAGCTTCGCCTGGACGTCCAGGAGCGCTCGGTTCAGCGGCCCTGTGCCGCCTCCTCGCACCCACCCAATAGGTGTGGTGCTCGTCGCTTCAGCGTCTGGGGCCGCCGAGCTGGCAGTGCCGGCTTCCAGGGGGCGGGGTGCCGAAGTCGCCTTCTCAAGACGACGGCGCGTTGGCGAGCCGACTTGGAGGAGTAGCCTCGCCATGGCCTCGTCTTCGGTCGGCGGCACCGGAGGGTCCGCTGGCTGCTCGCCTTGCGCGCCTTCAGACGGCGGCGGAGGCGGCGGCGGAACGTTCGCATCCGGAGTAGAGGGGTCACCGCCTTCCCTCTCCTCGACGGGGTTCTCCCCGCCGGCTTCTCCAGTTGGCCCCGTGAACTCCGGAGGCGGCGGCGCAGAGTTCAACGGGGTGACGAGCACTGCCGACTGGCGGTGTGTGGCTTCCTCAGCCCGCTGCTTCGCCGTGGCGGCGGCTTCGGCCTCCGCTAGTTTTTTCTTAGGGGAGGCCTCTGCCTTCTCCAGGCGGAGGGCCTCTTCTTCGTTGCGCTTCTCTTGCGCATTCTGCTCCATTGCCTCTCGGAGGTCAGTAGCAGGGTCAATCCACCGCTGGCAGACGTCTCTGCTGACCCCATGACGGAGGCAGCGGCGACCCGCTCAAGAGAGAGGGGAGCCCTAAAGCAAGAGGGGCAGGCAGAGACTCAGACAAATCACAAAGAAAGAATAAAACTTTGAAGACAGAATACTTACGCGGAGACCAACGGCGGCTTCTTCACTTCCTTACGGAAGCGGATGGCCTTCGCGGCTGCCTCGTCCCGCCGGGTCGCCGCAGCCGAGCCCTTGGGCTTCTTCGGCTGACTGCTGAACAAGGTCGGCACGACCCTGCGCTTCTTCCCACTGCCTGGAGCGCCCGGCGCGGCAGAAGAGCCCGCGCCAGGCTGGCTGGCTCCTGGCCGATGGCGAGTGGTGACTTCTCCCTCGGCGTTGTCTTTAGGCCAGTCGGCGAAGGTAGCCGAAGGCCTGAAGTCTCCTGTTGTCCCTTCGCCTCCCTCGGCATCGTCTTCCAGAGCCGCTGCCCCCAGATCGGGGTCGTCGATGTCGCTCTCCACCCGGTCGGCGATGAACTCACAGGCCGGCCCCTAGGTGCCGGCTGGTGGGTGAAGAAGGGGATTCTAACGAAAGCCGACTGGTCAAAACAAAACTCGGCAAGAAGAAGACAATCTAAAGAAAGAAAAGAAAGGCGACTCACCACGGGCGGGGGGGTTGGCGTGGGAGTACGGCTCCTTGCTGAATCGCCAGTCCTCCAGGAGCCTGCTGTCCAAGAGGTAGTTCACCATGAAGGCCACCTCTTTGTGAGGCATGTCCTTGGTGCACATCCGACTCAGGTCGCGGTGCCCGCTCATCTGGCATATCATATGAGGGCGGCCTTGGAGTGGGAGAACTCGGCGCGAAATGAAGGCGGCCAGCAGGTCCGGACCAGTCAGACCCTCCGACTGCGTCAGCACTCGGAGTCGCGTGATGGCGCCGGCTCTCGCAGGCGTCAGCAACCTGGCCCAGTACGACCAGTTGGGCAGTCTCCCAGCCAGCGGGCCGGCTTCGAAAGCCAGCGGGTTGACCCAGTCGCCCCTCGTGGCGACGTTCCTGATGTAGAAGTAAGATCTCTGCCACATCTTCACCGACTTTATCAGTGAGATGGAGGGGAAGGGATTGTCGGCCCCCGACCTTCGCACGACGATGAAGGCGCCGCACTGAGCCGGCACGCACGCGGCCTGGGTGCCGAGCTTGGAGAAGAACTCCCCCCCAGAGCTCGAGGGTGGGGAGGACTCCGAGGAAGCCTTCGCATAGGGCCACGAAGGTGGACAGCAGCACCACTGCGTTGGGGGTGAGGTGGTGCGGCTGGAGACCGTAGAACTCTAGGGAAGACCGGAAAAAACTGCTCGCCGGCAGCCCCAGCCCGCACAGGCAGTGCGAGCGGAAGATGACCCGCTCGCCCTCCTGCGGTGCGGGGGAAATCTCCCCCTCCGGTGCAAGACGCACTTGCATGCGATCCTCGCCGGGAAGCCGACGGGTCCGGAGGAGGAACTCAATGTGGTCTTGATGAACTTCGGAACCGTCCCAGGTGCCGGAGCGCACTGGGGGAGGCGCGGCAGTGGAGGAAGAACTCATCGCGAGCTGTCGCCGCAGCATTCGCCGGAGCTTGGGCGTGTGGCGGAGCGAAGAATGGAAGAGGAAGGAGGAGAGCGAGGAGCAGTAAGGAGGAAGAGAATGAGGAGTAGTGGGAAGGAGGGGCGCGTGTGCCCCCCTCTTCCCCCTACTTATAGCCTCATGGGCTACGAAGCCGAGGGGGCGGACATGGGGATTCACTGCGCCCACAACCCCACGACCCCCACGATCCACGTAAAGTTACTGCTCACAGTAACTCCACGGGAATCCCAACTGTCCACCAGGGCCACAGCGGATCCGCTCGGGCGCCGAGGCGCGGTAGTGGCGGGCCCCGCCTATGGGCCTGTCCCGTCGCACGCGTAGGCTGGCAGGAAGGCCTGGCCACGTGCCCTCGCGTGACAGGTCAAGAACGGGTGGCGGCCTGGAGGCTTAGCTAGCACGCCACCTAAATCTCGCCGCGACGTTCGAAATGCTGGGCAAGTCGTAATTGAGTGAGTCCGAGTTGAGCAAGTCCAACTCCTTCTAGACGGCCCGGCAGAAGTCAATCAAAGACCATGTGTTGAGCACCCGGGAAGAGAAACTGCTGAGGCTTCTTGGCCGATCGTCCGCGGCGCCTCACCAGCTTCGGGGACTACTGTCGGAGTAATGGGCCACGGGTAGGCCAACCCGAGTCCCATAACCTTTCAAGACATCGGGGCAGGATGCGCCCCTCAAGACCCCAGGACGAAGAGCCGCCTCCTGAGGAGTCGACGGCAGGGCGGCCGACTGCCCGCTCACGGCCGAGTCCCAGGGACGACTTCCAGAGAAGCCGGCTTTGGGGAGTCGGCCGGTGACTCCAACAAACCCATGACCTCATCGAAGGGGATGGGGCAGGGGCGTGGCTACATTGAAGCCCACTCCCGCCCCTTACCAAGGGCAGGCATGGCCACAACACGCCGCACCCGGGAAGATCTCCGTGTGGCGTGGCACTGTTGCCCTGCCGGCCCTAACATTAGCGCCACAGTACCGAGTCCTGCGCCCACGACAGCTTGTCTATACGGCCCGGGGGCAGCGGGTCCCACCAGTCAGTGAGACCCTAGGAGACGGCGAGAGGACTGCCAGTCGGATCCGTCAGGAGTCGGCCCAGGGAGTCGGCCGAGCCCTCCCCTGGGCCCCATGCACCATTAATCAAGGTGTGATGGGGAGTGGCAACAATGATCGCCCGCCAGGCGGCGGGACTGTTGCCACGACCCCATGACCAAGCCCGCGTCATCAGAAGCACGGCTACAGTAATCAGCAGCCGGCAAGACCCACCCGCGGCGAACGCGGCCTATCGGCTCCGTACCAGACCAGTCGGCGGGCCCCAGTAGTCGGCGGAGAAGTCAGAGGCCAGGGGCACTGACGGCTGGGCCCGCCCCGAGTGGAATTACCATTGTACCCCTGGGGGGTAGTCCTATATAAACCCCCCAGGGCACCCATGCAAAGGGTTGGAACCCAGTAGCTCTAGACCATACCAGATAGAAGGAGAGAGCTAGCCTTGCCCTCTCCTACCTCTAAGAAACAGCTCAAGGAGCGACCGTGTAAACACATGGCCATAGTGATCATGCGGAGACCCCGCAGAGCAGCAATAGGGGTATTATCTCCCCGTAGAGCCCTGAAGCTGGGTAAGATTCACCGGCGTGCATGTCTTCGCCTCATCCTGTTTCCAGGCACCGGCGACGTTCTACTCGCCCCCACCATGATAAGCCATCCGTTGGCATATGTCGCACCAAACTCCCGACAATGTGGGACCAGACGAGGCCACCGACGGTCGCCGGAGTTGTAGCCGTGTACAGAAAAAAGCACTACTACTAACAGTTTAGTAGCAGCGCTTGGTTTTACTACGCCGCTACTTCTAGTGAGCCCCACTTAGTAGTAGCGCTTTTTCTGGAGAGCGCGGCTACTAAGCCCAACAGGAGCAGCACTTTTTACAAAACAGCGCTACTGCTAGTTGCGGCTTGGGCCACCTTTCCACGCCTCCCCCTCCTCTCCCCCACTTTGCCCTCTCTCCCCCTCCTTTCTCCTATCCCCTCTCTACTCTCCACTGTCCACCATTTTGCTCTTATTCTCTCTTGCTCCTACCTCTCTTCTCTCCTCATTAATGGCACCCTCCTCCATAAATGGTCTCTCTCTTTCTCCTACACCTCTCTTTCTCTCCCCCATTAATGCTGCCATCCACCATAACCCCTCTCCATAAGTGAGCTAGGTAGACTCACCTCTCCTCCCCAACAACCAGATCTAGCTAGCTATTTAGCCAACCACATGTGCTCTCTCGATGTTCTCTCTCATCATCTAATTAACCGCGTGCTCTCGGTCTCTCTCGGGAGACATATAGGCGTTGAGTAAAAAGTTGTTCATTTCAAGAATGTGAATATGTGTGTGAATGAGAATATGTGTGTTTGGGATATAAATGGGGAGATATTTGTGTGAGTGACACGCCCTCGAGTTGCTTATGTTTTGCCAAAATGTCTATTTATTTCCGTTCTGGTGAATTTCGAGCGAACTCAATATGTCCTATATTTAGGCAAGGTCATGCCAAAATTTTATATATATGACTTTGAAGCATGCATTATTTATTTTGTAACCCTTTTGCTTGTTATACCGTGCAGTCAGCCATGAAGGTGAGTGGATTGAAGGTGGAGCGGTACATGCAATCTGCGGTGATGGACATGTGTGCAAATAATCGGACTAGGATTAGATGTCCGTGTGCAAGATGCAAGGAAGGAGTCCTTTTGGACCCTTTTGATCATGGCACTTTGAAGGCGCACCTGCTGATGAATGGTTTCATAGATGGCTATACTCAGTGGATAAGTGAAGAAGATGACGATGATGAGGACGTCCACATGGCAGGGAATAACGACATGAGGCTAGACGAAGAGATGACCGATCAACAAGAAGACAATGGCGCTAGACATGTCGGCGGGGAAGAGTCCAGAAATGACGACGGCAACAGAGAAGATTCCGGACACGGTGAAGAAGAGTCCGTACATGGCGGAGAAGAGGCGGCGGTCACGCCGCAGTCTTTGACACTACTAAGTGCAGTCATGCAGGACCCTCATGTTCGAGACCTCCTTCGCAAGAGTTCGACTAGCGAGAGAGCTGCTTCTAGAGAGGAGGCCAAGCTGGCGCAACTTGAAGTAGACTCGAGGACTCAATTGTATGACAGTTGCGATCCCGAGGTGACCCGCTTGAGTTTCATGCTCGAACTTCTAAAGACGAAGGCCAAAAACAAATGGACAAACATAAGCCTTGATGAGCATTTGAAGTTTCTACATAATAAAGTTCATCCCGCGGGGAACCTGTGTCCTACTAGTGTCGAGGAGGCCAAGAAAATCGTTTGCCCTTTTGATTTGCCGCACACTAGGTACCACACATGCATCAACGATTACATCATTTATCGAGGGGAGCACGCGGAACAAACTAGCTATCTAGTGTGCAATGCTTCTCGATACAAGAAGGCAGGAAAGAAAGCTCCTCAGAAAATTGTATAGTACTTTCCGAGCACTCCCCGTCTGCAACAGTATTTCATAGATCCTAAGGAAGCAAAGCTAATGCTCTAGCAAGCGGAGAGGAAGAAGCCCGACAATGGAGATGATTCGAGGCTGAGAAACCTCGTAAATGGTAGCCAGTGGAGAGCATTCAACGCCGTATATGGATTTGCTGCAGAAGAGCCAAGGAACATCGTGCTTGGTGCGAGTACCAATGGCATGAATCCGTTTGGAAACCAGAACACCAACCACAACACATGGCCTGTGTTTGTATGGATGTACAACCCCCCCCCCAAGGAAGTGCATGAAGACAAAGTACATACACATGAGCATGCTGATTCGAGGGCCGAAACAACCGGGAAATAGTATTAACCTATATATGGGGCTTCTACAAGAGGAGCTAGACACGTTATGGAAAATAACGGCATGGACATGGGATGCCAACAAAGGAGAATATTTCCATATGAGAGTCGTGCTGATGACGATGGTACACGACTATCTTGGTTACGGGTACACCTCAGGCCAGGTGTGCCACGGATACTATGGATGCACAAGGTGCATGGATGATACAACGTCTCAGCAACTGACATCAACGAAAGATAGCGGGTCCGAGAAAATCATGTACATGGGGCATCGTAGATGGCTCGAGAAGGATGACCCGTGGAGAAATAGCGGAGATCTATTCAATGGGTTGGATGAGCTTAGAGGACCTCCACGTAAGAGGAGCGGCGCTGAAATCAACGAGTTGTTGAGAAACTGGGAACAACGCGCCACACCGGGAAAGATAAAATAGGCGCCGGAGCCGCTGCTGAAGGTATGGAAAACGAGGTCTGTTTTCTGGGATTTGGAGTACTGGCCCAATCATGACACGCCTCATTTCCTTGATCCAATACATATCACAAAGAATGAACATGCTGGAGAAGACCAAGGATGGGCCGAAGGCAAGGAAAGACTTGGAAGATTTGAAGATCAGGAAAGATCTCCACCGTAAAAAGTTGATGGAGGAGATGAAGATGGAGACGGAGGAGGGGCAAAGGGGTAGAACAGTCAACAAGAAGGAGGAGAAATATTGCCCCCCTTCTTGCTTCACCTTAAGTGCGAAGGAGATCGATCAATTCATCAAGTGCCTTATGGGAATCAAAGTCAGTTCCGGTTACTGTGGGAAGATAAACAAATTTCTAGACCCCAAGAAGGAAAGGTTCAGTGGGATGAAGTCTCATGACTGCCACGTGATGATGACGCATATACTCCTGGTTGCCATTAGAGGGATAATGGAGAAGCACGTCCATGACACGCTTACTGGTCTCTGCAATTTCTTCGACGTTATATCTCGAAAGTCCATAAGTGTGAAGCAGCTCTGAAGGCTACAAGAAGAGATCGTTTTCATACTATGTGAGCTTGAGATGTACTTCCCGCTCGCATTCTTTGACATCATGGTGCATCTGTGTGTCCACATCATGGACGACATTATCGACCTCGGGCCGACATTCCTTCATAGCATGATGCCAATCGAGAGGATGAATGGGGTCATCAAAGGATTCATTCGTAACATGTCCCGCCCCGAAGGGAGCATCATCCAGGGATATCTAACGCATGAGTGCATCTCCTTTTGCGAGAATTATATAAGCATCAAAGACCCTGTTGTTGGTTTGCCCATCAAGAAGCACGATGGGAAGCTCGAAGGAGATGGCCACAACAGCGGCCGGAGGGAATTACACGTGGACTACTCGGATCGACAGAACTACTTTGACAGGGCTAACTTAGTAGTGCTACAATACCTAGATGTGGTAGATGATTATGTGCACAGCACAAAGAAACCATCGCAAATAAGTACCATGATAAGGGGATGCTCAAGACGGATGACGAAGTTACTATAGAGCACAACACCACTTTCTTGCGTTGGTTTAAACATCAAGTTCTTGAAAATCCCCCGGAAGAGGGCAGTTCGGACGGATTGCTCATACACGCCTTAGCGCATGGCCCCGCGCCCAAGCTCGCGACCTATCAGTCCTACGATATCAATGGGTACACGTTCTACACGAAGGCCAAAGACATGGACAGTGATTACCAGAACTCCAGGGTGACAATTCAATGTGTGATCGACGCCAATGGCACAACTGAAAGATTCTACGGAAGGGTCAAAGAGATCTGGGAGCCTGACTATGCTGGAATGCACGATGCGACGATGTTCCGTGTTAGATGGGCCAAGGACGTCGTAAGAGAAAACAAGTATTTCACCACCATGTCTATACCCCACGCGAAGAGCACTTCCGTGAATGTTAACGTCATCGCCAAAAATGAGCCATGGGTACACGCTAAGCACATGACACAATGCTTCTTCATAACTGACCAGGCCAATCCCAGACATGTTATCGTGAGGAGATCCAAAAGGAGCATCGTCAGAATGGATGGAGTCGCCAACAGGAAGACTACGACCAATACGGCAACCCGATGAGGGAAGATAACGATGACGATGAAGCATACATGAAAAGAAGAATCAATACTACATTAGCTAATAAAGATCGTACTCCATGGCTCCAGAAAAGTCACAAGGAGGGGCTCAATTACTCGACAACAAACAATAAAGGGAAGAAGCTCAATGTGAAACATCATCGCCGCAGCTGATCAGAAACCTACATTTATATGTATGTATCTATTTTGTGTATGCACTTAAGTAACCATTACTGGTCAACTGATATGTTACCACCACATGCATGGTTCCGGTGATATTCGCGTAGTGGGAAAAGAAAAAGGAAAGGAAAATAATAGAAGAAAAGGAAACTAAAAAGAAAAGGGAGAAAATAGTACAAAAGAAAAAGAAAAGTAAACATAAAAGAAAAGGAAAATAATGAAAGAAAAGAAAACTAAAAACTAGAAAAGGAAAATAAAAAAATAATTGGAACAGTTAGCAGTAGCGCTGGATCGTGAACCAGTGCTAGCTAAGTTAGCTATAGCGCTGGATCCTAAACATGTCTACCGACGCTGAAGTCGCGGGTGGGTCTGCTCGCCTCGAAGACCACATCGAGGCAGCAAATCACTATTTCAATTACCTGGACGAACACTAGATGGGGTTGCATGGTGGCGGTAGTGGCACCGGCGCCACCCCGACACCGGTGTCGGTGTCAAAACCGGCGGCTCTTGGGTAGGGGGTCTCGAACTATTCGTCTAAGGTTGATGGTAACAGGAGACAGGGGACACGATGTTTACCCAGGTTCGGGCCCTCTCTATGGAGGTAATATCCTACTTCCTACTTGATTGATCTTGATGAATATGAGTATTACAAGAGTTGATCTACCACGAGATCATAATGGCTAAGCCCTAGAAGTCTAGCCTGTATGACTACGATATTGAGTATATCCTTTCCGGACTACACCCTCTGGTTTATATAGAAACCGGGGGGTCTAGGGTTACGTAGAGTCAGTTATATAAGATGGAATCTTCATAGTTGTTCACCAAGCTTGCCTTCCACGCCAAGGAGAGTCTCATCTGGACACAGGTGCAGTCTTCGGTCTTCATATCCTCACAGCCCATTAGTCCGGCCCATAGATAACAGGCCGGACGCCCGGGGACCCCTTAGTCTAGGATTCCCTCTGTAGCCCCTGAACCTGGCTTCAATGACAAGGTATCTGGCGCGTAGTGCTGTCTTCGGCATTGCAAGGCGGGTTCCTCCTTCCGAACTCCCGAATAGTCTCCAGACGAATTGATGGTGTCCGGACCTGTAACACACACAGCACACAACCGCAGAGAGAATATAATAACACACGAGTCCAATCTGCTAACAACTTTAGTAATGTGACGTCATGCATGTCCAGTCATAATTTTGAACCGTTTCTCGCCCCACATTTCGAGACGCGGTTGTCATTGGCACATCTTGTCAAAGCAGAGATCGTGTCCCCTTATTACGGAATTCTCATCAATTCGAGCGTGGGTAACCCAACCGTGCATGTTTACACGGCCCTTGGGAGCAGCCGAATTTTAAGGCAAATGGGGGGGGTGTTTGATATTCACCGCCCTTATAAGGAGATAAGATTCCCCTTTCTTCTCCCATGCTTTCTTCCTGCCTGTCTGTTCTTGATCTTTAACGCCCAAGTCTTCATTCGTTCCCATTCAAACAACCACCCAATCATGTCCAGGTCCAGAGCTGGCGGCAAGTGGATGGCCTCCTCCGTTAAGAGGAAAGATATATAGGAGCTCCGAGAGGCTGGATACCTAGCCAAGGAGATCATTTACTAACTTCCGGCCAAGGGACAGATCGTCCCCACCCCCGAGCCTCATCAGATAGTGGTGTTCCTCATGCATTTTGTCTGCGGGCTGGGATTCCCTCTCCACCTGTTTGTCCGTGGACTGATGTTTTATTATGGGCTAGATCTCCATGATCTATCCCCCAACTTCATTCACAAAATCTTGGCATTTATAGTCGTGTGTGAGGCCTTTCTCCACATCCCACCTCATTTCGGCCTATGGCTGAAGACTTTCAATGTGATGCCGAAGTTGGTGAGCGGTCAACAGGTAGAGTGCGGAGGAGCTATGTTGGGTAGGATGCCCAACGTCACCTGGCTCGAAGGTTCTTTCATGGAAACGGTGAAGGGGTGGCAATCAGGGTGGTTCTACATCACCGAGCCGCACGACACCAACTGGATGGCAGCCCCTGAAATCCGATCCGGAGCTCCGATGCGGCTCACCTCCTGGCAAGAGAAGGGCCTAACCTGCGGTTCTCCGGGCGAGCTGACAGTGCTCCAGACGTGTGTCCAGAACATGATATCCAACAAGATCAAGCTTGTCAATGTGATCCAGGTTATGCTCATCCGCCAGGTCCTCCCGTGCCAACGCCGGACTTGCTATTTGTGGGAATTCGATCCGGCCAAGCACCAGACGCTACTAGAGCTCTTCGGCACAACGCACGAGGATATCTGGAAAGTGCTCTTCAAGGCCGGTGAGACGCCACCACCTACAACCGAGGATCGTGGGCTTAGCTCAAAGCGCCAAGCCAATTCGGTAAGTTCTTTCACGCTCTCAAGGCATAATATTTTCTAGCGTATTGTGAGAAAGAAGTCTAAGCTCTCCTATCAATTTTTTCCTTAGGCCTGGACCGACATAGCGAGGCGGATTAACTGTCCAGCCCCGCTACCCGAAGACAAAGAGACCCCACTCCTGACGAAGATGTTGTTCTAGGCGCCTTACGAAGTACTAGAGAAGAAGACCAAGAAGGCGGCCAAGGGGACCAGGAGTGGCCTTCGTCGAAAGGATACTTCGGACGTGTCGTCCGAAGACGAGACTGACCCTTCGGTCGCCGAAGATGACGACGAGGAGGAGGAAGAAGACAACTCCCCTCCTAAGGGGGAAGGAAGAAAAGGGTGGCCTCCACGAACCTGGAGGTGAAGGCACCCAAGAGGGGGAAGGGCTCCCTCGCGGAGAACTGCGCATGGGATGTCGATAGCAGTCCGGAACGAATGCCCTGGTCCAAGCCTCGGGCCGCTTTGTAAGTACCAAAGACCTTATGCTCATCCAAAAGTATGGCCCTTCCCCTTTTCCATATTAATATGTTTAATTTATGCTATTGTAGTCTAGCCCGCGACAGTTCTCCGCAATCCTCGATAGAGGGCTCGCTAGACTCAAAGGAGATGGCTAGCATGTCGCCACCACCTGCTCACTCTACCTCGCCCAAAGGTGATGACGTGGTGGTGTCCCAAAGGGCCTTTCCTGACCAAGGGGAGGCTCTGGAGATCGTCAGGGCGGCGTCCAAGGATGACTCCACGGCCGCCGGACAAATGGGGGAAGAAGCCCCCATGGGGACTGATGGTGGGGGCTGTGTTCCATTCGGCCCTCAGCCGGGTTCATTCTGGAGACTTGCACAGCTCCGGAGTCCGGTGAACGGCCTTCCCAGAAAGGAGGGGGTGTTCCTGTTCCGCTGGTGACCTCCGTCCAACCAGAGGCATCAGATGATCTGCTGGAAGCACTGCGAGGTGCTTCCATTGTAGATGAACACCATGTCCTCATGGGTACGGTGATCAAAAAGGTTCAGTCTGCCAAAAGCGGGCTGATCGAAGCCTGTACCAGCCTTTTAATTGGCTTTGAGGTAATAATAATTGTAGAAAGAATATCACAGCATAGACTGTAGCCCCTGATGCTCTGTTCGGTGTTCGGAAAGAAAAGCCGAACAACGGATCAAAACAATTTTCGCAGGAGTCTAACATATGATGTCTTATGAAAATAAGCAGGCGTCGCTGCTGGCTGCTGCCGCTCATACTGCGGAGGTCTCTGAACTGAAGCGGAGCCTGGAGCGGGCCGAGGAAGAGCTCAGCCTTGTGAAGAAGCAGCTGGAGGACAACCAAGGTATGCAGTAACATGTGCGTGTATGTTAGGAAGGATGAATACTTCGTGCTGACTAAAGTGTCATGGACTATGCTAGGGGCCACGACTGAGGTGGCGCCCTCAAGAAGGCATTAGCCGAGGCCGAGGACAAAGCGGCCAAGGAACACACTCTACATGAAAAGCACGAGGCCCGGGTCAGCGAGGTTCAGCAAGCGCTTCAGGATGCCGTCAAGAAGTACGAGTCCCTGGAGCTTGATTCTAAGACGGAGGCGTCCGAACTTGCGAAGGCCCGCCAGAGCGCACAAGAGGCTTGAGCCGAGGCCAAGAGCGCCCTTCAGGAACTCCAGGCGGCTAAGAAGATTGTGGAGGGTAAGGCTTTCATTATGCAAAGCCAGTCTGTGAAGGAAACGCTCCTTTTACATACCCGAATTTGGTGCTCTACACAGGCGTTTACGGATTTGCCGCGCAGTGTATCCGATGCTACTGAATTCTATCGAGCCGAGGAAGGGAGTTCGACGGAGAAGCGGTTCTGGTCTCAATATCTTGGGCCATAACATCCGGTATCATTCAGCGACCATCTATAACAGTTGGTCTAGCTGCATAAGGCAGCCGAGCTGGCCATGAGGGACCTGATAGTCCGGCTATGGCCTGTCGCGCCGGTACCCAACAGCTACTTCGGGCTTGTGAAGCGGCTTGTTAGTGCTTGCTCGCGGCTTGAGGTCGTAAAGCGGTCGGTCTGTATTGAAGGTGCCCAGATGGCCTTTGCTCGTTGCAAGATTTGGTGGGCGAAGATGGATGCCGTCGACTGACCAAGCGGCCGCCGAAGGGCAAGGAGCATTGTACACCCGAGCGCTACTTTGCGGATGTCCTAGAGGGGTCTCGTATTGTAGCCGCGCAGTGCGAGGAGGACATTATTTTCAAGTGAATACACTCATATTTTGTCTTGTATGATGACGACAAATCCGCTTTGTAATATAATTTATGTTTTAGTTGTATCCTCCTGTGCGGCTGTGTTGTATGAAATCTGAGGGTTGGCCAGTCATCGGCTTCTGCCCTCACGTAGGTAGTACTGAGGTGTTGAGGATGATATCTAAACAATCTTGATCCAATTATATGGTCGTTGAAGGAGTTGTTTAGCGCAACGAACCAGGCAACCGGACTATACGGCTTGAACACCCTCACTTAGTCAGGGTATACGAACCAGGGTGCTGTCAGTGTCTGATCAGGAAGTACCGATCCTTCGCGTAATGTGGAAAAATCTCCAACGGTTTGAGACCTCCGAACAGCTGACCGACTCTCGCCGCATCATGACAGTCAGTTTTCGGCTTTCTCTACTGAGGTGCTCATCCGGTTTAGACCAGGGCACAATCGTAGTAGTTCTCCCTTTACTACCCTAGCCGATGTAGCGAAACGTAGGATAGCAAGCACAGGGGCCGGGTAACCCAACTATTGACCAAAGACATGATTCGGAGCCTATGCATATAATGCTAAATTCGGGGTGCCGAACTATACTTACAAGAAGTGTTCGGACTTTTGTTGCCGTAATGTGGGGTGCTATAAAGCCCCTGGCAAACATCAAAACATACCAAAGTGTACGAGCGCTACCTGATGGGGTTATCCACAGTGAAATTGAAAAAAAAAGAGAGAAAGAAAACAGAAAAGATGTAAAAGTAAAAAGCCGGGGTCCTACAGCTCCAGCTACAAACTGTTTTCATTGTAACTTAATTAGTACGTCAAGGCGCATTGATACAAGTAGTGCAATAAGCAACAAGCTATTTAACATGCCGATACCAGGGAAGAGCTGCATGTGGGTCCTGGAAGACAGGTAGGGTTATCGTTAACGGAATCACCTAAAACGTCCCCGTATGTCTGCGCTCCTCGCCATCTTGGTCTGTTTATCCTTCAAGAGGACCGATAACCAAACCAACCGATGGGGCCTATAGGATTAAAACCTGCAAGAAAACAAGCAGAAGTGAAAGTATGTGTGTATCTAATGTCGGTTGAACCGTGTCGTGGATCACAAGCTAGCTGTGCCTCCGTCGATGCCTATGTAAATTTGAGTGTGTAGTTATGTACACGCGGCGCGCATGCCACCGCTTGATCGGGACTGAGACGGAGGCTGGATTTCTAGTTGAGCTCCTGACGAGCCGAGCTCTCTTGCTGCAGAGTAGTTTGGACCCTTTTAAGTGTGTCCGAGGGCAAACAGCCGAATGAAGGCTCTGCTTGAGAAGGCCACTTTGTACTTCTGCTGCTAGGGCAGCTATGTGCTCTTCTGTACGGAGAGAGCGTTCTGTATTGCCATTGACTGTGATGACACCGCGTGGGCCAGGCATCTTGAGCTTGAGATAAGTATAGTGTGGCACTGCGTTTAATCGAGCAAACGCAGTTCGTCCGAGCAGTGCATGCTAGCCGCTACGGAATGGGACGATATCGAAGACTAACTCCTCACTTCGGAAGTTGTCCGGAGATCCGAAGACAACCTCTAATGTGATTGAGCCCATACAACGGGCCTCTACGCCTGGAATGACTCCTTTAAAGGTTGTCTTTGTAGGCTTGATCCTTGATGGGTTAGTGCCCATTTTTCGCACTATATCCTGATAGAGCAGATTGAGGCTGCTACCGCCGTCCATAAGGACACGAGTCAGGTGAAACCCATTAATTAACGGGTCTAAGACCAGTGCGGCTGCTCCGTGACGGATATTGGTCGGGTGATCCCAGTGATCAAAAGTGATTGGGCATGAGGACCATGGATTGAATTTTGGGGCGACTGGCTCTATCGCGTAGACGTCCCTTAGCGCATGCTTGCGTTCCCTCTTGGGGATGTGGGTAGCATATATCATGTTCACCGTTTTGACCCGAGGGGGAAACTTCTTCTGTCCCTGTGTGTTCGGTTGTCGTGGTTCTTCATCATCATCCTCGCTTTGTGATCCCTTTTCCCTGTTCTTAGTGTTTAATTTATCGGCCTGTTTAAAAACCCAGCACTCTCTATTTGTATGATTAGGAGGCTTGTCAGGGGTGTCGTGAATCTGGCATGGACGATCAAGTATGCGGTCCAAGATGGATGGGCCCGGATTGTTCTTTTGGAACAGGTTCTTCCGCTGAGCGGACTTAGAGCCGCTGAATCTGGCGTTGACCGCTGTATCCTCGGTGTTGTCATTGTTGTTTCGGCGCTTGTATATATTGCGTCGAGACTTGTCTTTGTTGCTTTTAACTTCAGGGGTGCCGGCGTCGCTTGCATTGTTTTTGCTACGGGGCAACCGACTGTCCTCGCCCGCACAAAAGCGGGTCATGAGTGCCATGAGGGCTTCCATGGATTTTGGCTTTCTTGGCCGAGTTGGCGAGGAAAGCCTCTTCCAAGTCCTCCTAGCTACCAATGGAATTTCCAGGCAGACTGTTTAGACAATGCTGAGCTGGCCCTTTGAGTTTTAGAGGGTGGTATTTTATGGCGTGGAGGTCATCTCCGCGGGCCATATGGATGTGGAGAATGAAGTCCTTGGTCCACACCGCGGGGTCCGTGGTTCCATCGTATGATTGTATGTTCACGGGCTTGAATCCTTCAGGGAATTCGTGATCCAGGACCTCATCAGTGAAGCAATGAGGGTGTGCGGGGCCTCTATATCGGGCTGTATCGTGACGCAACTCTAATAGAGTCCGTCTGCAGTGTTCGGCCCCCGCATGACTGTGTTCGTCACGTCCGAATAGGTGGCCATGGTCTCGTGTCGAGGCGCGTCCCCACGATCCGTAGATTGATCTTGTATGTCCTGCTTTATAGTTCAGGTTCTGCCGGAGGTCATATGTATGGCCATGGGCTAATTTACCTCTGCTTGAGTGATGAGGCGGGGCGGGCTGGTGTTCGGCATGAGTTGTTGTTTTGTCCCGACCACGTGGTGGTCGGTCGGCCGTATTGTGCGATGGTGGTATGTAATCCAGCGCCTCCTCGTCGAACTGAGGTAGCAATTTGTGCTTTGGGTAGCTTTTGGTTGGGTGCTTTAGGCTGTATTCTTTGGCTGCTAGGACATTAGTCCATTTATCATTGAGCAGATCTTGGTTAGCTTGAAGCTGTTGCTGCTTCTTTTTCAGGCTCCTTACCGTGGCTATTAGCTGGCGCTTAAAGCGCTCCTGCTCAAGAGGTTCCTCGGGCATGATGAAATCTTCGTTGCCAAGGCTCACCTCATCTTCAGAGAGCGGGAGGTAATTATCGTCCTCCGAATCTTCGTGTGTGGCCTGTTTAACAGGGCTAACCTGCTCATTTTCCCTTTTAGCTTGTTTGTTTGCTATATCGACGGGGTCTTCGTGGTCTTCGGCACCTTCCGGAGTGTCATCTTCTCCTGTGCTAGTGTTGCTGTCTTTACTGCGGCGTGACTTGGAGCGGCGCCACAGACGCTGGTGCTTGGACTGTATTTCAGAAGGTTTATCCTCAACTGGGTCTTCCTTATCATCGCCAATGTTCTCCTTTGGTGCAGCCACCATGTATACGTCATACGAGGAAGTGGCCGTCCAGCGTCTGGTGAACGGCGGGCTCTGGGCCTCTTCTTCTCTGGCATCATCATCCATACCGTCGATGTCCTCGGACTTGTAATCAAGTTCGTCGGTCAAATCCTCGATCATGGCTATAAAGTGAGTAGCAGGTGGGAAGTAAAATTCTCAATCGTTAGCCCCTAGTTCGAGCCAGATATAGTTCGGCTGAGAGTCCTCCGCTAAGGCCATGTTTTTAATGAGCTTAGCACATCGCCCAAAGGCGAGTGGTGGAAGATGACTGCGGCGCTAAATTTGAAGATCGATAAACGATCAAGCTCAGCGTCCACAGGCTCACGCGGTTCAGAACCTATGGCTAGAGACAAGTCCGGCGTTCCGGTGGCATAGGCATCGTGTTAGACAAGGTCCATGTGCGGATCCAACGCCGTGGAGTCTGCGGCCTCCGAGGTGGGGTTATTCCTCCCGTCTTTGGATGGCGCGGCCTGCTCCGGCTCTAGATCCAGAGTGGTTATAGGAGCGATCTCCTGGATGCGGCCCGATGACAGATTTAGGTCATGATCATCGGGGTGACCGGGAGCGGCCACCACGGTATAGAATCCGGCGAAGATCAAGTCTCCACGGATGTCCGCGATGTAGTTCAAGCTCCCCAATCTGACCTGATGGCCAGGGGCGTAGCTTTCGATCTGCTCCAGATGGCCAAACGAGTTGGCCCGCAGTGCAAAGCTGCCGAACACGAAGATCTGTCCAGGGAGGAAAGTTTGTCCATAGAGAGCGTCATTATTGATGATTGAAGGGGCCATCAAACCTTTGAGCGACAACATAGAGGAACTCTCAATGAAAGCACCAATGTCGGTGACAAAACCGGCGGATCTCGGGTAGGGGGTCCCAAACTGTGCGTCTAAGGTTGATGGTAACAGGAGACAGGGGACACGATGTTTATCCAGGTTCGAGCCCTCTCTATGGAGGCAATACCCTACTTCCTTCTTGATTGATCTTGATGAATATGAGTAATACAAGAGTTGATCTACCACGAGATCATAATGACTAAACCCTAGAAGTCTAGCCTGTATGACTATGGTATTGAGTTTATCCTTTCTAGACTACACCCTGGGTTTATATAGACATCGGGGGGATCTAGGGTTATATAGAGTCGGTTATCTAAGGTGGAATCTTCATAGTTGTTTGCCAAGGAGAGTCTCACCCGGACATGGGTGCAGTCTTCGGTCTTCATATCATCACAGCCCATCAGTCCGGCCCATAGATAACAGGCCGGACGCCCGAGGACCCCTTAGTCCAGGACTCCCTCAACGACACTGGCACCGACATCGACACCACCCACGAGACTGACAACAATGCTGTCGTAGCTGGTAAAGCAACGACGAAGAAGAGGACACGAAGACGAAACGAGCTTGGCATCGGACAAATTGTGGTCATGGAGATGCACCCCAAGAAGTTAGAGCCAACGGCACCAGAGGAAGATCGCAAGTGCTGGGGCAATCAACTTGGATGCATCCTCGGGGAAACCGCCAACATCAACGACGAGAGGTTGAGGCTCATAGCACATATGGAGAACATGCTCCTAAAGAAGTTGCACAATAGGTTCTTGTTCCCCAGCCGGAATGAAGAAGAATATAAAGATCCGTGGGAAGACATCGCCATGAGAAAGATAAACGACAAGGCGATGGTGACGTTCACCAACGACTTGTCCGCCTGGAAAGTTCGGGTTAAAAAAGCGATTTCAAAGAATGAACCGTGGTCTAAGAATCATGCTAATAATCTGTCAATAACGAAAGAGGACTTTGCAAAATTCAAGGAGAATTACGGTAAAGAAAGTGTCAAGGCAAAGTCGGAGAAAATGAAGGCGCTCCAGGCTGGGACACGCCTCCCCATCGCCTCGGAAGCCGTGGATACGAGGGGAAGAGGCATGTATGGGCCAAGGAGGACGCCGAACGTGAAAGTCACGGAATCCCGGACCCCTTGGCGGAGTTCACCGACGCGCTGGAGCATGACTAGATCAGGGACCGGTACAAGTGGGACAAAGAATAATATATCTTTTACACTGTCGGATTTCGGGTTCCGGCAGACCCTTGAGGTTCGAACACTGGGGTGCGCGCGGAGCTTTCGTTTCCTACCTACCTGCACCCCTCCGCCTTGCTAGGATCTAAACTAAGGAAAGAACAACACAAGAGACACAGGGTTTATACTGGTTCGGGCCACTGTTGTGGTGTAATACCCTACTCTAGTGTGTGGTGTGGTGGATTGCCTCTTGGGCTAATGATGATGAACAATACAAGGAAGAATAGCCTCGCGAGGGTCTGTTCTTGGCTGGGGCGATGAACCGCTGGGAGGAGCTCAGTCGCCCTTCTCACTCTCTCTCTCTTTCTTTATGCCCCCAGTCCTCTCCCCTGTCTAGCGGGTGGCCGGTCCTATTTATAGGGGCCCTGGTCCTCTTCCCAAATATCGAGCGGGAAGGGAGCCAACAATGGCGGGCTAATTTGAAGGGGGACAGCTAGTACTAGCTATCCTGACAAAAGTAGTCTTCGCCTGCGCAAAGCTCTGGTGATGATGCCATCTTGGGCTCCACGGTGACCTCCATCTCGTAGTCCTCCTGGACTTGGTCTCGTTGCACCGAAATGGCAACCTTTGCCTGATGCCTCGGTACTCCGCGGCTGCGCTTGCCCCCTTTGCACCAAAGAGGAAAGGAGGACACTGCGCAGGCTGGCACCCGCCTGGCGCCCTCGGTCGTCATGGCTTGCATCACGGGCACCTCGTGAGGTACCCCGCCTTGATCTCTCCGCCTCCTCGTGAGCCAGCCTGACGAGGCCGTGCTTGAGGAAGCTCCGCGTTGTCCGCCCCGCGAGGCTTGGCCCCTCGCGAGGGTCTTGGGTTTGTGTTGGTGAAGATGGGCCGCACTGGGCCCCCTTTTGAGCCACGCCGCAGGCCGCAGGCAGGCAAGTCTGGGGACCCCCGTTCCCAGAACGCCGACAGTAGCCCCCGGGACCAAGGCGCGCCCGGACTTGGCCGTGCAGGGAGGAGGAAGGGCAAGAGCGAAGCGCCACGGGCCCTAACAGTCTGCGGCCTTGGGCGCCGCATGGCAGTTGATTGGACGTGGGCGCCTCCACTTCCCCATGGCGCCTTGGCAACTACACGGATTGGACAAGTCCCTGCATGCAAATTGGGTCATGATTACCTGCGATCGTGGAGGTAGGCGGTTGGCCACCGCCGGCCATAAGTACGGAACAGCGCGCGCCCTTCCAGTCCATCCCTCCTTGCTTCTCCTTCTTCACGATCCTTGCTCCGTCTTGCTGCGATGGCTCCAATCCGCTGGTTCTCAACGGCAGAGAAAGGAAAGGCTCCCCGAGAGGAACCGGGCCCACTCCCGCTGAAGAAACGGCTCGCCCCCCGTGGCTCAGACGAGGGGGCCCTTCAGGTGGTATCGAGGCCTTTGTGCGAGCGGGCACCGCCGGGGTTCCCGCTTCCATTGTACGCCCACGTCGAGGCCCCTAAAGGAGCTGATGCTGACCGCCACGGGCGGCGCCGCCGTCGGCACTGGCGGGTCATGAAGGTGTGGGTCGTCCCCCCTGGGGTCCACACCGAGGGCTCCTCCCGAGAGTTCATGCTTCACGTCGCCATTCCTCTTCAGTCTTGGATCCGCCTTCCTCCCTTCTTCGCCTCCATCATCCCGCAGGGGAAGCCCCTGGAGCTCTGGCTACAGCACACCGGCTGCAGCACCCTCGCGACCGAGGCAGAGGTCGCGGTCGTTGCCCCGGGCGAGGTCTACATGACTCGGGGCTGGAGAGAGATCGCCCGGGTTTGCAGGGTAAGGGGCGTCTTCACGGTCCACTTGGATTACGACGGTGCTTCGGTGATGCTCTTCAAGGTCTTCGATGCGAGCGGGCGCCGGCTGGAGTGCTGCCCCGGGGAAGGTGGCCAGGACCCTGCTGCGACGAGGACTGGGCCCGCCAACCGCTCCCTTGGCGGCTCCTCAGGTGGTGGAGGCGTTGGAGGTTCCAGCGACTCCGGCGAGCTCTTCGCGACTCCAGAGACGAGCGACGATAGCTACGAGCCCCCGAGCTGGCGCCGCTCCTGGAGCAGGGCGAGCTCGTCAGGCCGCCACCGACCCTGATCTGGATGGGGTTGTCGTTGGTGCTTGACGGCCCACTGTTGATGATGGCGTCTTTTGCAGGGACGCGCGTAGTTTGTGTCCCTTTAGGATCTGTTCCATCGAGGATCAGGGGCCGCTCTCTGGTGTGTCGCCCTTGGCCTTGGCCCTTCGGCGGAGGCCGAGGCGCGTGTCCTGACTTCTGCAGCACTGACGCGGGTGCTCACCCACATCTACCTTCGCGATCCCGACGTCGACCTCGACGGCCTGCTAGAGCCAGTAAGCGGCGAGCGTGCCGCTACCGCTGCCGAGGCCATGAAGGGTCACGCGGAGGTTCTGCTGGGGAAGTTCTGGGCCTTCAGCACCAAGCCGAGGAAAGGCGCTGCCGACCCCGCTGCTCCATGAGGCGAAGCCACTCCGCGCTGCTCCACCGCCGACAAGTGGCTCCGCTGTGGCTCCTGTCCTACTTTTAATTCCTGCACATGTATCATGCCTCGAGGAGGCGTTTAAACTTGCGTTTGGTATCGAGATAACAGTGTGGACTGTAATATTTGCTTTTGAATTCCTTGAATTTACGCTTTTCCTTCATTCTTGCTTATGTTCTACGCCGGCAGAGCCCGGCCCTGCGCATACCTCACCCAGCATTAGCCCCGACCGGAAACCAGGACGGGACCAAAGGAGTGAGGGGCTACGTGAAAAGTTAGGCTCTCGAGTCGCGATGCTCAGGAGTCCCCCTTGGCGCATGAACAACAAGTAGGGAGGTGTGATGCGGGTGGATCTACCGTTCTACGTCTGCAGAGCCCGGCCGTGCGCGTGCCTCACCCAGCGCTGGTCCCGACCGGAAACCAGGATGGGGCCACGGAGTGATGGGCTACATGACCAGTTAGGCTCCTGAGTCGCGATGCTCAGGAGTCCCCCTTGATGCTCAAACGGCCTTCATACCTTGGCTCCGCTCGGGGAGAGACGCATGACGAACCAGGCCCGGGGGGACCAGGCTGGCCGGCGTGCGTCTGGGTGTGACCCAGGCGCATCCCCCGTGCCCAGCCCCCTCACGCGGCACTCCCGAGGGGAGGCGTTATGATGAGGCTAGACATTGAGCTCTAGGCTCCCTGAGGTTGATGCGGCCCGGGGGCCACCCTCAGTTGTTTATCACCAGCGCGGAGCATAGTGCTACCGTATGTGTACGGGCATAGCCGCTCCTCGGCAGTGTCGTCAGCCAGCGCGGAGCATGGTGCTTCCACTGGTACGTGGGAGGGGGCCCCCCTCCGGGAGGAGCCCCCAGGGCGTGTACAGCCCCGCCCTGACACGTGGCTGGCATGGTAGGGCCTGGCGAGGTGTATCTGGGCACCCGTGAGCCAGCGCGGGACTCACGGGGCCCTACCTCTAGGCGGGTTGCGCCTGGCACTGGGCCTTATCTTGTGATGCGTTCCTGCAAATTTGGTTAGATGTCGGCACTCTACGTCCTTGGGTCCCGGCCCTCGAGCTGGTCTCAGCCGTCGCTGGTATGCCAGGTCGCGATGCCATGGACAAGGCCAGAGGGTGAGGGCTGGAGAGCCAGTAAGAGCCCTGAGTCGCGATGCTCAGGTACCCCCCCTTTAACGTGCAAGTGGTCGGCATGGAGAAGAAGAGGTGCCGTGGACCGGCATCAAATAATCAAGCATGGTGGGTCTAACGCATAATCGGAAATAAATGCAAATGGGATACATGCCACTGGGCCTGGCCCGAGCGGCTTGGGGATCATGCAGCCTGAGGGGCGCCCCCAACAAGGTAAGCTAACAACATGGAATAAAAAAGGGATACACGCCGCAGGGACGGATCCACGCGGCCTGGGAATAATGCAGCCCTGGGGGGGCGCTCCCAGCTGGAAGTAAAACTAGAAAGGTGTTACCCGATGATGTTGAGGACGAAGGAGCGTTGATGTAGCAGGCTCGGTGGGCTGCGGGAGCCGATCCTCACAAGCCCCCAGGCCCAGGGGCCTCGGGAGGCTCCAGAGGCGCTGGCGGCTCCTCGCGGGCCATCTCCATCCCTGCCAGGGCAGCGGAACGCCTGGCCTCTCGTGCCTCCGTGATGCCCCTCATGAGGCGCTGGTACGCGTCAGCCGCGCTCGACAGGTCATAAGGCATGCGAACATAGCTGTGGGGTGGGCCTCCGCAGCGCCCCACTCGCGAGGGCCAGAGGCGCTCCAGAGAGGCGACTCGGTTGAGCCCTGGTATGTCGATGCAGACGCGCAGCCCACCATCCTCGCCTGGATGGGGAGCCACTGCTGGTAGGCGGCGGCCGCCTTTCATGACTCTTGACTCCTGTAGCTCCTGAATGACCTTGCTGATGAACTCCTGAGGGTCTGGATCTCCTTGCCTTGCTCCTTGAGGGAAACGTGCTTCGAAACACACCTCCATGTGGTGCCCAAGCGCCTCCCTCATGACCCTAGCTAGGTCGGTGGCCCTCCAGGGGAGAGCCCCCGAGCCCTGCCTGAGGAGGGCGCTGGGCGCGCTTTCCTATGTGATGGAAGGAGGTTCCCCCTAGGTAGGCGCGAGCCCAGAGGGGCCTGCCTCCTGAGTGGTCGGGCCGGATGATGTCTTCTTCTTCTTAGGGGCGGTCTCGGGAGGCCTCCTGCTTCCACGATCCGGGTCTTCCAGTGACGCGGCCTGAAAGGCTCGTTCCTGGGAACACACCGCGTCCTTCTCTTCACAGGGCACCGTGAGGACTCCGCCACTTCCTGGCATGTTGAGGGCGTTGTAGCCGTGGTGAGTTACGGCCATGAACTTGGCCAGCGTTGGGTACCCAAGGATGGCGTTTTACGGCAGGAGAATGTGAGCGACGTCGAAGTCGATGAGCTCGGTGCGGTAGTTGTCGCGTGCCCCGAAGGTGGCAGGGAGGCAGACCTGCCCAATCGGGACCGTGGAGCCGTCGGTGATAACGGAGAAAGGCTTGGTTGGCTGAAGCTGGCTGTAGGGCACTTGGAGGTTGTTGAATGTTTCCACGGACAGGACGTTGAGCCCTGCCCCGCCATCGATGAGGGTCTTGGTGACCACCACGTTGCTGATGATTGGGGAACAAAGCATCAGGAGGACTCCGGCTGTAGCCGCACACTTGAGCTGATCTGCCGAGCTGAACGTGATGGCGCACGTCGACCACCTGAGAGGGCGCGTGGCTTTGAGCCTGGGGAGGACTACGTTCACTTCACGGGCGAACTGCTTGAAGATGCGCTGAAGATGCAGGCGATCGCGCGCGGCTCCTGGAAGCCCCCGGCCCCCTCGTCCTGGTGGCGGTCTTCGTTTCTTCTTGGCTACGGTGGCAGCGGTGGGAGGCCTGCGTTGCCTTGTGGTCGATCCTCGCGAGGCTGATCCCTCCAGTCCCCCTCGCGAGGCTGATCCCTCCAGTCCCCCTCGCGAGGCTGATCCCTCCAGCCTCCCTCGCAAGGCGGGTCTTGCCAGCGATCCTCGCGAGGTTGGTCGCGCCACCCTTGGCGTGGGCCATGGTCTTCCCAGCGTCCTGCGTTCCTTCCTCCTCCTCGGCCGTAGCCCCGGTCACTGCGGTCAGGGCGACGGCCGATCCTTCCTTCTTGCACGGCTCGGAGCTCTTGACATTCGTTGGTGTTGTGGGTGTGGAGGTCGTGGTACACACAGTACCGGCCGCCCTTGGAAGGTTCGGGCTGATCTCTGCCTCGCTTGGTGTCTAGTTCTGCCGCGAGCACGGTAGCCCCCTTGTGCTTCACATCCTTGGTCTTGGGCTTCTTCTCTTCTGGGTCTGCGGCAAGCAGCTCGAGGAGGGAGAGACGCCCTTCCTCGGCCCTGGCGCATTTGGTTGCCAGGTTGAATAGGTCCAAGGAGGTGCACAGGTCTTCATGCATCGCCAGCTCCTCCTTCATCTTGATGTCGCGCACGCCGTCAGAGAAGGCCGAGATGATGGCCTCCTCGGTCACCTTGGGAATCTTGAGGCGTGCGTTGTTGAAGCGTTGTATGTACTTCTGCAGGGTCTCCCCGGGCTGTTGCTTGATGCGGCGCATGTCGCTTACGGTGGGTGGCCTGTCGCGAGTGCCTTGGAAGTTGGCGATGAAGCGGGTGCGCATCTCGTCCCAGGAGGAGATTGTGCATGGAGCCAGGTTCAGGAGCCAGGTGCAGGCCCCGTCCTTGAGTGCCGTGGGGAACCAGTTCGCCATGACCTTCTCGTCTCCGTTGGCAGCTTTGATGCCCAGCTCGTAGAGCTGGAGGAACTCCGCAGGGTCAGCCGTGTCGTCGTAGCGAGGAGGCAACTCTGGCTTGAACTTGCCGGGCCACGCGACGCTGCGTAGCTCGGCGGTGAAGGCGCGGCAGCCTGCTGTGGCCATAGGAGGCCTTGGATGACGGGGAGCTTGGTCTTGCATGTCCCCACGCGCTGCAGCTGGGTGCAGCACGGGGTCTTGACGCGCGGGAGCAGGAGCATGGCCGCGACGTGCTAGAGCAGGGAGCGCCCGGGCAGCTTCTTGCGGGCGAGGGACTTCTTGACAGCTCTGCTCTTGCTGCGCTGGCGCCTGCCGGAGCGGGTTCCGCCCAGGGGCCACGCGCCTTGGATCCATGGCGCCTTCCTGAGGAGGAGGCGGTCAGGGCGCCGCCGGAGCTTCATTGCCCGCGCGGGGCGGGGTGCGGTGCAGCGGAACGGACGGCGCAGGAGAGCCCCCTGCGGCGCGGACGAGCTTGGTGACGCGGTCGAGCCATTCTTCGTAGACGTCGTCGACGGGGCGGTAGCGCAGGAGCTCGTTCGCCGCGATGAGTGCAGCTCGAGCCTCCATGGGCGCGCGGAGCGTGCGGGACGAAGAACCAGCTGGGGTGAGCGAGGGAGTTGCAGTGCGGCCGTCTTGCCGCACGGACGGATGCTGGGACAATGCTTGCCGCTCGTCCCCCACCGGGCCGGTGGTGGCGTTGACGGCAGGTGACGGGGAACGGCGAGGGCACCCGCTGACAGGGGCCGTCTGGGCGATGCGGGAAGCGAGCGCGGCCCGGCGCTCGGCGCGGGCCCGACGAGCGTCAGACATGGGCGTGATGGTCGGAGGAGAACGGGGTGGTGGAAGACGAATCCCGGCGCACCCCTACCTGGTGCGCCAGATGTCGGATTTCGGGTTCCGGCAGACCCTTGAGGTTCGAACACTGGGGTGCGCGCGGAGCTTTCGTCTCCTACCTACCTGCACCCCTCCGCCTTGCTAGGATCTAAACTAAGGAAAGAACAACACAAGAGACACAGGGTTTATACTGGTTCGGGCCACCGTTGTGGTGTAATACCCTACTCTAGTGTGTGGTGTGGTGGATTGCCTCTTGGGCTGATGATGATGAACAATACAAGGAAGAACAGCCTCGCAAGGGTCTGTTCTTGGCTAGGGCGATGAACTGCTGGGAGGAGCTCAGTCGCCCTTCTCCCTCTCTCTCTCTCTCTTTCTTTTTGCCCCCGGTCCTCTCCCCTGTCTAGCGGGTGGCCGGTCCTATTTATAGGGGCCCTGGTCCTCTTCCCAAATATCGAGCGGGAAGGGAGCCAACAATGGCGGGCTAATTTGGAGGGGGACAGCTAGTACTAGCTATCCTGACAAAAGTAGTCTTCGCCTGCGCAAAGCTCTAGTGATGACGCCGTCTTGGGCTCCACGGTGACCTCCGTCTCGTAGTCCTCCTGGTCTTGGTCTCGTTGCATCGAACTGGCAACCTTTGCCTGATGCCTCGGTACTCCGCGGCTGCGCTTGCCCCCTTTGGACCAAAGAGGAAAGGAGGACACTGCGCGGGCTGGCACCCGCCTAGCGCCCTCAGTCGTCATGGCTTGCGTCACGGGCACCTCGTGAGGTACCCCGCCTTGATCTCTCCGCCTCCTCATGAGCCAGCCTGACGAGGCCATGCCTGAGGAAGCTCCGCGTCGTCCGCCCCGCGAGGCTTGGGCCCTCGCGAGGGTCTTGGGTTTGTGTTGGTGAAGATGGGCCGCGCTGGGCCCCCTCTTGAGCCACGCCGCAGGCCGCAGGCAGGCAAGTCTGGGGACCCCCGTTCCCAGAACGCCGACATACACGAACCCGAACATGAGGGAGTTCATGAGACTTCTGATAATTGTTATATTACCACATTGCCGTATTAGCTTCCAATCAATTCGACTGCAAGTTTTGTCACATTAGTAAACCATCCACGTTCCTTTTCGAGAAAGACCATCACCAAAAGGCAGCCGAAAGCAATGAGTTGTCACAGTTGACGGCGAGGCCCAAGTGGTACACCCCGTTCAACTGGGCCCTGAACATACTGAAAAAGGTCCCGGTGGAGAAGCCGTCGTCCTATGGACGTGTGCATGGCGTCAGAGATGGCGCCTCGTGGAAGACGTGCTACCCCGAGGAGCCAGTGGAAAGAAGGAAGAGACGGCCGGTCATCACTCAGCAAAGCATCAACGAGAAGGACACGATTGCGGTCAATAAGACCAAAGCTGAGACCAAAGAAGAGTTGCTCAGGGTCGTCAGTGCAGCAGTCACTGGCACAATGGTTAGCTTGATTCCGGCAATTTTCGATTTCACAAAGAACAATCCAAATGCATGGCTGGAGGACTTTCCCATTCCTAGCTTTGTCGGGGGTAATTCGGCGAACACCACAGCACCAACACCTTCTCAAGCAACCGTAAAAGGTCCGGCTCCTGTACATAGCAACCCGACCTACGTCTCTTGCATGCTCGGTGGGCCTTCATCGCTGGCTGAGCTCGACGCCCTCACGGTAATTACGCGTCATACCCTTTTCACCAGCATGTCTATAGTCTTCCGTTTTAGTTGCCTTTCGGATGTTTGACGTCGCAGACATGTCTCCTTCATAGGCCGACGACACCCCGTGCACCCTACTATACGACATCAAGGGCCAGAAGGTGGCCGTGGAAAGGCAACGATCATGAAGCCGAAGGACTGCATGTTCCACAACCGAGGTATGCCCAATGACGTCTTGAAGGTTAACGTGGCCAGTGTCTTAGCAGGCTTCAAGGATTTTCCACCTCCGGTACCAGTCGATGATGACGAGACCCCTAAGATGATTGGAGCATGCAAGAGCTGGTTCTTGCCTTGGCCAAAGTCTCTTCTTCGTCTCGAGGCGCCCAATATCACGCCAACGCCACCTTCTCAAGAAGGTATGAACACCACCCCGCCTACCACATTACCTGCACCTGTCGTGGCGAGTGATAGAGGATGACGCGAGGGAGAGCCTCCATTAGTGCCAGATGATGTAGCCCCCGCTGTTAAAGAAGCAAATGTAGATGATGACATGAAGGATGATGATGATGACCCAGACAAGTATTTCAATACTGCCTACGATGATGGACGATTGATGGGTCAGGACGGCGAAGACTTAGGCTATGAGCGTGGAGATGATGACTTGATGCTGCCTGATTTTCCGGAGCCGGAACGTCCTAAGGCGGAATGCAAAAAGTCTCTCTTCAAGCGATCCTCGCAGGAGAAGGCTCCAGATGCCGCCTGTACCCTGCAACCCCCCGAGGCCCGTCCACTGATTAGCCCGACGACACTGGGGTGATGGTTAGGGAAGGTACGGTGGGCTCACTACCGCCACCCACCAAGAAGCAAAGGAGGAGACTGGACAAGAAAGGCCCTAAAGGCGCTAGAGCTGCTTCAAGCAGCCAACCACCTCTGAAGCCCCAGGTGGTATACATAATACCTGTCCAAGGTGCGAAGGGCTTCCATGTCACCGACGAGCCGATCCTACCTGCCGAAGTGCTACAACACCTACTCAACAATGACCTAAGGAGACTACATGAAGATGTGCTGGCTAGAGAGAAAAGCCTTCTGGTCGTTGAAAAACCAGGATACCCGCTTTACGCGACTCAGGTGCCGGGTGGGAAGTTGTACGCCGAGAGATGGGCCGTGAATAAGTTCATCCTGCGATTTGACTACATCTACGAGATGTTCCAGGTGACCAAGCTGGATTTCCAGTTCATCTGCATGTGTGCGATGTATTTGAACTACTTCATCAGGGTCGAGAACATTAAATATATTAGCGTCGCGGACCCATTCTATATGCACGAGAGCTTCTTGGCAGTTTGCAAAGAGCATTGTGACTATGTGAGCAAGTACCTTGGCGAATTCATGATCTCTAATAAGGACAAGGAAGTGATTCTCTTGCCTTATGATCCCACGTAAGTCATCCGCACATATCCTTACGTAAGTGTTAATCATTCCTTCATAAGCATGGATGCTATTTTGAGGTGTACTTAATTTGCGCAGCAGGGGGGCGGGGTCCTCATCGTTCTGTCCCCAGAATACTCCCATGCGATGTACTTGGACTCATCGAAGAACCTCAGGAAAAAGGATGACAAGCATATAAAGAGTTTTCTCGATAGTGCCCTCTTAACCTTCAGCCTGTCTGGTGGATATATCAAGGTGAAAAAGTACAGGAATCGCGGGCTGGCTTTCGGTCATAAGACCAACTTCTGCTGTATCCAGCAACCGCACACCGGTATGGTTGATGGATTCTACCTCATGCATCACCTACTCGAGTACAGAATGGATAATCAACGCCTTCGCATGTCACCTACTACCAACGATGCCGAGATTGTCAGCTGGGCCACAAGCATAGGAAGGACACCAGATCATCGAATTAGAGCTGAGTTTTATCACGTATAGTGTGAAATTGCCCAAGTGATCATGAAGCAGGTCCTCGAACCAACAGGGATGTTCTACCATGGGCCAATCACGCGGGAAGATGTCCGAGCACTGCTAATCGCTCAGCGTCTAGACCTGAAGCCTTTCAAGAAGCTCGGGTGCTTCCTCCCTGACTATGAAGATTGGACCGCCGACATGGAGGACTGATTGTTGATTACAATGTGTCACTACTATCTTTCTATGGCAAAACTTTGAATTTATGCACGGCAAAACTATGTGATGTAACTAAACCGTGGTCCTAAACTAGCGTAGATCGCTCTAGTTAATTATTTTGGGTATGAGGAACTTCGTCATTTATGTTTACTATTGGTTGCCTGTATTTTGCTAATTATGCCTTCTTGTTTTCTTAAGTACATTATGTTGCATATTATTGTTCAATTCATCAACTCACGATGCAGGTACATAGATCAGAGATGGCGAAGGACTGCTACGCTGTGTACGTTGGGAGGGTTCCAGGAGTCTACGACCACTGGCCAGCCGCTCAGGCCCAGGTGCACAGGTACCCTGGTGCTAGCCACAGAGGGTTCGATAGCAGAGCCGAAGCGGAAAGTAGTTACTTGAGGTGGACACTCCAGCATGAGCAGGGTCCGGACCACTGGTACTACATAGTCATGCTCTTGCTCATGTTGATCGCTCTTCTATTCTACATCATGGTTTAGATAGTGCTGATGAAACTTGGGTGCGCACCATGACCATGCAGTTGCACTTATTCGAGACATAACATTATCGCACTTGTGTATTGCTATTTTCGAGATGTGATGATATTTGTGTTGAATGATGATGATGATGATGCTATGACGAAACTACTGTATGTCTATGATATGATGAGAATAGTGTATGTTTAGTATGATCTAATGAAACTATTTATAGAGCCTGTATAAATACATCACAAATACGTAGAGGGGAAAAATCTGTGAAAGCAAGAACATTAGCAGTAGCGCTAGAAAGAACCTAGCAGTAGCGCTGCCTTAGCAGCATCGCTTCATGTGAACAAGCGCTACAAAGAGTCATCAGTAGTGCTACTCCTGGAAGCGCTACTGCTAACAATACTTACCAGTAGCATAGCCCATAAAAGCGCTACTGCTACAACTTAGCTGTAGCGTGCTAGCAGTAGCGCTGGATCCAGCGCTGCTGCTATGCATATTTCAAGCGCTACTACTAGGGTTTTCTCTAGTAGTGGAACTTTACACCTTCATGTACAAGTGTGCTCAGGTGGAGGAGGGGAGGAAACTACCTGGAGAAGAAGATGGCGTCGATGTCGACTCAGAGGATGACGACGAGGCCACCAGTCAAAAGAAGCAGGGCAGGAAGCACAACAAGAAGTGCAAGGATAAGGCTGTGCTGGCCGTTGAGGGATTGGGCACGCCTAGTACCGGCAAGAAGGGCAAGGCTAAATCCCCCAGCAAGGAAGTTGCCACGTGCACTGATTGCTGGGAGGCTGCGGCTGCCGAGACGGCTGGGAAAGGTGATGGGTCGTATTGCAAGATTCATTGGACCAAGGTCCACAATCTCCAGGAATGTCATCAGGTTGACTAGATCGTCAAGAAGTAGAGGGATGAATATGAGAAACGTGAAGAAAAAGGCCAGAAAGGCGCTGGCGGGAAGGGCCGAGGCAGTGAAGTAAATCACTGTGGCAAGCATCTTCGGAACAAAGGAAAACCCTCTAGGGGCTGGGAGAAGGAGGATTGCAATGATGAAAGCAATGCAGGGGATGAAGAGGAAACCAGCTAGCAGGAATTCCAGAAGGCCACTGACGCCGTGTGCATTGATGGGGGTGCATCTCAGCACTCCTCTCACCGCCAACTTAAACGGTTGGCGCGTGAGATCAATGTCATGGAGCTAACGGTAGAATCTCGGAAACTGCTCAAGTGGTCACGCATGCCCATCATCTTTGATGAAGAGGACCATTTGGACCACACCATCGTGGTAGGATGCTTGTCGTTGTTTGTTTCACCAACGATCCGCAACCTCAAAGTCACAAAGATGTAGGTTGACGGCGGGGCCGAGTTGAATCTGATTTCCCCAAAGGTCATCAGCAAACTTCAAATAGCATAGGAACAACTCAAAGTCACGAGCACGTTTCGAGGAATCAACCCCGGGAGGAGTCATCCTAAGGGAAAGATCACGTTGCCAGTGACATTCGGAGGAGAGTTGAACTACTGGACTGAGAAGGTTGTGTTTGACGTGGTCAACCTCCCCCTGCCATACAATAGAATCCTTGGAGGCCCAGCTCTGGCAAAATTCATGGTAGCATCCAGTATGTGTCGGTGCAAACAAACCCTGGTTCTGTTGACCAACCGTGCATAGTCACAAGATCAAGATTGAAGCACCAACTTGAGACAAAGATTAGAGAACCAAGAGATTTGGAGAGCCAACATGTAGCACAGATGGACCAAAGTTGAGCCTAAGAAGCAAGGTATCAGCAAGAGAAAGCCCTCCCTTGCTGGGCAGGTGAGCCCGGCATGGGGCAAGGCCAACACCAGAAGCGAGCTACCAAGGCTCCCCGATAGAGTCTGCTATGGTCCGCGGGGGAAGAATAGCCCCACCGACCACTGAAACACGACTCACGTCATCAATTAGTGCGGTGTCGAGCCGCAAGATGATTAAGTGGTAGCCATTCGCCACATGGCAGCCATTTCATACAAAGAAGCCTAAAGATGACACATGTCCTGTGACGTGTCAAGAGAGTAGATGCGGAGCTGGGAAGATAGCCTGGCTGGCCTTGCCGGGTGCCCAGTGATGTGACACTAAGCGGTGCATTTAATGCGCCCTGTCAGCCCATGGAGTTAGGTATGATAGCACTGTTTGCTATCATATCAGTGGATAATGACCACTTTGCCACTGTGGTGACCCCTTAATCTATAAATGGAGGCCCATGGCCCTCATAGGGAGGGTTTAGAAGGTTGGAAAGTTGACAACCCCAAGCCACCACATACACGTAGTCGCCTCGGGCAAACCTTGCCGGGCAGGTGTACTACACATCACCACATCCATTCCTCCATCAATCTACTAAAGCAGGAGTAGGGTCTTATGCCTCGCGGCGGCCCGAACCTGGGTAAATCGATTTTGTGCTCTCTACAGTGTGGCCGTACGCTGGTGTGCTCTTTGTCCAACGCGCCATCCCCCTGCCGAACCAACAAGGGGCCACCCGGTCTCATAGGTGGTCGCGGAAATCCCGCGACATCTTTGGCACGCCAGGTCGAGGGAACGCTTGCACGAACCTGAAGGTGTACACCACGCGTCATCTTCATCGGCATTTTCATCCTCGACGGCGACATCGACCATGGCGCCCAAGAAGAAATCTGGCACCTCAACCCATCCATCAACCTTGAAGGCTCCTCCGCCTACGGCTCGCGAGGACGTAAACTCCGCTGGGGGCATGGTTGGAGCAGGTGGCACTGTTACCACCTCCCCCGCGCCCGACACGGGGGCCAGAGATAGGGGAGGAGAACAACACCAGTAGCGTCTCGACGGTCAAGCTCTGCAAGGTGCGGCCAAGGGGGTCACTCTGTCTGTGCCCCTCTTCTTGCTGATGAGCACATCAACAGCAACGGTGTTCAGTCCGGAGCGAGCCATCGCCCTCCGGTCGCCCCCATCGTAGGA
This sequence comes from Triticum urartu, assembly GCF_003073215.2. Taxonomy (NCBI): domain Eukaryota; kingdom Viridiplantae; phylum Streptophyta; class Magnoliopsida; order Poales; family Poaceae; genus Triticum; species Triticum urartu. The sequence continues at coordinate 266,070,573 of NC_053023.1, forward strand.
GCAGCCGCGGCGCACGCGCCTCCTCCAGGACGAGCCAACCAGGCCACTGTGTTCAACAGATCTGTTGGTCTTCAAGCACCACCGCCGTGCGATCCCGCTGCCCCGGTGGTTGCCCCACCGCAGCGTGGGCGCGACGCCGTCGCTGTCACCACTGGCACCATCCGGAGCCAGGAGATGGTGCGGTCGACGTCGTCGACATCCATGCCAAGCACGACCACGAAGGCCACAGCGCAAGCTTAGTTATTACTGAGGTTCCCATCAGCAGCCGAGAAGATGGATTAGTGGCGTGCCACCATCCAGAGCCTGCTCGGTTTTGCCGAAGCTAGGGATCACGGCGAGCTTGCCCACGACAACCTCCCCAAGCAATAGCCATCGTCCGAGCCGCTAGCCGTACGAAGGGGGCCTTCCCCACGGGTCTATCCCCGCCACGGCAACTGGCAAGGACGCAGCAGAATCAAGACCCTGAAGACGTCTCTATGGCCTCTTCTGACCCTCGAGCACGTCCAGGCCAACGTCGAACCCTGGAAGATAGGCAACAAGGGAATACATGCGTCATAGCCGAAAGGCGCCTCAACGATCCCTGCTAGGCTGATGGGTGTGACCGCCTCAACGTCGACGAGCCTATGCTCAGTGTTGGTGGGTGCCTAACTTTGAGGTTGGCTGCCCTGCCTTTACACGAGAGCTGCGGCAAGTCCGTTGGCCGTCCGTTCGCACGTTCAAGCCTGATATACCTAAGAAGTATGACGGGTTAACCCTCCAGTCGTACATCCGGGTACACCATCGTTGTTCAGGTTGCCGGGGAAAGAGATGAGAAGGTGTTCGCCAACTACTTCCATTTGGCCCTCAAGTCCAGTGTGAGGTCTTGGCTGATGCACCTGCCGGAGAACTCCATTTCGTCATGGGCAGACCTGTGCCACGAGTTCATCGGTAGCTTCACCTGTGGCCACAAAGAGCCCGGCAGGCCCAGTGACCTGCAGCTTCTCCAGCAGAAGAAAGGAGAAACCCTTCGTAAGTATTTGTACAGATTCAGTAAAGTTCATAGAAATATTCCAAATATCCATCCGACAACTATTATAGCAGCTTCCTAGTCCAATGTACGCAACCACCGTATTCGTTCCAAAATGAACGTGCAGTTGCCCAAGACTATGAAAGAACCATATACACTGGTAGACAAATGTACCCGGATGGAAGAACGAAGGAAGCTGCCCGGAGAGGAAGATTGCATTTATGTTGATTCAGAGAATGAGGATGAATCAACCATTCTGAGGAAGGGCAATAAGCGTAGTAAGAAGCCAAGAGACCAGGCAGTGATTACTGTGGAAGGTTTTGGCACACCTAGTACCGGCAAGAAGGCCAAGGCTGAGGCCCCTAGCAAGGAAGCTGCCGCGTGCACTGCCAGCCGGGAGGCTGCTGCCATGGAAAAAGTTAGGAAAGGTGATGGGCCATACTGCAAGATCCATCAGACCAAAGGCCACGACCTTCATGATTGTTATCAAGTTGAGCAGCTTGTCAAGAGACAGAGGGTAGAATATGATAAGCATGAGAAGGATAAAGTTTGGAATGTTGCTGGCGGTAAGGGCTGAGGCGGTGAAGCAAATCGGCCCGGCAAGCCCTTTCGGAACCAAGAAAACCCGCCAAGGGCCGAGAGAAGGAAACATGTGATGATGTCAGTGATGGAGGGGATGAAGAGGAAACTAGTGAGTAGGAATTTTAGAAGGCCACTGACGCCCTATGCATTGTTGGATGTGCATCATTGCCAGCCTCTCATCGCCAACTCAAGCGATGAGCACGAGAGGTCAATACTATGGAACCAACGCTAGAGGCCTAGAAGCCACTCAAGTGGTCCCACACGCCCATCATCTTTGATGAGGAGGATCACCCTTGCTGCACCATGGTGGTAGGGTGTTTGGCATTGTTGGTCTCTCCAACAATTCGCAACCTCAAGGTCACAAAGATGTTAGTGGATGGCAGGGCCGGGTTGAATCTGATTTCCCCAGCAGTAGTCAGCAAGCTTCGGATAGGAGAAGAGGAGCTAGAGGCCACCGACAGGTTTCAAGGAGTTAACCCCCGCAGGAGTCATCCTAAGGGGAAGATCACGTTGCCGGTGACGTTTGGGGGGAGAGCTGAACTTTCAGACTAAGAAGATCAAGTTTGATGTGGTTGATCTCCCCCTGCCGTATAATGAGATTCTTGGATGACCGGCCCTGGCCATGTTCATGGCAGCATCCCACTATGCTTACAACACCCTCAAAATGCCTGGTCCATTGGGAGTCCTCACTATCCCGTCAGACGAGAAGGATGCAATTATCTATGTGGACACGATGTATCGGGATGCAGTCGCAGCAGAGGCTACGGCGGCAGCAGTTCTCGCCAAGGAAAGCAAAGGAAAGAAGAGGGATTGTATGACCTCCGGCAAGGTGTCCAAAAAGCATGCCCCCTCCGAATGCATGACACCCATTGACGACGTGCCGGAGTGTTGCAACAGCAAGAGATCCAAGGTTGCTGCACCCCAAGTAAAGAAGTTCCCGGTAGGGCTGACTGGCGTTGATGACAAATAGGAAAGTGCGCTCGTTGCCTTCCTGCAAGCGGATATCGTTGTGTTTCCTTGGCAACCATCTGATATCCCTGGTGTTCCCAGGGAGGTAATTGAGCACCACCTTGCTGTCTTCCCACATGCCCGACCCGCCAAGCAGCAGCCTCATCTAATGTCCATTCAAGGGGGGAGAGTGAGAATAGCCTCGCAAGGCCAGATATATATTGGGACAAAGAAGAGCACGACAATGAATACAACCCCAAGGACGCGCCAAGGAAGAAAGTGGTGCAGCGCCCAGTGTACTTCGTTAGCTCCCTATTGTAGGGGGCTAGATCTAGGTACTCTGGTGTGCAAAAGTTGATTTTGGCCTTGTCATGGCCTCAAGGAAACTGCGCCACTACTTCCAAGCCCATGAGATCATGGTTGTCACCGACTTTCCTTTGCAAAGGATACTCCGAAACCCTGAGGCTACCGGAAGAATAATGGAGTGGGCATTGGAGTTATCCAGCTTTGGCCTGAGATTTGAAAGCACACCAACAATTCAGAGAAGGGCATTGGCACGGTTTATTGCAGAACGGATGCCAACCCCTAATGAAGAAGTGCTGGAAACAATTCTTCCCGGCAAGAAAGCACCCCAAGAATGGATCATGCATTTTGATGGTGCCTTCTCCCTACAAGGTGCAGGGGCTGGCGTGCTTCTTATTACTCCCACTAGAGAGAGCACCCGAGGTACGTTGTCCAGATGCATTTTCCCCGGGAGGAGGCGACCAACAATACAACAAAGTATGAAGGGCTCCTTGCCGGGCTCAGGATTGCCACTGAATTGGGAATCAAGAAACTGATCATTCGAGGAGATTCACAACTTGTGGTGAGACAGGTCAACAAGGATTACCAAAGTCCATTGATGGAGGCATACGTTGAGGAAGTGAGAAGACTGGAGGAGCGCTTTGATGGATTGCAAACAGAGCACATACCCCGTGCGGAAAACATCCTTGTTAATTATCGGTCAAAGTGCGCTACGCAAAAGCTTCCTGTGGAACCAGGAACTTTTGTTCTCCAGATTACATAGCCTTCCGTATGCCGGGAAACAATGGCCCGGAAAAGGAGGAAATTGGACTCTAGTAAGCCTCTCCCGGTAGAGCCTCCCGAGGCTCATGGCAGGGACCCTGCCGGAAACAACTCCCCTTTGATTGCCGGGCTACAACCTCCTGTCGGGCCACGGGTCCCTGCGGTCGAGGAACGCGCTCCCTCAAATGAGGAGGTGCCGCTAGTCCTTGTTGCTGAGCCCTACTTGGGAAAGGCACATAGTCCACTTCCTCCAAACCAGAGAACTTCTCGAAGAGCAAGAAGAAGCAGAAAGAGTAGCTCGAAGGGCCAGTATGTATCAGTTTGTCGATGACACACTATATAGAAGGAGGCCCAACGGTGTGAAATTGAAGTGCATTTGCTGGGAAGAAGGAAAGGAACTGTTGGCAGAAATACACAAAGGCATGTGCGGCTCCCACATTGGATCAAGGGCGTTGGTTGGGAAATCATTCTGACAAGGATTCTATTGGCCCACAACCCTCCAAGATGCGGTCGAGCTAGTCACCAAATGTGAAGCCTACCAGTTCCATTCCACGGACATCCATCTACGTGCTCAATCTCTTCAGACAATCCCTTTGTCATGGACGTTTTTGGTCTGGGGGCTTGATATCCTCGGCCCTTTCCCCCGAGCTGCCGGGGGCTTTGAAATCTTGTTTGTTGCAATCGACAAGTTTACAAAGTGTCCGGAAGTAGAAGCCATGAGAAAGGTGATTGCTTAGTCAGCTATCAAGTTCTTGAAAGGATTGGTGTGCCACTTCGGGGTCCCTGCCCAGATCATCACCGACAATGGCACCCACTTCACGAGTCCCGCCTTCATGCAATATGTTCATGCCCTCGGAAGCAAGATCTCATTTGCCTTTGTTGCACATCCCAGAAGCAATGGACAAGCTGAGAGGGCGAACACTAAAGTGTTGCGTGGACTCAGGAAGAGAACATTTGATAAGCTGTAGAACTGTGGCAGGTGATGGATCGACGAGCTGCCTGTGGTTCTTTGGTCCCTCAGAACGACACCGAATCGAGCTACCGGGCAGACTTCCTTCTCCCTAGTCTACGGGGCAGAAGCAGTTATCCCTAGAGAACTCATTTACGGGTCACGTCGAGTGCTTGCCTATGATGAAGTAGCGCAGGATCAGCACCGGCGTGACGACGCTATGCTTCTTGAGGAGAACCATCTCCGGGCTACTATGTGTGCTGCACACAACTAGCAAGCCATGCATCGCTATCACAGCCGCAGGGTTCACGCCCGGTGTTTTGAGGAAGGCGACCTTGTGCTTAGGCGCGTTCAGACCGCCAAGGGTGCAAACAAGTTGACGCCAAAGCGGGAAGGCCCTTATTGGGTAGTATAAGCTAGCAGACCTGGCGCAGTCCGTCTGGAGACTGGAGATGTCATTCGATTGCAAAACTCATGGAATATTGAGCATCTCCGCAAGTTCTACCCATAAGGCGCGGCTGTCAGGCCCTGCCGACACCCTCCCTTTTGTACATGCCTTGCCTTAGTTGCATGTAACCCCTTGTACAAAGCTAGGCGCAGACCCTGAGCAACAGAGAAATAAATGGAGTGCTGGGAAGGCCCCCAACAAGTTGCATGCATGCATAAGCATTTCATGAGCATCGCATGTTCATGTAGATAAGATTGCATCTGGCATAATTTTCATATGCATAAACTGCAGGCTCCTACCGAGGACTTGGTTCCGAAGTGGAGATGGAAAGATAAGCCTACACTGCGATCTTTGGCAAGCCAAATAGATAAGTTCTTTCTCTGATACATATGTGTTCTGTAAACAAGGACTTGTGCATAAGAAAACCTTGCCGCCTTTTGAAACTTAGTTTCTCCCATTCCTTGACTCGAACGTTGCTTCGATCAGGATGGTCGCACTGGCCTTTGGTGAAAAAAGATTGGCAGGGGGCTGGTCCCTCTTCACGATTTGTGCCCGATAGGCCTAACTCCGCAGCAACAAAACTAAGGGTACCGGCAGGGTATCCTGCTAGGGGAAAGTAGTTTACTTAAAAGTATAGAGGCGTTCTACCTCTCCACAGACATGTTATGTGCACGAGTCCCTGAAAAGGTTTATGTTTGTCATTAATATGTTGATCAAACAAGTACTGATCTTACAAGACACAAACATGGATTCAAGAGATTACATAATTTGAACTAAAATTTGGCAAGTGCCTGTAGATTTAAGATTGAAAAAAGATAAGTGCCCCGTGATGCCCTTTCTTGTCCCTCTCCCCCTAGGCACTATGGTAGGAGGTGAAGAGGGCAAAAGGAGTGCCTGGGCAAATCCCAGCCTGACCCCATCGAGCTCTAGGAGAGGTAGCGCAGTGGAGGCGAGAGGGCACAGACGAAGGAGATGGTGAAGAGATCAGCGGAGCAGACCCGTCGACCACAACCACTAGGGCCAGCAGGACGCGGCAGGGCGAACATAGTTCCAGCCCGCGAGGAAGCCTGTCGGGGTGCAGCTGGAAGGCTGCTAGAGGAGCCGGAGGCGCCACCTCCACCCTTGCTCCGAACCACCCGGCAAATCACCTTCCCGGAGAGGAGGTGTAGATGCAGATGGTGCTGCCGCTGCCTGATGGTGACGGTCCGGCTAATGCTCAGCCAGGGTCAGAGTCGTCGCCCTCCGAGTCGATGCCATTGTCATCGCCATCAGTTTCCTTCTCATCGCTATCGCTCAAGGAGGAGCTTTCTTCATTGGTTGAGCTCTCCATGTAGAACCCTAAGCAAGCACCCGAGCTCTCAAAAACTTTGATGGAAAGGATACCATCGTCCATTAAATTAAAATCGAGGACGTACCCTTCCGACAAGCTATGGGCATGAGCAAAAGTCTTCCAGCCTCGACGAAAATACATGACATGAGGGGCGGGGAAATCTACATCCACCTGTATGCTGCCATTCCCGCAACCCCTCATGTGCAGCCTCAACGCTCGTGGTTGCTCGAGCTCCATCACCCTTGCAAATGGAGTAGGAAGGAAGAGGCTGCCGTGCGAAGGCTTATATAGCCGATGACAAACTCTAGAGGCTGGTCTCCAACGTGGCCCTCCAATGGAGGATGAGCGTCTGATGGGGTGCGATAAGGGCACCGCCCCGTCCTCCTCCTCCTCGGGCGCCACGACGACCACGGCCTCATCCTATCCCTCCCCCTTTCATGGCGGGTTCCACCCCCGCGTTGTTAGGAGGAGGAGGGAGACGTTGTCGAGCAGAAGCTCTCGTCGCCACCACTGGAGCACCACCGTGTCATCGTCCTCTCTCAATGTTGAGCAAAGAAAGTTTGAGGAAACAGAGAAGGATAGTGTGTGAGCAAACACACCGCTGCTGCCCCCTTTTATAGGGGGACGAGGTAGGGGCTGGCTTCTCATTCAGGAAGCAACCACCCCGCTACCCCAATACGGCTTCCCCATGCCTTGAATGGCTCTGGGAATCAGAGCCGACCATCTGCGCCAACCAACAACGCCTGGTTTCTTCCATGGTACCCGTACCCGCGCCCTCCACATCCGCCACCTACCCTACGCAATGCATGAAGTACATGTGGCAGATACTCCCAGGGTGGGAGGCAAGTGGGATAGCAGTTTATACCCTGTGATCATGGGGTGTGGGCGATCCATGGGTCACGATCTGGATTTTCCCATAACGTTCAACACAACGTGTAGGAAAATCGGAAATTGGCCCGGGCTCAGGTTAATGAAGAAGCAAAGAAGATCTCAAGGGGCCAGCCACCTCTATGCCCTTGCCTGTGTATTGGTTAGGGCCTACCCAGACAACGCCCGACAGTGCGTTCGAGCCAGGCTCGGGGGCTCCTGTCGCTGCAACAAACGCTGGGTCCATTGCCCAGATTGTGCACAACTCCAAGAACAAGATTACAGTAGCAAGAAAGGATCAAAGTGCGAGGGGTCAGTTCTTTGAAGGATCAAAGTGCAGATCAAGGAGACCAAGACTAGCCAGAGAGACAAGATACCACTACAGGGAGAACCACCCTTGCTGGGCAGGCAAGCCTGGCAAGGTTGGGGTTACCCCTGAAGCAAACCTCCAAGATCGCCCCAGGAGACCTGCCAGGCCTCGCTGAGGCAAACCACTCCACCACACCACCTCACAGTGATGCACGTCGTCGGTCAGTGCAGTGTCAAGCTCCTAAGTGACTAAGTGATTGCTTCCGGCCACATGGCAGCCACTTCCTATAGAAAATATCTCCAAACGACACCCGTCCTGAGACGTGTCAAGCAAGCAGGTGCGAAGCTGGCAAAACAGCCCAACAAGGCCTACCGGGCATGCTCTGATGTAACACTAAGTGGCACATTTAACTCACTCTGTCAGCATGCAGAGTTAGGTACGATAGCACTGTTTGCTATCTAATCAGTATGCTAAGACTGATTTGCCACTGTGGTGACCCCTTCATCTATAAAAGGAGGCCCATGGCAACCATAGAAAGAATTCAGACCCTCACACATTCATACGCGCGTAGCCACTCTTGCCTGAGGAAACCCTGTCGGGCAAGAGCTCTATGTTTTACACCATTTTCCACCATCAATCCACCAAAGAAGGAGTAGGGTTTTACGCCTCGCGGCGGCCCGAACCTAGGTAAAACTGCCCATGTGATCTCTTCAATAAGTTGCTTTTAGGAACTCATACTCTTGCTCTGAATTAAGCTTCTCGAAGCGTAGCTTCTCATGAGTCCTTAGGAGCTCTCTATGATCCTCTAGAGTTGTTTCATGAGCTAATTTAAGATTTTTTAGTTCTTTAGTTAGTCGCTCAATCTCCTTCTTATCATTGTCATTCATTTCATCTTGACTAGCATGATTACTAACAAGTTCATCATAGTTTTCATCACTAGTGTTTTCAACAAGTAAATCATCGTCACCTAGCAAATCATGTTCATCACTATTAAAATCAACATACTCGGGGCGTGATACCTCAGGGCCTTTAGACATGAAGCATCTTATAATTCCTTCATTTGGTGAGTCAAATATGTCCTAGGAGTTGGATGACACAAGTGCAAGACCGGCAACACCTTTTGTCGCGGTAAAACACGGCCACCTATAAGGCCATCGACCCCTTGTTGTTCGGCAAGGGGGAAGAGCACATTGCACAAAGAGCGGAGGGCATAGAGCAGCACGACAGCATTGACACGGGTAGTTTTTACCCAGGTTCGGGCCGCCGTGCGGCATTAAACCCTACTCCTGCTTTGGTGGATTGATGTATGGACCGTCTGGAAATGGAGCGCTCTTTCCCGGGAAGGTCGCCTTGGGATGAGAGCAGCTACGCGTGTATGAGTGTACAGGGGTCCGAATTCCTTCTAAGGTAGCCACGGTCCTCCTTTTATATGTCAAGGGGTTATCACAATGGAAAAACAGTCATTATCGCGTGATTAGATAGACATAGTGCTATCATACCTAACTCTGTAGACATGACAAGGCACATTAAATGCGCCGCTTAGTGTCACATCATGGGGGTAGCCCGGCAAGCCTTGCCGTGCCATTCAGCCATCTTCTTGCATGCCTATGTGACAAGTCCCTGGACGCGTGTCATTTGGAGGTGATTTCCTTCAGAAATGGCTGCCACATGCCAAATAACAACCACTTAATCACTGGGGGGCTCAACACTGCACTAATAAATGACTTGCGTTGCTGTGAGGTGGAGCGGTGGAGCCATGGCGGGGTGTTTTGCCCTCAGCGCCCCCGGCAAGCTTGACGGGGGTGTCCTAAGGCTTGTCGTTGGTGGTGGCCTCGACCTCGCAAAGCCCGCCTGCCCGGCAACGGAGGTTCTTCCTTAGTGATATCTTGCTCCTTTGGTTGGTCTTGGTATTCTTGATTCGCCCTTTGATTTCCCAAAGAGCTTATCTCTTCTGCTTGGTCTGGTCACAGATGTTGCAACATTGCTCTTAAGCATGTGAGCAGTGTAGGCAACACACGCCTGGGTTTTGTTGCACTGACAGGAGCCCCCCGGGCCTGACCCGAATGCACTGCCAAGCGTCATCTGGGTAGGCCCAGTCTAGTACACAGGCGAGAGGATTGCGGTATCTCGCTTTTAAGATCTTCTTTGCTTCTTCATTAACCTGTGCTTGAGTCAGTTTCCGGTTTTCCCATGCGTCATGCAAGATGTTGTGGGGAAGTTAATGAGCCACGATTCATAGAATACCCACGTCCCATGTTCATGGGGCGATAGCTGCCATTCCACTATCTTCCCCACTTCTGGCATTTCTGCCACGTGTGCCGCATGCATTGCACCGGGTTGGTGGCGAACACGAAGAGCACGGAAATGCATGCCATGGTAGAAATTCGGACGCCATGGATTGGCGCAAAAGCGTCAGCTTCGATTCCACGAGCCGTTGTCTGCACGGGAGGGAGCCGAATTGGTGGAGCGGGGCGGCTGTTTCTCCTGAGTGAGGGGCCAGCCCCCTGCCTCATTCAACTTATAGAAGAGGACGTGGGCTGGGGTGCAGGCTCACACCTATCTCCCCCTCTTTCTTCTGGTGTTTTTTCTTCATCATGGTGAGGGGAAGAGGATAGAGTGGTACCCCAGTAGTGGCAACGAGGGATTTTGGTCGACAGTGCCTCCCTCCTCCCATTGGGGAGGCGGAGGCGGAGCCCATCGCTAGGGGAGTCACGAGGACGGGGCGATGCACTGATCGCACCTCCTCCGGAAATTCAGGGCCCGAAGGAAGGCCACGTTAGAGATGAGCCACTAGAGTTCATCGTCAAGTTATAGAGGCAAGGGGCCCGATCTTATGATGAGATGATAACTATCGATTTGGTGGAGACGACTTTGACGATCCGACTACAAACGTGCGACAATGTTGTGCCTTAGCAATCGCTAAACCAATTGCGAGAGGTTATCGACCACGCCGGAGCACGATCAACCTGACCACGAAGGTCTATTCCTGCAAGTAATCAAAGAACAAATTAAGCAATCTGAATATTGCGAATATGGATGAAGTATTGATAAAAGTGGGGTTTCATAAGCGATCTTGGTATGGTCGTTGGACACAAACGAAATACAAGAAGTTGCAGCGATGGCTAGCTTTTAACTAAATAAAACCCAAAGTCTAAACGACGCCCTAAGGGTTGTATATATGGAGGAAGAGGGGGGAATTTCGTAGCCCTTTGGGGAGGGGTCCGAAACCAACCCTATCTCTTGTTTCCCCACACATATAAACTCTAAAAACAACCTATACTTATGTATTTTGAAATTACATGGGCCTGGCCCAGTAATAAGGTGACGCAACACCTATTATAGCCTCTGGACGAAATTTGTGAAGTGGCATCTTGTATATTTCGTCCAAGACTTCATGCACTCATTATGGTGGCTTCAAAGTCCTGAAATCATCACTTGAAACTATGTTCTTGTTTCCCTCGCGCATGCCATCATCTCCATGCTTGTTCTTTCTCCAATGTTCATCCTTCTCCAAGCTAGGCCCTTCATTTGTAAGCAAAACAAATGTATCCAATTTAGGCAGCATGATATTCTCATGAAGATTAGAATCATTACTGAGAAATGAAAGTACCTGGTAATTTAATTGGCATGCACGAGCCCTAGTAATTGGTCCAGTATGTATAGTAGCAGGGGTTGTGGGTGTAACAATGGTATTGATGTCCTCATCATCCTCCCTTTCTTGAAATGAAGTCATCCTCGATGGAAGCTCATCTTCCTCACCCAAATAAGGCTTAAAATCTGCAATGTTAAAAGTGGGACTAACCCCAAAATCAGCAGCCAGCTCAAGTTTATATGGATTATCATTTATTTTCTCTAACACCTTAAAAGGACCATCAACACGTGGCATTAGATTTGATTTGCGCAAATCAGGAAGTCTATCCTTACGCAAATGTAACAAAACAAGATCTCCAGGTGCAAACACAACATGTTTTCTACCCTTATCTCTAGCAAGTTTATAATTAGCATTCATACGCTCCATGTTTCCCCTAGTTAACTCATGCATTTTTAAAATCAATTCAGCACGTTGTTTAGCATCAAAATTAACCTTCTCCGAGGATGGAAGAGGCAAACAATCAATATGTGCAAGAGGTAGGAAACCATACACAATTTCAAAAGGGAACATCTTAGTACTAGAATGCAATGAACGATTATAAGCAAATTCAATATGTGGCAGGCATTCTTCCCATATTTTCTTATTGTTCTTCAAAATAGCCATAAGCATAGTAGACAAAGTTCAATTGACTACTTCAGTTTCTCCATCAGTTTGGGGGTGACAAGTAGTACTAAAAAGCAGTTTAGTCCCCAACTTAGCCTACAAACATCTCCAAAAGTGGATAATAAATTTAGTATCACGATCTGACACAATAGTATTTGGCACACCATGCAAGCGAATAATTTCACGCAAGAAAAAATTAGCAACATTAACGTCATCATCACTTTTATGACATGGTATAAAGTGTGCCATTTTGGAAATCTATCCACGACAACAAATATGCTAACCCTCCCCTTATTTGTTTGAGGTAAACCTAAAACAAAGTCCATAGATATATCCTCCCAAGGAGCAATAGGTACAGGTAACAACATATATAAACCATGAGGATTGAGTCATGACTTAGCTTTTTGACATGTAGGGCAGCTAGCAACAAAACGCTCAACATTCCGTCTCATCTTCGGCCAAAAGAAATGTGTAGCAAGTGCGTCCTACGTCTTCTTCACGCCAAAGTGTCGCATTAATCCTCCTCCATGTTCCTCCTACAACAACAAAAGAGGAATGGAGCTAGCTAGAATGCATACCTTGTTAGCACGGAACACAAATCCATCATTAACGATGAACTTGTTCCACGTTCTTCCTTGTTTACAATTCTGCATTACATCTTTAAAATCAACATCATGCACATATTGATCTTTGATGGTCTCTAAACCAAATATTTTGTAGTCAAGTTGTGAAACCATATTATAGTGACAAGACAATTCATCAGCAATAACATTTTATTTACCCTTCTTGTGTTTAATGACATAAGGGAAAGTCTGAATGAATTCAACCCATTTAGCATGTCTATGATTCAGTTTAGCTTGACTTTTAATATTTTTCAAAGATTCAAGATGAGAATGTATAACAAATTCTTTGGGCCATAAATAATGTTGCCATGTTTCTGAAGTCCGAATAAGAGCATATAATTATTTATCATAAGTAGAATAATTCATACTAGGCCCACTCAATTTTTCAGAAAAGTATGCAACATGTTTTCCATCTTGTAATAACACCTCCTAATCCAATTCCACTAGCATCACATTCATGCTCAAAAGTCTTATTAAAATTAGTAAGTTGGAATAAAGGAGTAAAGAAACAATCAGGCTTCTTCCTGTGCGGTACCCCAAACAAAAGGAACATCCTTCTTTGTAAGATCATTGAGAGGTGTAACAATGGTGCTGAAATCTCTCACAAAATGCCTATAAAATCTAGCGATGCCAAGAAACCTCCTCACTTGTGTGACCGTTTTGGGCTGCGGCCAACTCTCAATAGCTTCAATCTTGGCTTTATCAACTTCAATTGCCAAGGGGGTAACAACATAGCCCAGAAAAGATACTCGGTCGGTGCAAAATGTGCACTTCCCAAGGTTACCAAACAAATATGCATCACATAGAGCAATAAAAACAACACATAAATGGTGCAAATGTTCCTCCAAATATCTGCTATAAATTAGTATATAATCAAAATAGACTACCACAAATCGTCCAACGAAAGCACGTAAAACTTCGTTCATTAATCTCATGAAAGTATTAGGTCCATTAGTTTACCCAAAAGGCATGAGTAACCACTCATATAATCCAAACTTATTTTTAAATGTTGGTTTCCATTCATCTCCCAATTTCATATGAATTCGATGGTATCCACTACGCAAATCAACTTTGGAGAATATTGTGGAGCCACTCAATTCATCAAGCATGTCATCTACCTAGGAATAGGATGACGATAACGAATAGTAATATTATTAATACCTCTACAATCAACACGCATACGCGACATACCATCCTTTTTTTTGAACTAGTATAATAGGAACAACACAAGGACTAAGAGATTCGCGTATATAACCTTTGTCGAGCTGCTCCTGTACGTACACAAGGAATAGGATTGGTACCGTATGGCGCACGGTTTGGCAGCGAAGCATCGGGAATTAAGTCAATCTGATGCTCAACCCCTCAAATAGGTGGTAATCCCAGTGGCACGTCTTGTGGAAAAACGTCAGCGAACTCCTACAAAATGTTAGTGACAGCAGGAGGTAAAGAGGAAGGTACATCCTCGAAAGAAAATAATGCCTCTTCGCACACAAAAGCATAGCAAATAGATTTGGTGGGAAGTAAACATGCACTTTTCATTTTAATTTCAGAAGCAACACTGTTGGCGTTCTGGGAATGGGTGTCCCCAGACTTGCCTGCCTGCGGCCTGCAGCATGGCTCAAGTGGGGGCCCAGCACGACCCATCTTCATCAGCTCAAGCTCAAGACCCTCGCGAGGGGCCAAGCCTCGCGGGGCGGACGACCGGAAGCTTCCTCAGAGGCAGCCTCATCAGGCAGGCTCGCGAGGAGGCGGAGAGATCAAGGAGGGGGTACCTCGCGAGGAGCCCGTGACGCAAGCCATGACGTTCGAGACTAGGCGGGCGCCAGGCGGGCGCTAGGTGTGCATCTCGTCCTACGGGAGAGATCTCCGCGCGCACCCCAGCGTTTGAACCTCAAGGGTCTGCCGGAACCCGAAATCCGACATTTGGCGCACCAGGTAGGGGTGCACCGGAATCTTTCTTCTGCTGTTCGCGTGTGATCTTCCGTCGTGTCCATGGCTGATGCTCGTCGGGCTCGCGCCGAGCGCAGGGCTGCTCTCGCCACCCGCGTCGCCCAGACGGCGCCCGTCGGCGGACGCCCTCGTCGTTCCCCGTCGCCTGCCGCCAACGCCGCCACCGGCCCGGCGGGGAACGAGCAGCAGGCCTCGTCCCAGCATCCTTCAGTATGGCGGGAGGGCCGCACCGCCACACCGTCGCTAACTCCAGCCGTTTCGTCATCCCACGCCCGTTGCGCCCCCACGGACGCGCACGCCGCGCTGCTCCTGGCAAGAGAGCTCTTGCACTATCGCCCTGTCGACGGCCTCTATGAGGACTGGCTCGCCCGCATCACCGAGCTCGTCAGTGCCGCAGGGGGCTCCCCCTTGCCGTCCTTCTCGCTGCCTCGCCCTCCATTCCACGCAGGAGGCAAGGATCAGGAGGTGCCTCCACCACCTCCTCCCCAAGAAGGCGCCCTGGCTCCAAGGCGCGCAGCCCCAGGGCGAGACCCTCCGCGTCCGGCACCTGCGCAGCAAGAAAGGAGCTGCCAAGAGATCCCTCGTCCCCAAGAAGGTGCTCGCGCGCTCCCAGCACAGGCATGCCACGATTGCGTCCCTGCACCTCCACGCCAAGACCCCGCGCTGCTCCAAGCGGCGGCGTGTGGTAATCCCAGGAGCAAGCCCACTACCAGCAAAAGGCACCGGTGGCCACAGTAGGCTGCCATGCTCTCACCCCCGAGCTACGCGGCGTCGCATGGACAGGCAATTTCAAGCCTGACCTGCCCCCTCGCTACGATGGCACGGCGGACCCCGCGGAGTTCCTACAGTTCTACGAGCTATGCATCGAAGCCGCCAACGGAGATGAAAGGGTCATGGCGAACTAGTTCCCCATGGCGCTCAAGGACGAGGCCCGCACCTGGCTCCTGAACCTGGCTCCTGGCACAATCTCCTCCTGGGATGAGATGCACACTCGCATCATCGCCAACTTCCAGGGCACTCGCGACCGGCCCCCGGCCGTGAGCGATCTGCGCCGCATCAAGCAGCAGCAAGGGGAAACCCTGCAGAAATACATCCAGCGCTTCAACAACGCTCGCCTCAAGATCCCCAAGGTGACTAAAGAAGCCATCATCTCGGCCTTCTCCGATGGCGTACGCGACATCAAGATGAAGGAGGAGCTAGCAATCCATGAAGACCTGTGCACATCCCTGGAGCTATTCAACTTAGCGACCAAGTGCGCCAGGGCTGAGGAAGGGCGCCTTTCCCTCCTTGAACTCCCGGCTGCCGACCCAGAAGAGAAGAATCCCAAGGCCAAGGACGTGAAGCGCAAGGGGGCTGCCATGCTTGCAGCGGAACCAGACACCAAGCAAGGCAGGGATCAGCCTGAGTCATCCAAGGGCAGCCGGTACTACGTGTACCACGACCTCCACACCCACAACACCAACGAATGTCAAGAGCTCAGGGCCGTGAGAGATGGGCGTGTCGGCCGATGCCCCGAGCGCAATGACAGGGGCTATGGCTGAGGAGGAGGAAGAGGTGGCGGACGATGAGAAGACCGTGGCCCTCGCCAAGGGTGGCATGACCGACCTTGCGAGGATCGCTGGCAGGACCAGCCTCGCGAGGGAGGCTGGAGAGATCAGCCTCGTGCGGATCGCCCGCACGGCAACGCAGGCCTTCGTCATCTGCCGCTACCGCCAAGGAGGAACGAAGACCAACATCAAGACGAGGGGGCTGGGGGCTTCCAGGAGCCGCACGCAATCGCTTGCATCTTGGGTGGAGCGCAGGCCCCAGCCTCATAGCGCATCTTCAAGCAGTTTGCTCGTGAGGTGAATGTAGTCATCCCTAAGCTTGAGGCCATGCGCCCTCTCAGGTGGTCTGCGTGCGCCATCATGTTCAGCTCAATGGATCAGCTCAAGTGCGCGGCAACTGCTGGAGTCCTCCCGATGCTTTGCTCCCTGGTCATCAGCAACGTGCAAGTCACTAGGACCCTCATTGACGGCGGAGCAGGACTCAACGTCCTGTCCGTCGAGACGTTCGTCAATCTCCAAGTGCCGTACGATCAGCTTCAGCCAACCAAGCCCTTCTCAGGAGTCACTGATGGTTCCACTGTTCAAAAAGGGCAGGTTCACCTTCCAGTCACCTTCGGGCAGCGCAACAACTACCGCACCAAGCTCATCGACTTCGACGTCGCCCACATCCGTCTGCCATACAACGCCATCCTCGGGTACCCAGCCCTGGCCAAGTTCATGGCAGTGACTCACCATGGATACAATGTCCTCAAGATGCCAGGAAGCGGTGGAGTCATCACTGTACCCTGTGAAGAAAGGGACACAGTGTGTTCACTTGAGCGTCCTTTCCAAGCTGTAGCAATCGAAGACCCGGACCACAGGAACAGAAGACTTCCCGAGGCGACCCCCAAGAAGAAAAAGGTTTCTCCTGACCCAAGCCATAAGGAGGCGGGCGCCTCCAGAGGTGTTGCGTCAGGATCTACACCCAATCAGGGAGCACCACCCTCTCTCGCATAGGAAGGCGTGCCCGGCGCCCTCCTCGGGCAGGGCTCGGGGGCTCTTTCTTGGAGAGCCACCGACCTTGCCAAGGTCATGAGGGAGACGCTCGGGCACCACTTGGAGGGGTGCTTCCAGGCACGTTTCCCTCAGGAAGGTACAAGGCAAGGAAGACCAAACCCTCAGGAGTTCATCGCAAGAAACACCCAGGAGCTACAAGAGTCGAGAGTCATGCGCGGCCGCCGCCGCCTGCCTACCGTAGCCCCACATCCAGGCGAGGATGGTGGGCTGCGAGTCTACGTCGACGTCCTAGGGCTCAACCGAGCCACGTCTCAGGAGCGCCTCTGGCCTTCACACATGGGCCGTTGCGAGGGTCCACCCCACAGCTATGTTCGCATGCCTTTCGGCCTACCGAACGCGGTCGCCACTCATCAGCGCCTGCTGAGGAGCATTCTGGAGGCCCAGGAGGTCAGGCATTGCGCGGTCCTGGCGGAGATGGAGATGGCCCTCGGAGACCCGCCTGTGCCCCCGGAGCCTCCCGAGGCTCCTGGGCCTGGGGGCTCATGAGGGTCGACGTCTTCATCGCTCATCGCCCGCTTCTTCAACATCACTTCATCTTCAACGGCACCAGGTGACATCTTTCTAAGTTCCATTTTTAGCTGGGAGCGCCCACAGGGCCGCATCATTCCCAGGTCACGTGGGTCCGTCCCTGCGGCATGTATCCATTTTGCTTACGCTCTTTACTTACCTTGTTGGGGGCGCCCCTCGGGCTGCATCGTCCCCGAGCTGCTCGAGCCTGGCCTAGTGGCGTTTGCTTTTCCCGCGTCTACTTAAAATGAATTTCCTCCTGCGTGCTTAATGTATCCGACCTAATCGCCTGCTCGATTGACGCCTACCTATGGAGCCGCTCGCTCTAGCACGACATTTGTGCACGGGTCTGTCCCTGCAACGCCGATAAATCTGAGTGGTTGAGCTCTGGCCGCGGCAGCCCCGCAATGCGCCACCTCACTAGGCCCTCAGTGCCCCAATCACTTCCCCAGAGCGACAAAGGTTGGCTGGCAACCGTAACGACAGGTCTTGTTTCTCTTCATGATTGGTGTGCAGGACCTACTCCAGGAGCAACGCTGGGGACGCCGCGAGCTGCCTCTCCCTCTCTCCGGCACGGACCGCTTGCACGTTAAAAGGGTGGCGCCCGAGCATCGCGACTCATGGGCTCCTACTGGCTCTCTAGCCCTCACCCCCTGGCCTTGACCCACGGCATCGCGACCTGTCATACCAGCGGTGGCTGGGCTCGCTCGAGGGCCGGGACCTGAGGACGTAGAGCATTAAGGAAAGTGCGGGGGAGCAGGAAGGAGCTCATGAGGACCTAATCCAGCAGCGCCTCAGCTGCCACCACTCGGGTCGGGCGCTCCATCGAGGAACTACACCAAACTCAAGAGATAAGTCACGCCCTTACAAGAGTTGGACCAATGCAGCGCCAAACCCTCGCCTGGTGCGGCTCTGTCATGGCGACATTGCCTTCCTTTATCGCCCAGCGAGGGCTACTTGAGCGCTAAAGGGGACCTCCCGAGCATCGCGACTCGGGGGCTCTTGCCGGACCTCGGGCTGCTCACCTCCTGGCCTTGACCACGGCATCGCGACCTGGCATACCAGCGACGTCTGAAGCTTGCCTGGGGACTGGGACCTGTCAGTGTAGAGTGCCAAGTCCTTGTGAGGATAGAAAGGGGGAGCCAAGCCGAGACAGGACAAGCACCTCACATTGATTCATATTAAGACATAATGTTCGCAAAAGACATGGCAGGCGCCTTACATACCCCCACGGGATGTTGCTTCGATTCCTTGCAGGGAACAAAAGTACTAATCCTAAGGAATGCTAATCGCCCGCACCTCCGCAAGGGACAACACAAGGACTAAGAGATTCGCGTATATAACCTTTGTCGAGCAGCTCCTGTACTTGATGCATAATCTCCTTCGTCTCCTTTGGATTGGTACGGTATGGCGCACGGTTTGGCAGCGAAGCATCGGGAATTAAGTCAATATGATGCTCAACCCCTCAAATAGGTGGTAATCCCAGTGGCACGTCTTGTGGAAAGACGTCAGCGAACTCCTACAAAATGTTAGTGACAACAGGAGGTAAAGAGGAAGGTACATCCTCGAAATAAAATAATGCCTCTTCGCACACAAAAGCATAGCAAATAGATTTGGTGGGAAGTAAACATGCACTTTTTGTTTTAATTTCAGAAGCAACACTGTCGGCGTTCTAGGAATGGGGGTCCCCAGACTTGCCTGCCTGCGGCCTGCGACGTGGCTCAAGTGGGGGCCCAGAGCGGCCCATCTTCATCAGCTCAAGCTCAAGACCCTCGCGAGGGGCCAAGCCTCGTGGGGCGGACGACCGGAAGCTTCCTCAGAGGCAGCCTCATTAGGCAGGCTCACGAGGAGGCAGAGAGATCAAGGCGGGGGTACCTCGCGAGGAGCCCATGACGCAAGCCATGACGTTTGAGACCAGGCGGGCGCCAGGCAGGCGCCGGCCTGCGCAGTGTCCTTGTTTCCCCTTTAGTGCAAAGGGGGCAAGCACAGGCCAAGGCACTGGGCAAAGGTTACCATTCCGGTGCAACAAGACCAAGACCAACAGAGCGGCAGGACGGAGGACACCGTGGAGCCCAAGACGGTGTCATCACCAGTACTTTTGGCAGCCGAAGACCACCTTTGGTCAGGATAACTTGTACTAGATGTTCCCCTTCAAAATGGCTAATTGTTGGCGCCCTTCCCGCTCATTATTTGGGGAGAGGCCCAGGGGCTATATAAATAGAGCTAGCCACCACAGAGTAGGGGACAACGATCTCGACGGCTAGAAATCTAGTAGAGCCCTAGCAGAGAGAGGGAGAGAGGCGACTAAACTCACCCAAGCAGTTCATCGCACCAGCTCAAGAACACCTCTCGCGAGGCTGTTCTTCCCTTGTACTGTTCATCATCAGCCCCTGAGGCAATCCACCACACCACACGCTGGAGTAGGGTATTACACCACAACGGTGGCCCGAACCAGTATAAACCTCGTGTCCCTTGTGTTGTTTGTTGTTTCCATCTTAGATCACGCGAGGAGATTGGACGTAGATCGGTAGGAGAGAGATCTCTGCGCGCACCTCAGTGTTCGAACCTCAAGGGTCTGCCGGAACCCGAAATCCGACAAACACTAAATTCTTTTTCCACAATCTGATTTTCACTCTTATTTTTCAAAATGGAATCAGGAGTCATAGGAAGAAAATTAATATTTTTATCCTTATGAACAAGAGTATACTGATTGTTTCTACCATTGTGTACAATTTTTTTATCAAATTGCCATGATCTACCAAGTAATAAGGAACATGCTTGCATTGGTACCACATCACAATCAACATAATCAGCATATGTAGAGATACTAAAATGCACAAGAACGGTACGTGTTACCTTAACCCTGCCGCTATTGTTGAACCATTGGATGTAGTAAGGATGTGGATGTGGTCTTGTGGTGAGAGATAGCTTCTGCACCATCTCCATGCTAGCAAAGTTGTTGCAGTTCCCTCCATCTATAATGACACGAACAGAATGTTCCTTCACAACTCCCTTTGTATGGAACAAATTATGCCTCTGATTTTGCTCAGCTCGTGTCACATACACACTCAAAACACGTTGAGCAACTAAACATTCATACCTGTCAGCGTCTTCAGGAGCCATGTTTTGTGTCATATGATCAAAATCATCTCCACTGTGTTCTTCACTTGTAATAAGAGCCAAAGTCTCCTCATCATAGTCACTAGCGGACTCATACCCACCATCCTCAGTAATGACCTCCACTCTTGCAACGACGACAAATAATATCATGTGTTTGCCCTGTTGATGCCATGGATGAAGAAGAGCTCTGTGCGGAACCGAAGGTGTACTCCTAGAAGTTGGTGGTGGTGGTGCCTGTTTTCTTGTATCTCGGTTGGAATTGGCGGCTGATACGTCTCCATCGTATCTATAATTTTTGATTGTTCCATGCCAATATTCTACAACTTTTACATACTTTTGGCAACTTTTTATACTAATTTTGGGAGTAACATATTGATCCAGTGCCCAGTGCTAGTTCCTGTTTGTTGCATGTTTCTTACATATCAAACGGAGTCAAAACGGGATAAAAACTTATGGGGATTTTTTTGGAATATATGTGAATTTTGGGAAGTGGAATCAACGCGAGATGATGCCCGAGGGGCCCGCGAGGGTGAGGGGCGCGCCCCAGGGTGTAGGGCGTGCCCTGGGCCCTCGTGGCCATTCCGTAAGGCAGTTGGTGCCCTTCTTTCACCGCAAGAAAGCCAATATCCAGATAAAAATCGTGTCAAAATGCCAGCCCTATCGGAGTTACGGATCTCCGAGAATTTAAGAAACGGTGAAAGGGCAAAATCAAGGAACGTAGAAACAGAGAGAGAGAGAGAGACCCAATCTCGGAGGGGCTCTCGTCCCTCCTCTGCCATGGAAGCCATGGACTAGAGGGAAAATCATTCTCCCATCTAGGGGGAAGGTCAAGGAACAAGAAAAATAAGGGGGGCTATCTCTCCCTCTCTTCGGTGGCGCCCGAACACCGCCGGGGCCATTATCGCGACAACGATCTACACCAACAACTTCACCGGCGTCATCATCAAATCTTCCCCCCTCTATGCAGTGGTGTAACCCCTCTTTTACTCACTGTAATATCTAGATAAACATGGTGCTCAATGCTATATATTATTTCCCAATGATGTATGGCTATCATATAATGTTTGAGTAGATCTGTTTTGTCATATGGGTTAATTGATGATCGTGATTGGTTTGAGTTGCATGTTTTATTATTCGTGTTGTCCTATGGTGCTCTCCGTGTCGCGCAAGAGTGAGGGATCCCCGATGTAGGGTTTGCAATATGTTCATGATTTTCTTATGGTGGGTGGCGTGAGTGACAGAAGCATAGACCCGAGTCAGTAGGTTGTTTGTGTATGGGTGTAAAGAGGACTTGATGCCTTATAATGCTATGGTTGGGTTTTACCTTAATGATCTTTAGTAGTTGTGGATGCTTTCTAGAGTGCCAATCATAAGTGCATATGATCCAAGAAGAGAAAGTATGTTAGCTCATGCCTCTCCCTCAAATAAAATTGCAATAATGATTACCGGTCTAGTTATTGATTGTCTAGGGACAAATAAATTCTCATGACAAAAAGCTCTCAACTGAAACTAATTTAGTTGTGTCTTTATCTAAACAGCCCCTAGCTTTTATTTACATGGTCTTTATTATCTTGCAAACCTAGCCTACAACACCTACAAAGTAGTTCTTGTTTCATACTTGTTCTAGTAAGGCAAACGTTAAGCGTGCATAGAGTTGTATCGGTGGTCGATAGAACTTGAGGGAATATTTGTCCTACCTTTAGCTCCTTATTGGGTTCGACACTCTTACTTATCAAAAGAGGCTACAATTGATCCCCTATACTTGTGGGTTATCAGGACCTTTTTCTAGCGCCGTTGTCGCGGAGCAATAGCATGGGGCGAATATTCTCGTGTGTGCTTGTTTGCTTTATCACTAAGTGGATTTTATTTGCTGTTCTAAATTGTTCTCTATCTTTAGTTATGGATATGGAACGGGAAATACCAAAAAAATTATGTTTACTTACTACTCATGGAGATGGGGAACCTCCTAAATCCCTCGATGCTCATTATGTGAAACATATTATGCACTACTTTAATAATCCTAAGAAAACCCCATTCAATTATATAGTGAGAGACATGTTGGATCAACCTGAATACTTTAGGGATTATCGCTTGACTCAAAAAGGGAAACTATTATGGGATCAAATTTATATGTTGCATTGGTATGCTCGACAACTATGCTTGAGATATGATTATACTTGTTGCTCTAGTATGACGGCTCCACACCTTCCCTTTTTGTGAAAATTTAATTATATTGAAACCTTAGCTTCTTAAGCTAATTGTATATATGATTACTATGATGTGGAGCAAATAGAAGAATTTGTTGCTTTTAAGGGTGCTTGTGAAATTGAATCTTTGTTTAAAGAGTTTGAAGATTTTGATGATTCAGTTTATAGACCTAAAAATTTAGCTATCCCTAAATATTGCAATGAGAATTATAAATACAATTATGATATTGATGAATTTATTGAGAAAGTCTCCACTGTCCGAGAAGAGAGTAATATTTTGCAGGAATCTATGGAAGAAGAAATTGATGAAACTATCAGCTCATTGGATGAAAAAGATGATGAGGAGAGCGAAGAACAAAAGTAGGAAGATCGGATTAGCTACCCGTGCCCACCTTCTAATGAGAGTAACTCTCCAACTCATACATTATTTAATGTCCCTTCGTTCTTACCGAAGGACGAATGCCATGATAATTCCTATGATCTCGTTGATTCATTTGAAATATCCCTTTTTGATGAACTTGATGCTTGCTATTCTTGTGGCCAAGATTCCAATAAGAATTATGCTTATGGAGATGAACTTGCTATTGTTCCTTATGTTAAACATGAAATTGTTGCTATTGCACCCACACATGATACTCTTATTATCTTTTTGAATTCTCCAAACTGCACTATATCACAGAAGTTCGCACTTATTAAGGATTATATTGATGGGTGGCCTTTTACCATTGGACATGATAATTTTGATGAATATAATATGCATGTGCTTGCTGCTCCTACTTGCAATTATTAGGAGAGAGGAATTACATCTCCGCCTCTCTATGTTTCCAACACGATAAAATTGCAAGAAACTTCTTATGCTATGCATTGGCCTTTACTTGATGTGCATGAATTGTTCTTGTATGACATGCTGATGCATAGGAAGAGAGTTAGACTTTGTCATTGCTTGATATATGTTGCTTTGTGCTCACTACTAAATGCCAAATCACTGCTAATTCAAATTGGCTTTGATATACCTTGGGATCCGGGTGGATTCATTACTTGAGCACCTTATGCCTAGCTTAATGGCTTTAAAGGAAGCGTTGCCAGGGAGACAACCCAGAAGTTTTAGAGAGTCATTTATTTCTTTGATTTATAGAGTTTAAAAACAAAAAAATAAAGAGGGAACCCAAAACTTTTCAAAAAGGAAAGTGAAAGTGAGAGAGACAAGCATTGTTGAAGTGAGGGAGCTCCTTGAACTTTGTTCATGCTCAGGGAAACTTTGTGAATCTTGATTACATAGACCGTTCAAAAAAAAATAATTATCTCCTTGTACAATTCCGTTGTATTATAAAAATAATGTGCCAAGATTTGCCTTTAGGATGTTTACATTGCTTGTTGGTTTCTACGGTGCAAAACAGAAACTTTGGCTGTAGTGAGCGATTTTACAATTTTACTAGAACGCCAAACGGTTCTAAAACTTTTTGCACTGTCTTTCCATACAAATTGTTTATTTTTCCTAATTATTTCAGAATTTTTGGAGTACCAAAAGTATGGTGAATGTTCAGATTACTACAAACTCACCTGTTTAAGACAGATTCTGTTTTTGATGCATTGTTTTCTTGTTTTGATGAAACTATTGATGTCTATCATTGGATTAAGCCATGGAAAAGTTATATTACAGTAGTTACAATGCAAAAAGAAAATATGAATTGGTTTGCAACAGTACTTAGAGTAGTGATTTGCTTTATTATACTAACAGATCTTACCGAACTTTCTGTTGATTTTTGTGTGGATGAAGTGATCAAGGATCGAGGAGGTCTCGATATGTAACATCCCAAAATTCTAAATTTTGGAATGTTATGAACACATAGATAGATTGATTGATTGTTTGATTGATTGCGTGAATTGAGTGAAATTCGAATTCTTTTTGAAAGTTAAATGAGAGGGAATAAAAGGACTTTCCCAAACTTTCATATTTGCTTTCTGATCTCCATGAATTCAAATTCTTTTCAAACACAAAACCCTAGAGAGAAGATGACATGACTTATTCCATTTCAAAATGAAAAGGGTGTTGAAAATATTTGAATTTCATTTGAAAATATTCCAATTCTGAAACTTTATGCGACTCAATGATTTTCACGAGAGAAGATAAAATGACTTCTTCAAATTATATGAAATATGAGTTGGGAGTTTCAAAGAATTAAATTCAAAGTTCTTTGAATTTATATTATTTTCAATTTGGAATATTAGATCATCATGCATATCTTATTTTCTTGGTTTTTGGTCGATCCTAGAAATTTCACGCAGCTCAAGGACCTTCGGAGAGAGTTGGAGATTTCGTTATTTTCTTATTTGAGAGTTTTCTCGAATTGGAAAAGAGGATCATTTGATTTATTTATTTCATCTTCAATTATTTTTCCGTTATCAAAAAAATATGAGAGAGGGAATAATATGACTTTCCCAAATATAGGAAAAATGAAGATTTAATAAATAGATCAAATTTCGTTTTCCGGTGTTTGTTTGCGTTTTATTTGGATAGGGAAAAATGCGTGTTTTTGAAAATTTTATTTTAGGACCGGAGAAAAGTTCATTTTGTTCGAATCATTTTTAGGAGTCGGGGAAAATTTACTTTATTAGTTTTGGAGTCCGGTAGATTTAGTTTTTCTGTGTTTTCCCGAGCGCGGAACCGTTTAAAAAAAAACTGCAGCGCCTTGGGCCAAAGGCCCAAGCCACCAGCCGGCCGAGGCCAAGGCCATCGCTAGCGCCCCAGCCTCCCCGTGCGCAGGCGCCAGGCGCCAGGGAGCCGCCGCCTCTTTCTTTAGGAAATCCTAGTAGGACTTTTGTCCTACTTCCGTTTATTTTTCTAGATCTTTCCTACTCCTATTCTTATTCCTTGCCCCCTACCCCAAGTTTTGTCTCCCCTCACCCATATAAATACCCAAGCATCCCCCCTCTAAACACATCAAATCAAAGCCGCAACAAGCAGCAGCACGCAGCTCCACCCCGCGCCCTGCGTCACCGCCGCCCCGCGCCTAAGCCGCCTCACCACCACCGCGCCGCGCCGCACCTTGCCCACCGCCGCCGCCGCACCACCACCTCACCATCACCCCGCCTCGCCCACCGCCGCACCTTGCCGCGCCGCCGCCGCCCTGCGTCACCACCGCCGCCGCACCTTGCCGCGCCGCCGCCGCCCTGCGTCACCGCCGCCGCCGTCGCCGCCGTTCGCCGGAGGTACCGCGCCGCGTCTCTTCTTTCCCTCGTTTCGGTTTTTCTTATAAATCGTTCCGATTCTTTTCTTCTCCACCGATTCGTTTTTCTTTCCGGTTCTTCGCTAAACCGTTCCTGTTTTCTAGATCGGTTTTCCGTTTCTTTTTCCGTTTACTTCTCCGAAACCCTAGATCGGATTCGTTTTCTTTTCCGATTTAGTTGCCTTGGACCGTTCGCCGGACCGTTCGTCCTAACGAACGTGATCACCGGATTCTTCTAGGTTAACGAACATCCGTTCGTTTAACCGTTCTTCTTTTTCTTCTCGTCGGATTTATTCCGCGATCGTGATCTCAGATCCGATCTTCGTTCTAGTTTATCTTCTCGCTCGTTTATCGGAATCAGGTGATTCAAGCGCCTGGAGTTTCGTTTCGAAACCGCCGTTCCGTCTAATCAACTTAAACAAGTTTTTGCCCCGGTAAAATTTGACCTAGTTTCAACTTGCTAGAATCGAGTAGTTTTCTTCCACCGTTTGTTTTCCGTCGTTTGTTCGGTTCGTTCTTTCTTTGCAACCGGAGTTCTTAAGTTGAACTTTCTGGTTCATTCTCTCGTTCGAGTTTTACTTGTGCATTAGATGAGTATTTATTGTGTGGTTACTATTGTTTGCTTACGATAGATTGACCGGAGTGTGACGAGTAGATCTATCACGAGTTTTGAGTGCGAATCATCTTCATCAACATTGCAGGCAAGTTCACACTTTGATCATACCTTTTCTACAACCCAGTTTTATTGCATTAGATCAATCCTCACGCATTGCATGATTAGGATCTAATTAAATTGTGGGATGGGAAGTAGATGAGGTAGTACCTATTACCTGTATTATTATCAAACCCTTGGGAGTTACTTCTACGTTGCTTATTATGCCATGCTATGCTAGTAGACGTGGATTGGGTGAGTGATATCCATGACAGATGTGAGATGATAATTTTAATGGTTTATCTAAGGTGGCAACTTAAACACACATCTGGGTGGATTGAGGCACCTGATGTCTATCAGGACTTGCCTGTTTTTTTTGGACCGCCACCCAGGCTCAAAGGGATCATAAGATCTTTCATGCTAGAAACTTCCGTGTGCAGCCACAAGCCATTATGGGCTCTGGCATAGTTGACTAAGTAGTGCGAACTCTTACGGGGTGGACTAGCAGATGTAGGGGATGTAGGTGTACCGGTCTACCCCACATGTAAGGTGCTAGCGCTTCTGAAAGACTATGTCTCGGTCATCCGTCTTCTCAAACACCATGTAGTGCGAGAAACCAAACGGAGGCGATCGAGTCTTGTAGGGAAAAGCGCGCAAACCTCTGCAGAGTTTACAAACTAATCATGATTAGCCGTGTCCCCAGTTATGGACAACTTGAGTATCTAGTACTTGGATATCATTGTGAATCTCAACATGTTACTTCTAATTAATGTTGTTGGGTTTTAATTACTTTTAATTGGGATTGAGAATGCTGTCAACCATTCTCAATGTTTCACAACCACCATGATAGTTAAATAAATTTATTCCTTTGTAGTAGGGAAAAATTGGCTTTACGCAAAAACCTTATAACCATAGAGCTTTTCCACCAGCCAAATATGCATGTAGTGATAGTCATTGTTCATCATTCTCTATGGTGTGAATTTGCCAGTACATTCAATGTACTGACCCGTTTTCGGGCTGCAACGTCTTATGTTGCAGGTTTCTTACGACGAGTAAGTGATACGTTAGGGTTACGATTTCTACACTCAACTTTGCCGTTGGTGTTGATGGGTAACCACAACCTTGTTGCTTCCGCGATTTTGGATTTGAGGTAATAGTATTTAAGTTACTTTATACATGTGATTTACCTCTGTTATAAATCCTTCGAGTACTGTGTGTGTCAGCATACTGATCCAGGGATGACACATAAGCACAGAGACTTGATCCATTCGGGTCGGGTCGCTACACGATATGATGAGAAGGAGCATAGGGAAGAGCTCAAGCATGGGGATGCCCAAGGCACCCCAAGTAAATATTCAAGGATACTCAAGCATCTAAGCTTGGGGATGCCCAATGCAACCTATCTTTCTTCAACAAGTATCAATATGTTTTCGGTTTCGTTTCGTTCATGTGATATGTGCAAATGTTGGAGCATCTTTTTCATTCAATTTTCACTCTTCTTTGATGCACCATGCTGGTATGAGATAGTCCATAGTTGATTTGTAGAATGCTCATGGCACTTCACTTATATCT
Source organism: Triticum urartu (assembly GCF_003073215.2). Lineage (NCBI taxonomy): Eukaryota > Viridiplantae > Streptophyta > Magnoliopsida > Poales > Poaceae > Triticum > Triticum urartu. The sequence goes on from NC_053023.1 coordinate 266,098,794, forward strand.
TTTGAGTATGGCTTTATAGAATGCTTCATGTGCATCACATATATCATTTGACGTTTGGATTGCCTGTTTCCCTCCACATAGAAAACCGCCATTTGTAGAATGCTCTTTTGCTTCACTTATATCTGTTAGAGCGTGGGCATATCTTTTGTAGAAAGAATTAAACTCTCTTGCTTCACTTGTATCTATTTAGAGAGATGACAGGAATTGGTCATTCACATGGTTAGTCATTAAATCCTACATAAAACTTGTAGATCACCGAATATGATATGTTTGATTCCTTGCAATAGTTTTGTGATATAAAGATGGTGATATTAGAGTCATGCTAGTGGGTAGTTGTGGATTGTAGAAATACTTGTGTTGAAGTTTGTGATTCCCGTAGCATGCACGTATGGTGAACCGTTATGTAACGAAATTGGAGCATGAGGTATTTATTGATTGTCTTCCTTATGAGTGGTGGTCGGGGACGAGCGATGGTCTTTTCCTACCAATCTATCCCCCTAGAAGCATGCGCCTAGTACTTTGTTTCGGTGACTAATAGATTTTTGCAATAGTATGTGAGTTCTTTATGACTAATGTTGAGTCCATGGATTATATGCACTCTCACCCTTCCATCATTGATAGCCTCTTCGGTACCGTGCATTGCCCTTTCTCACCTTGAGAGTCGGTGCAAACTTCGCCAGTGCATCCAAACCCCGTGATATGATACACTCTATCACACATAAGGCTCCTTATATCTTCCTCAAAACAGCCACCATACCTACCTATCATGGCATTTCCATAGCCATTCCGAGATATATTTCCATGCAACTTCCATCATCATCATATACATGACTTGATCATTTATTGTCATATTACTTCACATGATCATAAGATAGCTAGCATGATGTTTTCATGGCTTGTCCATTTTTTGATTTCATTGCCACGCTAGATCATTGCACATCTCGGTACACCGCCAGAGGCATTCATATAGAGTCATAAATTTGTTCTTGTATCAAGTTGTAATATTGAGTTGTAAGTAAATAAAAGTGTGATGATCATCATTATTAGAACATTGTCCCGTGTGAGGTTATCAAAATAAAAGTGGCTAGAGAAGCCCCCAAAAAAGAGAGCGAGACCAAAGAAGCCTACAAAAAAAGAAAAAAAATGAGAAAAAAGGGAGAAGGGACAATGTTACTGTCCTTTTACCACACTTGTGCTTCAAAGTAGCACCATGTTCTTCATATAGAGAGTCTCTTGAGTTATCACTTTCATATACTAGTGGGAATTTTCATTATAGAACTTGGCTTGTATATTCCAATGATGGGCTTCCTCAAGTGCCCTAGGTCTTCATGAGCAAGCAAGTTGGATGCACACCAACTTAGTTTCAGTTTGAGATTTCATACACTTATAGCTCTAGTGCATCTGTTGCATGGCAATCCCTACTCCTCGCATTGACATCAATTGATGGGCATCTCCATAGCCCGTTGATTAGTCGTGTCGATGTGAGACTTTCTCCCTTTTTTGTCTTCTCCACACAACCTCCATCATCATATTCTATTCCACCTATAGTGCTATATCCATGGCTCACGCTCATATATTGCGTGAAAGTTGAAAATGTTTGAGAACATCAAAAGTATGAAACAATTGATTGGCTTGTCATAGGGGTTGTGCATGATTTGAATATTTTGTGTGATGAAGGTGGATCATAGCTAGACCATATGATTTTGTAGGGATAACTTTCTTTGGCCATGTTATTTTGAAAAGACATGATTGCTTTATTAGTATGCATGAAGTATTATTGTCTTAATGTCAAATGATAGATTGTTTCTTTGAATAACTTGTGTCTTAATATTCATGCCATGATTAGATTACATGATCAAGATTATGCTAGGTAGCATTCCACATCAAAAATTATCTTTTTTATCATTTACCTACTCGAGGACGAGCAAGAATTAAGCTTGGGGATGCTGATACGTCTCCATCGTATCTATAATTTTTAATTGTTCCATGCCAATATTCTACAACTTTTACATACTTTGACATCTTTTTATACTAATTTTGGGACTAACATATGAATCTAGTGCCTAGTGTCAGTTCCTGTTTGTTGCATGTTTTTTGTTTCGCAGAAAATCCATATCAAACGGAGTCCAACCGGGATAAAAACTTACGGAGATTTTTTTGGAATATATGTGAATTTTGGGAAGTGGAATCAATGCGAGACGATGCTAGAGGGGCCCACGAGGGTGAGGGACGCGCCCTAGGGGATAGGGCGTGCCCTAGGCCCTCGTGGTCACTCCGTAAGGCGGTTGGTGCCCTTCTTTCGCTGAAAGAAAGCCAATATCCGGATAAAAATCGTGTCACAATTTCAGCCCAATCGGAGTTACGGATCTCCGGGAATTTAAGAAATGGTGAAAGGGCAGAATCAGGGAGCGCAGAAACAGAAGGAAACAGAGAGGGAGATCCAATCTCGGAGGGTCTCTCGCCCCTCCGCCGCCATGGAGGCCATGGAACAGAGGGAAACCCCTTCTCCCATCTAGGGTGAAGGTCAAGGAAGAAGAAGAAGAAGGGGGGATCTCTCTCCCTCTCTCGCGGTGGCGCCGGAACACCGCCGGGGCCATCATCGCGACAACGATCTACACCAACAACTTCACCACCGTCATCACCAACTCTCCCCCCTCTATGCAGCAGTGTAACCCCTCTTTTACTCGCTGTAATCTCTACTTATACATGATGTATGGCTATCCTATGATGTTTGAGTAGATCCGTTTTGTCCTATGGGTTAATTGATGATCGTGATTGGTTTGAGTTGCATGTTTTATTATTCTTGGTATGCTATGGTGCTCTCCGTGTCGCGCAAGAGTGAGGGATCCCCGATGTAGGGTTTGCAATATGTTCATGATTTTCTTATGGTGGGTGGCGTGAGTGACAAAAGCACATACCCGATTAAGTAGGTTGTTTGCTTATGGGAGTAAAGAGGACTTGATGCCTTATAATGCTATGGTTGGGTTTTACCTTAATGATCTTGAGTAGTTGTGGATGCTTGCTAGAGTTCCAATCATAATTGCATATGATCTATGGCACCCCAGCTCAGAGAAACCGGAACACCCCGGCTTGACATAGTACAAATCAGCTATTATTACAAGGATAATAATACATGGGTTTGATGTTACAAAGAAGCACATCAGCACGGCGACACTACACCTGCAATACTACACTTGCTCTATGCTAGCAGCAGAACAACTCATAGCAGTGGAATACTTCTAGCAGCGGGACAACGACGAAGGTAGTGAACTCCACTCCGCAGGGACTTTGGCTAGGACACGATCTAGCTCGCACGCACGGCAACCTTTGAAAAGTAATCAAGCAATCATGGCATCACCTGCAATCTGGCATGACACGCCAAGTCGGTACATTGAATGTACTTGCAAGCGCACAACAACCATAAACATCAACGCAGGATAATAACATAGCATTTAACAGGTTAATTAAATTAACAACTATTATGATGAAACCACTAATAAGCATGGTATGAAACTGATACGATACTAACAAATCACCATCACAGATCTCCATAACCATATCACTCTTGGCTAACTGGCCAAGCAATATACCATCTCAATCACCTCGTCATCCAAACCAAACGGTGATCATTCTGGCGATCACTACCATGACCAACACTTGGTCTCAACCGTGATCATTCCGGTGATCACTACCATGACCAACACTTGGTCTGCAACATCATCATCAACACCCTGCCAATCTGTACTACTCAACATATCAACATATAAATCACCTTAAGTCATTCCGTCATGTGAGTGTTGATCGAATGGTGTGACCTAGTACGAACCCATGCCATGACCGAGGACGCGGCTATCTATAGATTTAAATACACTCTGCAGAGGTTGCACACTGTATCCACACCACGAAACCCATGGCCTCGCACTCCCATTCGGGTGGACCAACGACATTCCGACAAAACCGATCTACTGCCATGACACTCTCCCGGCCACTCTGACTCACTCCCCACTGGGCTAGTCCTGGGTGGCCCTGTGTCTACAGAAGACACGACGGCCACCGTCGTGGCCAAAACAATAAACTGTCCAACACAGGGACAACCCGGGTACAACAACAACAACAGGCACACAAGGTTATGTCTGCTTACCGGGCCAGGGTACCGCATGCCCATAACCTTCCCTAGTTGGAGGCACCGGAGAGAGGCACGACAATAGACCGCATTAGGGCCTTCCCATAAAGGCAAATGTGGTTGCACTGGAGAAAGCCCGGTTCGGTGGCACCTGACCAACTTAATGACGGAATTTATCCCCAAAAGTATAATTGTGATAACTGATACTCCGATATCAACTATCAAACTATAATCCAAGTCATAGCAAAATCCAACAAATAATCCAAGCCTAATATCATCACCTCAAAATACTCCAAGGGTAGCACATCACTACTGTCATGATGAATCCGAAAACAATAATACTACTACTCCAATAACAAGAATAAAGCTATTCGACTAAGATCCACATCTAAACATCATTTCCGAAAATAATACTCCAAGCAACAAAACATCAACTAGCATCATGAAAATAATCATACTAACAACTAATAATCCAAAGGCTGCATGATATCCAAAGTAATTCTCCAAAATATAATAACAGATACCATCATGAAAATAATCCTAATAGCCATTAAGAAGCCAAAAGCACATGTTGTCCAAAGTAATACTCCAAACTAATACCAGATACCATCATGGAAATAATCCTAATAGCCACTAGGAATCCAAAGGCACATGTCATCGAAAATAATAATCCAAAATAATACCAGATACCATCATGAAAATAATCCTAATAGCCACTATGAATCCAAAAGCACATGTCATCCAAAGTAATACTCCAAACTAATACCAGATACCATCATGGAAATAATCCTAATAGCCACTAGGAATTCAAATGCACATGTCATCCAAAGTAATACTCCAGAATAATACCAGATACCATCATGAAAATAATCCTAATAGCCACTAAGAATCAAAAGGAACATGTCATCCACATAATCATCAAAAATATAAGCCTAAAACTCCAAGCAATATCATGGCAATATCAAGATCAAATTAATACTCCGGGAAATGCCATGAACAGATCAGACATAGCTAAAGCAATATTTTAAACAATTTTAAATGAATAAACCATGTCACTGCATTACAGTCCTGCAAGTGGAGGGTGTGGCTTGCCTGGGGTGGAAGAAATCACCGAGAAGAGGTGCGAGAAGCTCGCGGAAAGAATGACGGGAAAACGTTCTCTCTCGGTGGGGCTGAATAAGGGCAAGGGCAAAATGGTCATTTTAAGAATGTCAAAACATGGTGAAAATGATTCCATCGGAACGGGTTCGACGAAACGAAGAAGTGGGCTTTAGATTCACCTCATTTGGAGTTGTGGGTAAAAAGATATGAGCTGATGAAGATCGGGGACCTTTCTGCAAAGATATCATGACAAACAAGTCCCTGAGTGGATAAGGCAGAAGCGTGTTTTGAGAAAATACGCTTTCCGGAGAGGAAAACGCATTTACACCCGATGAAGAAGTGAATACGCTTTCGGTCGGGGAAAACATACTTTGTTGTTTCCGCCTCCACTTAAGTGATGTGGTGGTGGCGGGACCGGCGATGAGCGGCTGACGAGGGGGTCCCACTCCTTTCTCTCTCCTCCCACTCCTCTCTTGTGCCCGACAGAAGCAGAGAGGGGAGAGGCAGAGGCGCAACTGGGCTTGGCCGGCGATGGGCTCATGGGCTCCGGCCAAGGGGAGGCAACCGGCGAGCACGGCGAGGTCCACCGCATCGATCCAGAGGGGAGAAGAGCGCCGGGGTGGAGAGGAGGGGCGGCACTGCACAGGGAACAAAGAGCTTGGTGGCGGTCGTTGATCTTGGGGCACGCGGCCAAGGTGGCTCCGGCGGTGGGGCGAGGACATGGGGAGGATCGCCGGGGTCTGGGTGAGGCTATGGTGAGGTCAGGAGGGAGGGGAGGCTCAGACTCGAGCTAATTTAGGCGGATGGCCGTGGCGGCCATGGCGGTCAACAAAGGAGAGAGGAGCTTCTCGAGCTCGCTTGACAGGCTGGAGAGGGGTAGTGAAGTGAGGAGAGGCTGCTAGTATGCCCGAATGACTCGGTGCAGGCCTATATATAGGCGGGAAGAGGGATGGGCTCGGGTGCCACCGGGCACGTCCGGCCGAGGCTCTGGCGACGACCAGCGAGCACGGGAGGGCGCAGGAACACGACGACCTATTGATTCAGAGCTCACGGAGGGGTAGACAACACCGGGGAGCAGAGGAAGAAGCCGAGCACCATTAAAACATGTCGGGGCATTGTGCTCCCGTGGGCGAGCGTCAGTGAGCGTCGGTGAGGAAGCTGTCGGAGGGGGAGAGGGGTCCAGGGGAAGCTCCCGTGGGCTATCTGCCAGACACGCTCACACACGCGAAGACGACGAGAGGAGGAAGGGGTCCAGTGCAAACATCCACTGGACGCGGCCACTGCACACAGAGTGCGTGCACAGGCACGCCATTGTCGTGGTCACCGCGTGCACTGGCATGTAGCGGGGGAGAGGGGCTGGAACGGTTTGTCTAGTGTGTAGTCTATCCAGTGGAGGTCTCAACTACGGTGGTAGATCAGTGAAAAGTGATATGGTTAAATGGTAATCACCATCTGAAGTTTACTATAGTAAACTTGGGTGAACACTGGTGATCAACATGGATTTTACTAGCGCCAAAGAGTTTGTCTGGGTGATTAACTAAGGAAGGACTATGATCCTGGAGGTTTTGAGGCATAATGGAGCACAAACTAATATAGTTGCTTTGTAACTCACATTATGGGTAACCACTTGAGTTAAAACTTGGCAGGGCTTTGTGATTTGGCCAGATAAAGGTGATGTAAAAATTTCATACCAATTGGTTTTACCAAAATGGTACTTGCTTCACAAACATCCTTGCTGACCAGAAACTTCCAAGAATTCTAGAGAAATATTGGCTAGGTAAAATGGTGCGAAATTTGCTGGCGAGAATTTCTTTGGGTAGGAGAATGCTCTGGTAAATTTTCAGGATTTTTGAAGCCACATAAATTATACTTTCTTTAGAACCTGAAAATATTGACAGAATCAAAGATTTGATGTTGTGCTCACATAGATGAGTTGGTTGGGCTGAATTCTGGAGGAGAGCAATTATATAAGCACATGAAGAGGCATGAAAAATTTCAACTCATTTGGGTAAACCTAGCTAGCACTCCCTTCACAAAGGCTTCCCTTAGACAGGAACTTTGAAAAATCACTGAGGAAGTTTGGCTAGGAAAATAAAGTTGAATTTTGGCACAGGACAATTATTTTCATGATATATCATGCCCAAAAAGTTTGGGGGCAAATGGGAAAGGATAAATAGCACTTGCTTCACAATGTGCCATTTAGGACAGAATAGGAAATGAATTTATTGAGCATGATGGAAAATATGGCCAATGAAATATTTTGCCATATTTGATGAAGATATGACCCAAACAATTTATAAGAATTATTTGGGGATTTTTGGATGGACAGAAATATAGGTTGCTTCACAACCTAGGGCAGATAGGGTTATTCCTTTAATAGGAAAATGAATTTTCCCTACAAATGAAATTAGGGTTTGGTCAAGCAGTGGAGTGACATGATCTTGGCAAGGTTTTTACGATTATGAGCCACTTGGGAGAGGAAATGAAGCTGATTTCCCAAGTGACAAGGCCACAGAACCACTCCAAAAAGAAAAACAGAGCAAAAACCAATTAAATCAAAAGAAAAAGAAAAGGGCCAAAATCCAGGCTATTACATGATCCAAGAAGACAAAGTATGTTATCTTATGCTTCTCCCTCAGATAAAATTGAAATAATGATTACCGGTCTAGTTATCGATTGTCTAGGGACAAATAACTTTCTCGTGACAAAAAGCTCTCTACTGGAACTAATTTAGTTGTGTCTTTATCTAAACAGCCACTAGCTTTTATTTACATGCTCTTTATTATCTTGCAAACCTAGCCTACAACACCTACAAAGTACTTCTAGTTTCATACTTGTTCTAGGTAAGGCGAACGTTAATCGTGTGTAGAGCTGTATCGATGGTCGATAGAACTTGTGGGAATATTTGTTCTACCTTTAGGTCCTCATTGGTTCGACACTCTTACTTATCGAAGGAGGCTACAATTGATCCCCTATACTTGTGGGTTATTAGCGGCTAATTAAAGCCAGTGGTGTTGTAGTAGGACGTGTGGGAGTAGAGGATGCATGCGGTGTCCATGATGAATGTCGACCTGCAGAAAAGTTAGTTCGCTCTAATGCCTGTCGATCTTGCACTTCACGTTCAGCTTTGCAAGAAAGATGGAATAATGAGTGATATTATTATACTCCTTATACTCTAGAATGGTTTGGTCTGAATCTTTTTATTTAATCCACCCATAAAACGTGCAAGCATAGCTTCATTATCATCAACAATACCACATCTAGTCATTCTAGTTTGTAATTCTTGATAATATTATTCTACATAATTTTTCCTTGTCTTAAATGCATCAATTTTTGAAGTAATTCACGTTGATAATATGGTGGAACCCAACGAGTATGCATAGCAGTTTTAAAAGTAGCCCAAGTAGCTGGAATAGGATACAATCTACAATGTTCAGACAACCAAACACATGCAAATCTAGTGAAATCACAAACAACAGCATGGACATGTCTCTCCTTAGGATATTGTAAACATGTAAAACATTGTTCAGTTTCTAACTCCCAAGTAAGATATATATCAGGAACATATCTACCCTCAAATGGTGGCATATTCACTTTTAGTTCAGGAAGATGGTCATGATCTTGTACCTCGGGTGGTGGTGCAGCCCTACCGTTGCGATGATATGCATGAGGATGACCTGATGGTAGTGGTGCTGGTGGTTGCACGTAGTTGTGATTTTGATCAACCTCATCCTCGTAATGGTCCTCCACCTCCGCAGTAACAGTAGGAGCTACAGAAGCATCAATAGTAGATACATCGGCACCAGAATTTTGACCAGGCTCAAGGGGAACGCGCAGTGCTCGTCCCACTTGATTTGGAAGGCGTTGTTGTTGTTGTTGTTGTTGTAGAGGTGTGATGGGTGCAGAGGGCGGTGGATGTGGAAGACGCGAGAGCAATTCATTAAACTTGTTATCGAGCTTTGTTTTGAACGCCTTTTCAATGTTCCAGGGGCCGGATGTCCGGGTCCTGGGAGCTGTCCTTGACTCCTTCCATTGGTTATATTGATCTATGAACTTGGGGACTTGTCTTTCTTCATGCACATCTGCGAGAGAGTCCTCTCGGTACCTAATCATGCACAACAAACTAAGGTAGTAGCCATGTCTCAAGTGGATCATATGCAATATGACTAAGTAAAGAAGTCACCTCGGTCTTGAGAGCTCTAGCTCCTGCTCGTGTCATGGGTCCTCTTGGCACTTGGTGAGACGATGATAGGTCCATGGGGATGACCATAGGATGCTCCGCATCATCTCCCCTCCCTTGGGAAAGATCTGACCTCGGATCAAAATCCTCATCACCATCGTACGGGGAGAGATATTTGACGTTGAAGATGTCACCCACAGAGTACTTGTTGCGTGGAATGTCGATCTTGTAGGCATTGTTGTTGTAGCGTTCAAGCACCTTGAAGGGTCCATCGGCTCATGGTAGAAGTTTGGACTTGCGTTCGTTGGGGAAGCGGTCCTTGCGAAGGTGTAGCCACACAAGATATCCAATGTTGAATACCATGGGTTGCTTGTTGAAGTTGAGCTTGGTCGCGAGTCATTGTACTTGGCGCTCGATGGTGTGCCTTGTATCTTCATGCATCTTCTTGAGGTAGTTGACTCGGGCACTCACGTCCATGTTGGCGTGTTCTTGTAGTGGTAGAGGAAGAATGACCAATGGGGACAACGGGTTGAAACCGTAGACGGCCTCGAAGGGGGACTTGCCGGTAGACGAATGTCTTGCGCTGTTGTAGGCGTACTCGGTGATGGGTAGGCACTCCTCCCACTCCTTGATGTTCTTCTTGATCAACGGGCATAGGAGAGTGGAGAGCATACGGTTGGTCACCTCCGTTTGGCCGTTGGTTTGAGGATTATATGCCCAAGAGAACAATAGTTTGATTCCGAGCTTGACGCATAAAGTCTTCCAAAAGTAACTCAAGAACTTGAAGTCGCGGTCTGAAACAATTATCTTTGGCACTCCATGTAGACGAAAGATTTCCCTATAAAATAGATTTGCAACATGTGAAGTATCGTCTATCTTGTTGCATGGTATGAAATGTGCCATTTTAGAGAATCGGTCCACAACAACAAACATGGAATCCTTTCCATTTCTAGTTCTAGGCAAACCATGGACAAAATCCATGCTAATATCTTCCCATGGGTGATATGGAATAGGAAGTCTCATATAAAGGCCATGAGATTGAGCTGTAGACTTAGCTTTGCGACATGTAGAGCAACGGTCGGTGAAGCGTGAGACGTCGCGGAACATCTTGGGCCAAAAATAGTTCTTGGAGAGTGTAGCAAATATCTTATCACGTCCAAAGTGTCCCATTAGTCCTCCTCCATGAGATTCTTGCAGAAGTAACAAACAAATAGAAGAATCGGGAATACATAGGTTGTTAGCTGTCATAAGATAATCATCTTTTATGTAATAGCATTCCCAAGATGTATGCGTCAAACATTTGGCATATGGAATAGTAAAAGTAGGATCATGCACATACAAGTCTTTTATGTGCTCAAAGCCAATGCCATTCAATTTAAGTTTGGTGACAAGCATGCATATGCGGGAAAGAGCATCCTCCATAACATTTTCCTTACCTTTGATATATTTGATGACATAAAGAAATGACTCAATGAACTCACTCCACTTAGCATGATGCTTGTTCAATTAGTTTGACCCTGAAGGTATTTAAGCGTTTCATGGCCGGTATGGATGAGAAATTCATGAGGGTGAAGATAATGTTCCCACTCATGCAAAACTAAGCATATAGCTCTTTGTCATAGATGGGATAATTGAGTTGCCCTCTGGAAAGTTTTTCACTAAAGTAAGCTATGGGGCGCTTCTCTTGCGTTAACACACCTCCTATTCCATTACCGCTAGCATCGCAATGTATTTCAAAAGGTTTGTCAAAGTTGGGTAATGCAAGCACGGGAGCATGAGTAAGGAAATTATTAAGCTCATTAAATGCACTATCTTGAGATGGTCCCCAAACAAAGGGTGCATTTTATTACTCAAAGCATGTAAAGGAGATGCAATGGTGCTAAAATCCTTAACAAATCTATGGTAGAAACCGGCTAAACCAAGGAAGCTACGCACTTGTTGCAAGTTGGTTGGTTGGGGCAAAGTTTTAATAGAATTGATCTTAGATTCATAAATACGAACACCCTTAGAGGACACAACAAAACCCAAGAAAAGAAGCTTATTAACACCGAAAAGGCATTTATCCATATTAGCATAAAAGCACTCTTCCCTAATGGTTTGCAACACGGTTGTAAGATGGGTGACATGATCTTTGAGCGATTTGCTAAACACAAGAATATCGTCGAAATAGACCACAACAAATACGTCGATGTAAGGCCTAAGAACAAAACGCATGACTCGCATGAAAGTACCAGGTGCTTCAGATAAACCCATTGGCATAAAAAGCCATTCATATAAGCCAAATTTGGTCTTAAAAGTGGTTTTCCATTCATCACCTTCTTTGATGCGTATTTGATAGTAGCCACTCTTAAGATCAATTTTAGAGAAAATGGTGGCTTCGCTAAGCTCATCGAGCATATCATCTAGGCGTGGAATGGGGTAACGATAATGCGCGGTAATAGCATTGATGGGACGACAATCGGAACACATGCGATATGAACTATCTTTCTTGGGAACAAGGATTACCGGTACAACACAAGGACTCAAGCTTTCTCATACAAGGCCGTTGTTGATGAGTTGTTGTACTTGCCGTTGGATCTCCTTTGTTTCCTCGGGGTTTATGCGGTAGGGTGCCTTGTTAGGAAGGGGTGCTCCAGGGATGAGGTCGATTGGGTGCTCGATGCCTCGTAGTGGAGGTAGACCCGGAGGTAGCTCGTCGGGGAATAAATCTTGGAATTCCTGCAATAGAGAAGATAACACTAAAGGTAGATCATGATAGTTGTTAGTGTTGGGTGCCTCGTCCTTGCACAAAAGGACATGGTGCATGACACTTGATGGGTTCTCACACACTTCTCTCATCTCACTTTTTGTGGCAAATAGGACTAAGTTCATCTTGTCGCTCATCATGGAGGCACTCACACTACTAGGGAAAAGCCTAGCAGCAGCGAGGGTTTTGGGCCTCTCAGTAGCGCGGGTGCCGGCGCTACTAATAAGGCGCTACGGCTAACGTATAGCAGTAGCACCTGTTGTCCCACGCTACTGCTATACATGAATAGCTGTAGCGTTCTTTGGGAAAGGGCGCTACTGATATTATCTGCAGCACTGTTTGCTGGGACGCGCTACTGGTAAGGAGGCGCTACTGCTAAATTTCCCCCCTCGCTACTACTAGTTTATTTATTAGTTTTTTTCCTGCATATTTTTTTTGTATTTGAATAGGCTATATACAATAATCTTTAGCATATCATACACATACAAATGTAATCATAGCATATACATACAATTAGTCTCATCAAATCATGTCATCATCATAATCATCATCCAACACAAAGTGGTCTCTCGTCATCATCTCGAAAATAGCGATAGAAGTCTCGATTACTTGCAAATACATCGTCATCCATCTAAACAATGATATACACGAGAAGAGCTATCACTTTGAGAACATGAGTTCGTATCCCTCTCTCCCATTAGCGTGAACCTAAACTAACTACTGCTTGTCGCTCGGAAACCGGAAACCGGTACACCTGGGCGGCCTGACACTCCGGCCACTTGTCGTATATATACTCCTGGTGTAGCACTTCTTCGCCATCTATGATCTATGCACCTGCATCATCACATGAGTCGATGATATGCAACATATATAGTTGAGCAACAGAAAGAGACAGACTTGGCAAAAATAGAAACAACATATCATAAGCATAAATAACAAAGTTCATCGTACCCCAAAATGCCCTAATTAGAGTGATTTTCGCTAGTCAAGGAGGAGGACAGTTTAATTACATCACAAATAAAGTTTCACCGTGCATAACTCAAAGTTTTGTCATACAGAAAGTATGGACTAAACGGACACATTGTCATATATCGACAATCACTCCAACATGTCGTTCCATCCATCCAAGTCAGGGAGATAGTCCCCGAGCCTAGTGAAAGGCTTCAGGTCGAGACGCTGAGAGGCTATCCATGTTCGGACGTCTTCCCGCGACATTTGTCCTTCTCCGTAGAACATCCCTGTTTTTCCGATGACCTCCTTCATGATGATTTGGGCAAGTTCACGCTGGTTGTTATAGAACTCATCTCGAAGTCGATGATCCTCGATATCTCCTATGTCCTTTGCCCATTGCAAAATATGGGCATCGCAGGAAGAAGGTGCCATGCGAAGGTTCTGGTGATACCATCTGTACTCTAGCATGTGGTGTAGGACATAGAATCCATCATTAAGAGAATCGTTCGGTTGCTGGATGCAGCAGAAGTCGGTCTTATGGCCGAAGGCGACCCTGCCGCCCCTTTTCTTCTTGTCCCTGACCTCTCCACCCATTGATTGGTAGTAATACATAGCACTGTTGAGAACATCCTTGATGTGGGTGTAATCCTTTTTGTGAATGTTCTTCGACGAGTCCAAGTAAAGAGCGTGGGAGAATCGGGGGTAGAGTATGATGAGGACGGCGCGCCCGCCGCTGCGCAAAATAAGTCCTCAAATTAATTAGCCTCCACCGTGCAAATGAATGATTGAAACCGAAGGACGAAGGATAGCAGCACGGATGACTTACACGGGATGATAAGGCACGAGAATCGCCCCCTTGTCCTTATTGGCGAGCATGAAACTGACGATGTAATCCCTCGCGTATTCACGGTGATTTGCGTAGACTCCCAAGAAGCCCTCGTGCATGTAGTACGGGTCAGCGACACAGATATGAGATATCTGCTCAACCTCGATGATGTAGTTCATGTGCAAGGCATAAAGGCGGACAAACGTAAAATCCAGCTTCTTCACGTGAAACATGTCGAATATGTAATTGAATCGGAGGAAGAACTTATCCGCGGGGAAGCTGTCGACATACAACATTTGCCGCGGAACGTTAACCACGTAGAGTGGGTATCCTGGATCTTTCGAGGCGATGAGGTCTTTCTCTACCCGCAGCACATCGTCATGAAGTCTCTTTAGATCGCCGAATCTGGCCCGTAGCGCTGTTGTAGGTAGGATTGGTTAACCGGGGATATGCCATTTATCCGCATCGGGGATATCTATACGGTCCTGAAGTAGAGGCTGCTGAGGCGGCTGGATCATAGAAACAGCTTTTTTGCCTTTCCTCGCTCTCTTCCTAAACTTCTTTACTACCGGAAGGTCATCCATAATATGTTGAGACGGCAATTCAGGCACCGAATCATGACGCTCAAACCCTGAGGAGGTGCTAGTATAGACATACTGTTCAGCAGCGCCATCGTCGTCCTCATCCTCATCCATGGCGACGTCATCAGCAACTAATGTAGCCTCCTCCTTACCCCGTCCGCTATCACCCAACCCAACACCCGACGCTAATTGGTAGGTGGGGTGTTGATGTTCATACCTTGCTGAGGCTGTGTGCTCGTGGGTGTGCTCCCGGCCGCCTCCAGACGAAGCAGACTCTTTGCCCACAACAGGACCCACCCAGCATTGCAACAATCACCAAGCCGCCGCGGTGTCTCACCGTCATCCCCCAGTAGTACTGGAGGAGGCAAATTCTCGTGGCCCGGTTTGACACTGGCCAAGGAAACCTTGAAGACGTTCGGGGGGATCGGCCGGCTGTGGAACAATGGTTCCTTCGGCTCCATTATCATCGCCTTCCCCACGTCCACCTTCTGGTCGCCGATGGTGTATAATATGGTGCACGGGGTTTCGTCGGCCTGCAAAGAAAAGTCCGCGACGTGAGACATCCGAAAGGCAACGAAAACGGGAGATTATACATTTATATTGAAGGGGGCCGGTGTGACAGATACTGTGAGGGCGTCGAGCTCAGCCAAAGACGAAGCACCACCTAGCACGTCTAGTGCGGGAGCCGGTGCGGGAGCAGGTGCAGCTGCAGGTGCTGGTGCAACGCTAGTCGAGCTGCTCCCCGCCAAGAAGTCAGCAAGGGGAAAGTCTGCTGCATTTTTTTCTGGATTTTGCCTGGTCCAATTGAAAACGGCCGGAACCAAGGTAGTAGAAATATCTACAGCCACCTGTTTTGCGGCAGCTACCGCTGTTGTGACTATCTGAGTTGATTTCTTCTCAAGCGCAATCTCAACCCTCTTGTCGATGTTTTCTTCATTTAACCTCCGTCTTTCCTTTCTCTCCTCCATGGTCTCACGGTAGTACTTCTTCCACGTGGCGCCGTCTCCGACACCGTGCACGCATCCATACGACGGTCGAGTATCCACCGGTTGTCGTTTCAATATGTTCAACGCCCGGTTGAATGGAGTGTCCCACTTAGGCCTCGCCAATGCCTCAGACGGCGAGTCGCTTTCGGCCGCAATCCTGCGCTGCTCTATCTGCAAAAGGCACAACGATCGTTTACAAATATGACTAACGTGTGCAGTCGAATTGATCATAAACTAAAATTACCATCAGTCTTATGAACTCCGTAATGACCGGTGTTGTCTCGTAATCCTTTTTCACTGGGTGCCAACGGTGCCGGGCCCTGAGGACGTCACGCTCCTGCTGGACGGTGAACTCCGCCAAGGGGTCTGCGATGCCCAGACTCGCGGCTTCCGCGTCCTCCTTGGCCCATTTGGACCTCTTTCCGCCGTAACCACGGCTTCCAAGGTGGTGGCTCCCAAAGTTCCTCTCTTGAAGCCCCTTCATGTACTTAGACTTTTTTTGGCATCTTCGGCCTTGCAAGCCTCCTTGAATATTTGAAACTGCTCTTCCGTGATTGTCGGATTATCCTTTACAATCTCAGAGTAGGGTTCCTTCTTGTCGATGATCCTTGCTTTCACTCGATTTTTCCAGGCGGCCAACGCGTCAATAAACTTGGTCATGGCGTGTTTGTTTATCTTCTTCATTGCCGGGTCCTCATCTGGATCTTTATAATCATTCTCATTCCGGCCCGGGAACAAGAATATCTGGTGAAACTTCTTTAGGAGGGAGCTCCTCATATTTTCTATCTTCTGCAGTTTCTCATTGTTGATGGTGGCGGTTGTCCGTACGATGCAGCCTATTTGATTGTTGTAACATCGACACGCTTCATCAGGCTCCGTTGGCTCAAAATTGCCGTCGTCCACCTTCGTGACCACCACTCTAGTAGTGTTTGTTAGGAACCCGTTGCCTCTTTGCTTTTGGTTCTACACCAGCTCCACTCCCCAGGCAGTGCCGGTCTCAGTCTCAGTGCTGGTCTCGATGCCGGTCTGAGTCTGAGCGCCGGTCTCAGTCTCAGCACCGGTCTGCGTGTTGGTCTCAGTCCTCGATGCCACCGGTGGGCCCAGCAATAACATCGGTTGATCGTCGGTAAGGCTATTCGTCTGCCACCCGGTAGGCGTCGTCGCAATCACCAGAACCCTGTCCTTCATCGTTGCTAGCCATGTTTCCTATGATTAAATCTAGTCAATTAATTCTAGACCTAATAAAATGAATAATGACATAAAAAAGGCCTATTGTTTTGCAGGAATGTTGACTCCTTCCTGGTGTGGCAAATCACGGGCACTCGATATGTCCTAGTTTGTAGCACAAGTCATGCCGAAATTCACGGAAAATTTTGGCATGACCTTTGCTAAAACGTGGACAAATCGAGAACCTGAAATTTGCCGGAAAAGAAATGAATCAACATTCCGGCAAAACATAGGCCACTAAGCATCATTCCCTGGAAACAGTGTCCAAATATACACGAGCAACCACATGTCCAAATTTCGCAAGCTAATTCAAAAACAAAGTGTAGAAGAAAATTCATTTAACTACTAATAGAACAAAATTCAGTTAACTTTAGTGCTCTATAATGATGAAAGGAAAAAAATTCAGTTAACTACTAATTTCATTCATTTAGGTTATTCATTTAACATCACCTAATTAACCTACTATACCACTAGTACTAGCAGCACTACTAACCTAATTAACCTAGCAAAACTCTAGTGCCCTAACTAAAAAACATCTAATTAACATCTACTAGTACCACTATTGCCCTAACCTAATTAACATCTACTAGTATCACTATATACTATACAAGCAGCATCTACACTAATTAAACCCTACTGCCCTAACTAACTTTTGCTCTACTAATTTTTTCTCTAAAATGCAGGGAGAGATGAGTGGGAGGGAGGGGTGGGGGACTTACAGAGAGGGGAGAGAGGGCGGGCTCGGGCACGGGCAACGGCGGTCCTGGGCGGGCTTGGGCGGCGGTGAGGTGGAGGGCGCCGACGGTGACGTCGAGGGCGGCCTCGGGCGGTGGCGGTGAGGCTGAGGGTGGCCTCGGTCGGCGGCGGTGAGGATGACAGCAGCCTCGGGGGGAGATGGTGAGGTTGCGGGCGTCCACGTCGGCAGGAGACGGCGGCGAAGTGGGCGACGGTGAATTGGGGAGACGGCGGCGAGGGAAAGGGATTTGGGGAAGAAGTGGTGGCCGGGGGGTGGGGGGGACCGCTGTTTAAGTGAAACGTAATGGTAGCGAGTTTCCGGAAACGCGCTATAGCTATGTTAGCTATAGCGCGTTTACTGAAACCCGCTACTGCTATTCCTTTCTCCTTTTTTCCTTTTTTCTTTTATTTTTCTTTACATTTTATTTTTTCCTTTCTCCTTTTTCTATTTCTTTCACTTTCATTTACTTTTCTACTTGTTTTTCACTTTATTTTATTTCCGTTAGCAGCAGCGCATTACACGTAAGCGTGCTACAGCTAAGGAGCGTAGCAGTAGCGCTGGGCCAGTATACGCGCTACTGCTAGGTTGCGCTAGCCATGTGCGCCCAGTTCAAACATAGCAGCTGCGCTTTTCACCAGTACGCGCTACTGCAAAAGTCGTAGCAGTAGCGCGGTTTATTTACGCGCGCTGCTACTAATTAGCAGTAGTCTTTGATTTTGTACAGCGCTATTGGTAACATTCTGTGTATAAGGTTTTCCCTAGTAGTGTCACTTTCGGCTTGTGGCGCTCACTCTCTTTGTGGTGGTTCACTCTCTCACTATTCTCTCCACGATGGGCGGCTTGCTTGTCGATGATCACTTGGCTAGGAGACATAGGTCGTAGAAGGTACTCTTTTCCCTTCATCTTGAAGCTATAATGATTCGTTCGCCTATTGTGGATGCCACCTCAGTCAAATTGGCATGGCCATCCAAGAAGGAGGTGGCAAACGGACATCGGAACGGCATCACACTCCAAAGTGTCTTCGTAAGCTCCGATCTTGAAGGAAACTTGCACCATATGCTTGACTTGGATAGTGTCGGAGTCGCTTAGCCATTGTACATTGTTGGGATGCGGGTGCTTCATATTAACCAATTGGAGCTTGGATCATAGTTCTTCACTTGCTAATTTATGGCAACTCCCTCCATCGATGATGACCTTCACGGACCTTCCATTCATGCCAGCCTAGTGTGGAAGATATGGCATATTTTGTCTTCGTCTTGTTTATGTTGAAGTGTCAAGACCTTGGAGACAACGAGAGCGGGGCTCGAATCCTCATCACAAAAGACTTGATCATCTTCATCTTCGTTCACGCGTCGGTGCATGGACACTTGCTCAAGGGCTTCCATTTCCTCTTCACTCATGGAGTCATAGGTTCCGTCATCATTGAGGATCATGGTGTGTTTGTCGGTGCACTCAAA
Source organism: Triticum urartu (assembly GCF_003073215.2). Taxonomy (NCBI): domain Eukaryota; kingdom Viridiplantae; phylum Streptophyta; class Magnoliopsida; order Poales; family Poaceae; genus Triticum; species Triticum urartu. The sequence continues at coordinate 266,117,708 of NC_053023.1, forward strand.
GGACTTGTGGCCTCGTACGGCGCATGTGAAGCACTTGATTGTACTTGTCTCGACGGTCTCATCGGTTGGTGTAGATGTTGATGAAGCTCTCGCCTTGAAGTTGCTTGTAGTAGGAGGACGACTTGAGGTTGTCGAAGCTTTCTTGAAACTTGATTCATCGCCGTTTCTTGTAGAAGTCTTGGTTGAGGTAGAAGGTGTTGGAGTCATCGAAGCTTGGGTGTTGGAGAAGCTGTAGTTCTTGGAAGAGTACATGGTGTACTTGAAGACATCTTGCACTGGTCGTTCCACTTTGGTACCTTGATGCACTAGCTCGATGAGGTTGGAGTAAGGTTGGAAGTCAGCAATATTCTTGATAGGATGATTGGGTCCATTCAAGAAACGTGCCATAGTTTGCTCATCATCTTTTGTGACATTAGCTCTTATCATGGGAATCTCCATTTCCTTGTAGTATTCTTCAACACTCTTGGTTCCTTGCTTGAGTAGTAGCAATTTCTTGAAGAGGTCGTGGTTGTAGTAGGTTGGCACGAAATGTGCTCTCATGACATCCTTCATTTGCGCCTAAATTGTGATGGGTGATTCACCTCTTGCCCCTCGGCACTCAATGACTTGTTCCCACCAAATGAGGACGTAATCTTGGATCTCAAGAGATGCCATAGTGATCTTCTTCTCTTCCTCATAGTTGTGCAAATGAAATATTTTGTCAACCTTCAATTCTCATGAAAGGTACTCTTCAAGATCATTGCTTCCGGAAAACTTGGGCATGGTGAACTTTAGCTTGCTGTAGCATTGCTCTTCATTGTGTTGGGATAGAGGGTGATGACATCCTTGATGAGGAGGATTGTCTCCCTCAACTTGCTCTTGTCATGGAGGATTTCCATTGTCTTCTTGCTCTTGGTGAACTTATGATTCTTGTCGAGCTTGTGGAGGAGCTTGAGGAACTTGACGATGCACTCATGATTGGTAAATCCTCTCTTGAACTTCATTGCGAAGTTCTTATTGTTTGCGCCTATGGTGGTTGTGTGCGGTAATGGCGTGACTAGTGTCGTGGAGTGCACATTGCGCCTCAAGTGCTTGAGCTTCTCGCCGTTGTTGTTCTTGACGTTGTACCTCGACATCTTGTTCTTGGTTTAGACGCGCTCGCTCTTCTTCTTGTTGGCGTATACGTTGACGTTCTTGTGCTTGCGCAAATGTACATTGGTTTTGACGTTGTCGTTTCTCTTGCGCTCGAGGTTCCTCTTGATGATCGGTGTCGTGTAGGGGATTGCGATTTGCTTGACGATCTTGACGCGCGGCTCATCGAAGAGTGTTCGATGTTGGAGTACTTGAGCCGGAGATGGTCTCGTCAGAGTGTCTACTCGAGCGGCTCTGTCTTGAGTAGGACGAAGAGGTAGAAGAGCAGTTCACCAACAAGGCACGAATCTCGTCCATTCTTGCATTGCTCTCTTTCTTTTGTTCGTCGAGCTTGTTGTCGAAGTAGTCTCTTGTACGTTGCTCGTAGAGTCGCAAGTCGGTGGCGAGGCGTTGATGCAGTCGCTCATTGCTTGTTTATCTTAATGCAAAGCTCGTTGTGTGCCAAATAGGTGGATCTTGGTGACGTAGTTGTTCGGGTCGTCGTCTTATTGTAGGAAGAGTGGGTTGGTAGAAGAACTTGGCCTATCCATCATTCCAGGAAAATATGTGAGTGGGAGAAAGAAAAGAACTTATACCAAATGTACCTTGACCGATGTTGAAGATGGATCAATGATCACTCAAATGTGTAACAAGGAAATAGCACAATTGGTACCAATTTTGTCTGTTCTCACACCCACAGAAATGCAAGCTTATGGTGGAGCTCGGTTAGGATGGTGGCACAAAATTTGATGCAATTGTTAGTGAGCTTCAATACTGTTGCAAAAGATTCACAAATTTGCAAATGTATCAAGTAGACCAATAGCAAGATATGGTACACGGAAACACACACACGGATAGATAAATGACGTTGCAACCAAGGAATGAGCCAAAATGTGAATCCATGAAAATGCTCTTGTTGCACAACAGTAGAGAGACACTAGAATGATTGCACAATAGGCGGATACGAAACTTGTGGAAAACCTACTAGGCAAAAATGCAACGACTTCTATCCTAAGTATGGTATATGTATGGCTTTCTGATGATATGATCCAAGATGATCGAGTATGACAATCTTAATGTAGTATGATGATATGGTTCTTTCTTATAAGCTCTTTGCTTACCTTTCCTTTTTGCTTAAAAGCTTTGTTGGATCTTTATCTTTTGAGCTATTTTCTCATGCAAAACTTCACGAACCAAGATAGCAATTGTGTATGCGATGACAACTTTGTGACACAAGAGTTGATACCAAGATATGTACCAAGATGATATGGTATGTATGCAATGGGAGCTATGATCACTAATGTGCATAGTGACATTGTCGGCAATACTCAAAGGCTAGTCTCGATAGGTAAGATACGCAAAATTGGTCTATGGTGGTTATCAATGTAATGGCAAGGAGTAGACAAAGATGTCGTCGAGGTTACCGTTCATGGTATGTCGGGTGTAAGAAAGGACGGATGAAGATGTGGTTGTTGTCTATGACGAATCCGTGGCGAAGATGAGCGACGGTGATGTGGATGTCGAACCATCCCTAAGTTGCCGAAACACATTAGGAAACGGAAGCTCCAACTCAAATTCTCAAAGCAAAACGTGTCAAAATTGTCGGAGATGGTATCGGGTAAGTGGTGGAGTTTGTGGAAAGCGGTGGTGGTATGCGGAAGTTTAAGTTGGCACTGGAACAAAATTTGGTGAGAGTTAGGCGAAAAACGGAGCGGTGGATGGAAGTGATGTTGTCAGGGGCCGGATGTTCGGGCTTGCGGGCCGGATGTCCGGGCTTTGGATCCGTGGACGAATTCTTGGTGGAAAGTGGAATTCGTGGCAAAATTTGGGATATTTTGTGGGTGGAAATTGGGGAATAGATGGTGGAAAGCTAGATCTACCTACTACACACAAAATCCACGGATCAAATCCAACAAAACATCATCGCACCAACAAATCACAAAAAAATTGGGGGGCTATTTTTGTGGGGAATTTTTGAATTTAGGACAAAATCAACAAAACAAGGCTAGAAAATGAAGAGGGAGGCTCCAAAATTGTGATCAATGTGGCTAATGATACTAAGATGATTTAGGGTAGAACCCTAGATGCCCGATCTTTCATGAAAGGAGCGGATCCCACGATGAACACAAAGAAAATGAGGGGAAAATACAAGGGGAAACACAAGAGAATCACTCAAACCAACAACATTCAGTCACACATATGCTAGATCCTCGAAACACAAAAGAGATACAAGATCCAAGATCAACAAGGGACGATACAAGTAGCATGTTCTTCTCCGTGAGGAGTTCTTGAAGGTCTTACCGTTAGGGGTCTTGAATCCACTTGGGGGATCTTCTCCGTAGAGGCCGTGAACTCCTCAGGAGAAGGGGTTGAAGTGGAGAGCAAAGCTTCTCAATGAGCTACTACTATGATAACCCTAGAAACAGGAAGGAGGAGGAGTATATATAGTCTAGCTGGGCGAAGGGGTACATGGTCCTCGGCCCTTTACTATGCGCAGACAGGTTGAGCCGGATGTCTGGGTGTCGCGCCCGATGTCCGGGCCTTCACGGGGAGCCGGATGACCCGACAGGCGGGCCGGATGTCCGGGCTGACGGAGCTGGCTTCAGAGCTTCTCTGGATAGGCTTGTACGGATGTCCAGCAGCTCGGGAAGAGCCGGATGTCCGGGCCTTTGGCAGATTGTCTGGGTTGACGGGGTCCAGCCTCGGGTGTGTTCTGTGATGGCAACTGGATTTTCGGGCGGGGGCCGAATGTCTAGGCTGGCGTTAGCCCGGATGTCCGGGCCCTGGGTCGGATGTCCGGGCCCTATAGCTTCTGCTGGTCGGCTACTGTGGTAGATGTTCCAGGGGCCGGATGTCCGGGGTTGTGGCCTGATGTCCGGGTTCCGGGAGCTTTCCTTGACTCCTTCTGCTGGTTCTCTTAATCTATGAACTTGGGGACTTGTCCGTATTCATGCGCATCTTCAAAAGAGTCCTCTTGGTAACTAATCATGTCTCAAGTGGATCATATGTGATATCACTAAGGAAAGAAGTCACCTCGGTCTTGAGAGCTCTAGCTGATGCTCATGTCATGGGTCCTCTTGCACTTAGTGAGACGACCATAGGTCTATGGGGATGACCATAGGATGCTCCGCGTTAGGTTATTGACCATGCCGGAGCACGATCAACCTGACCACGAAGGTCTATTCCTGCAAGCAATCAAAGAACAAGAAATAATATGATTAAGCAATCTGAATATTGCGAATATGGATGAAGTATTGATAAAAGTGGGGTTTCATAAGCTCTCTTGCTCTGGTTTTTGGAGACAAAGGAAGTACACGAAGTTGTAGCGGTGTCTAAATTTTAACTAAATAAAACCCAATGTCTAAACGACGCCCTAAGGGCTGTATATATGGAGGAAGAGGGGGGAATTTCGTGGCCCTTGAGTGAGGGGTCCGAAACCAACCCTATCTCTTATTTCCCCACACATAAGGACTCTAAAAAGAGCCTATACTTATGTATTTCGAAATTACATGGTCCTGGCTCAATAATAAGGTGACGCAGCACCTATAATAGCACCTATAATAAGGCATCTTGTATATTTAGTCCAAGAGTTGCTTCACTCATTACGGTGGCTTCAATGTCCTGAAATCATCACTTGAAACTCTGTTCTTGTTTCCCTCGTGCTTGCCATCATCTCCATGCTTGTTGTTGCTCCAATGTTCATCCTTCTCCAATCTAGGCCCTTCATTTGTAAGCAAAACAAGTGTATCCAATTTAGGCAGCATCATATTCTCTTGAACATTAGAATCATTACCAAGAAACGGAAGTACCTGGTAATTTAATTGGCGTGCACGAGCCCTAGTAATTGGTCCAGTATGCATAGTAGCAGGGGCTGTGGGTGTAACAATGGTATTGATGTTCTCCTCATCAAGCTGTGAGGGCCTCCGCGCAGCCGCCTTAGGCTCCCCACTCCATTTGCAAGAGTGATGGAGGTTGACTAGCCGCCGGGGCTCAGACTACACATGAGGGGCTGCTGTAACGGCAGCATGCGGGCAGACGTGGAGTTCCCCACTCATCATGTCATGCTCCTCCGGCGCGGTTGGAAGACTTTTGCTCGTGCCCACAGCTTGGTGGTCGGGCACATCCTCCATTTTAAGTTAATGGAGGCCACCCTGCTCTCTGTCAAAGTCTTCGGACAGTCGAGTGCTCGCTTAGGGTGTTGCGCGGAAAGCTCGTCCGACGACGAAAGCTCCTCCTCGAGCGATAGCAATGAGGAGGACAGTGATAGTGATGATGAGGATGCCGACGGGGAGGACGATGGCTCCGACTCCGGCTAAACACCAACCATACCATCACCGTCAGTTGGCAGCACCACCATCTGCACCTGCATCCCCTCTCCGGCAAGGCGATTTACCGAGGAGTTAGATGTGGCGGTGGGGATGGTGTCTACGGCTCCTCCAGCAGCCTTCAAGCTGGACCCTGGCTGGCTTCCCATGGACTTTGGCTTCGTTTCCCCTGCCGCGTATTGCTAGCCCTAGTGGCTGTGACCAGGGGGTCGTCTCTGCTGCTCTCTTCACCGTCACGTTCGCCCGCGCTCTCCCGATCTTGTCAGGCCCCTCGCCATGGGCCCTGATGGGGTCAGGTTGGGCTTCTGCCCTGTCGATGCAACAAACCTTGGGTCTACTGCCCAGACCGTGCAGAGGCCTAAGAGCAAGGTCGCAACATCCAAGACCAGGCCAAGCAGAAGAGATCAACTCTTTGAGGAATCAAATGGAAGATCGAGAAGAACAAGACAAGCCAAGAGAGAAAGATACCACTAAGGGAAAGCCTCCCTTGCCGCGCAGGCGAGCCTGGTCCTGGTCGAGGTTGCCCCAGAGACAAGTTGCAAGACTGCCCCGGCAAGCCTGTCGGGGGACGCCAAAGGCAGACCACCCCACCAAGGCTCCACCGCTCCACCTCACAGCGATGCTAGTCGTCTATCAGTGCGGTGCCGAGCCCCCAAGTGACTAAGTGGCTTTTTTTGACACATGGCAGCCGCTTCCGAAGGAAATCACCTCAAAATGACACCCGCCCAGAGACGTGTCAAACCGACAGAGAAGCAGGTGGCTGAGCCTTGCCGGGCATGCTGCAATGTGACAATAAGTGGTGCATTTAATGCGCTGTGCCCTGTCTGCAAAGTTAGGTATGATAGCATTAGCACTGTTTGCTTTCTAATTAGTACATGATGACTGATTTGCCATTGTGTGACCCCTTGATCTCTAAAAGGAGGGCCATGGCAACCATAGAAAGGACTCGGACCCTTATAAACTCATACGTGTGTAGCTGCTCTCGCCCCAAGGCAACCCTGTCGGGCAAGAGCGATGCGTCTCCACCATAGTCCTCTCATCAATCCACCAAAGCAGGAGCAGGGTTTTACGCCTCACTATGGTCAGAACCTGGGTAAAACTGCCCGTGTGATCTCTGCCGTGCTGCATGACGTTCTTCGCTGATCCGGAGCATCCTATGGTCATCCCATGGACCTACCATCGTCTCATGAAGTCCCAAGAGGACCGATGACACGTGCACGAGCTAGAGCTCTCGAGACCGAGATGACTTCCTTCCATAGTGATATTCCATATGATCCAGTCGAGACATGGCTACTACCTAAGTCCGAAATATTGTGCATGATCAGGTACCAAGAAGGCTCTCCCGAAGATGCACGTGATGATGGACAAGCATACAAGTTCACGGATGAAGAGGAATTATGGAAGGAACCAGAGAAGTCTCCAGGACCAGGACATCCGGCCCCAAGCCCCGAACATCAGGCCCCTAGAGCATCTACCACAGCCGTAGCCCTAGCCGAAGCAATAGGGCCTGGACATCCGCCCTAGGCCCCAGATATCCAGCCCGATGCCAGCCTAGACATCTGGCACCTGCCTGGAAATCCGGCACCCATCAAAGAACACACCCGAAGCTGGACCCCGTCAGTCCGGTCATCCTACTCTTCCCGAGCCACCGGACCTCTGGCCTGCTACCCGGAAATCTGGTCACCGCCTATCCAGAGAGCTTCAAGACCGACCACGCCATCCCAGACATCCGCCCCCCTGCCCAGACATCCGGATCCTCCTGAAGGCCCGGACATCCGCCCCAACGCCCGAACATCTTGCTCCGCCTGTCTGCGCAGAGTATAGGGACGAGGCCCATGTACCCCTTGTCCACCTAGACTATATATACTCCTGCTCATTCCTGTTTCTAGGGTTAGCAAAGGATTAGTGTTGGGACCCCGACCCTAAGTTACACTAATCTAGCATGTAACACATCATATCACTTTTGCGGCCTCATGTACGGTATCCCCACAGGTGCCACCTTACCTGGCCCGGGACCGTTTGCGCCTTTGGGCTCACGTATATGATGGTGCCGCTAGCATCCATATGACAAAGAACCCGGGCCGACATATCTAGCTTTTTACATGGCGTTGAATCTGGCCTGCTTACAACCCATCTGATAATGGCCCGTGACACTTGGGCCTATGGCCCGCGTGGATACCGGCCTGCTTAAAGCCCATAATTTATTGGGCCAAACAGGCCTGAGATATTTTTGGCCTGCGATTTGGGCCCAACATGGCCCTTAGGCAGTTTTGGCCTGTATTGGCCCGTGAATTTTTCGGCTCAACGCTAGCCCAATCTAGGTTTTAGCCTGTTAAAAGCCCATGGTATTCTATGGCCTAGCTAGCCACGTTTTCGCCCATATGAGTAATGGGCCGGCCTGAAGACCGACAGAACTGAGATCCACTAAACCTTCCGGCCTAAATTACAGCATACCAACCAAAGAATAAACCTAGACTATACAATTAAGAACTTACAGCATATTACATCCATTGGGAATCAAAGTTCGCTGCCGGTGATAATAAAGCGCAACGTGACCGTAGATTACATACATTGGGCATCAAAGATCGCCACCACTGCATATAAACGCACCGACAAAAGAATATACAAAACTGAGAGCACTTCAGAAAGAACTAGGCCTGGCCAGGATGGGCCCCGCAAGTAGCCGAACAAGCTGATGAGACCTTAGTTGTGTCAATGATAGATGCTCCATCCCTAGTTGTATGGCATCATTGTGCGCACGGCAGTCCTCTGACATCTTCATTGCATCTTTGACGTCAAGTTGGAGCTGAGCTCAAGCAAGCCTTTCCACTATAAGTTGAGACTGAAGAAGTCGAACTGATTGAGGCAGCGACTGCACAGATGTTGTCTCACACCTTCTGTTGAGTAGCTTCAACTCATTGTCTTCATCAAGATAGGACCTTGGGGTCATCTCGTTGTCCTCAAGCTGGTTTGGCTCACTATCTTCTCTAATGTTCAGCCTGGCATAAGAGATACGACTCTGAAAGAGAAACAAGGAGACACGTAACAGGTTTCACAATTATATAAGCAGATAAATGAATCTGTTCTGCATAAGGAACATGTTTTGATAACTACATTTAAAACCAGAAGTTGTTGCAAACATGCAATCAGATGTAAACAACAAAGTAAATAGCTCTGGAGGAAATGATGCCTATCCAAATCTATACTAGAACAAAGTTTGAAGGCTTGAGAAGGATGAACTTACATTACATGTTAAAATGGGGTGGACAAAGCCCTTCTCCATGTTGATGGAAGGATAATTCAATAAATTCCCCAAAGAAAATTCTTTATAAGCGTTGTCATTATTCCACATTTTCCAAAGAGTAAATATAGATCAAATAATATTGGAAGAAACAGAGGATGATGAAGCTCAGATGCAGAGTGATGATACATAATCAAATAGGAATTAATTAAGTACAGCATTACAAGGCAAAAGGTACTGACAAGAGGAATGCAGACATCAACGTGTGCAATGGCATTGGCTTTATTCAACATTCTAATAAGAGTAAATGTAGATATGATAATTTGGAGAAAGTGGAGTGCATGATAGATAAGATGCAGAGTCATGCTAGACAATCAACTGTCTCACGATGCAAGTACAGTAATACCACCACCGTCCATTGTTACTTGCCGCTCAAGTGGATGTATCTAGCACTATTAAGTTCTAAATACATCCAGTTGATCAACAATTAAGTCGATACAAAGGGAGTACATGACAACATGTACTTACATGAGCAATCCAAAAATTCATAACCATTGTGTTAATTCTACATTTATCTAAGAGTAAATATAGATCTTATAATATCAAGCAAAGGGAGGATAGAGAAGCGAACATTTATAGTGATGCTACATACTCAAACAGCAATGAGTGTAAGTATGCTAACAAAGGGAAAGAGGTACCGACAAGAGCAATGCAGAGCCCAGTATTGTTGTGAGATCCTTTGAGAAAGGATTCATTCGAAATTAGTTTTCATACAAGAGAGAATGTAAGGCACATGCAGAAATTTAGGAATTCAAATTTTGAATTGATATCATAGATAGTACCTGACGCTGGGCTCTCAGCAGTTCTAATAGGGGTTTGGCCAGTGGAGTAGGGGTAAAGTGTGGTATAGTTGGGCCTGTGTTTTCTGTGGATGCTGATCTATCTGATTTAACAGGTATCACTACCTTTTCCAAATACCTAGTTTGTACTCCTTGAGGATCTGCACTCACCCTCTTCCTTTTGGACATCTATTACAAAAGAACAACATTTGACTGAAAAAACATAGTATGACGACACATGGAATAGGTACAGAAAATGGATAGGTATGGCATATACTTATATATGATGCTCAAACTAAGCAGATGGTGTAACAAAGTAGAAGTAATGCAAGAGGTCAGATGCAAAATATGTGCGACCAATACAAGCTTGCCAAGTTAGAGCAAGCACCTTGATGGGTGAATAAGATAGGCCATCCTCCACCATGCCAAGTTTGTTAGCTAGTGGATTGTTCCGCAATATTCCTCTTGTGTGCCCATTCTCATATTCATTTTGATAATGTTCAATACCTGACATACATGAAAACATAAAAACAAGTGAGATTATCTTTGTAATGCAGAAGTGATTCTAATCTAGTACCACCTCCCTGTAAACCCCTTTGTGCTATCTATGCAATTCTTCTGAGAGATGCCATACATGCTGTAATTTGGTGTGTGCATTAATATAATTTGGCCTACTACTCAAAATATGAGAGCTCCAGAAGTGATGATACTTCGCAGATGACAGCTTCAACATATAGTAAAGAAGAACAAGTCGACCTGACCTGACAGATTCAAAATATACTAAGGGAGAACAACTCGACCTGACCAGTTGACCACAAATGTCTCTGCTACTCTTCTCAACAAGGAACATACTTATTAAAGAAGAGAAGAGGATCATCTTAAAGAAGAGCAGAAGATTAAGCAGATTGAGGATATTACAAGTCTTTCTATACAATATCGGTTGCCCACCCATGATGAACCAGAGTGCACAAAGAAATACTATTCCTTCCGGACTCTTCATATGTGGAACACATGCATTTCGAAACTAAAGTAGGAACATTTAGCTGACCAATTAAACATCTCTTAGTTTTACTAATATCAGCATAATATCATATTTGAATTTGTACAACTAAGCTTGTTTAGCTCGATGGATGGAGCAGTGCAATCACGACACGAACCATGTAGGCTGATCATGGTCATCATAAAATGGGGAAACGTAAGCATGATGAGTATAGGGTTGACCGTGGCAGTGGGATGGCTGATCTGAAGCTGCAAACTGCGCAAAGGGTAGTTAGCAACCGATGTTTGCTTTGAAATAACAACTAAGATTTGGTATGGACAAGAAAGTACAGTAAACAAGTGACAAAGAAATGCAATTCTACTGTCTTTCTATATGTCGCGACATGCATTTGGAAACTCAAGTGTGACCTTTAGCTAATCAATTAAATGTGTCTGTTAACCAATACCAGTATCATAACGCAATCATATTTGACCAACTAAGCTTTGTAATTTTTTGTGTTGTGTTGTTTAGCTTGAAGGGTGGAGTAATGCTAATACGATGGAAAGCATCTAAGCAGATCATAGTAGAGTAGATAAAAGGGGAAAACACTAAGCATCAAGAGTAAAATCAGGAAAGTGGAACTAGGTGGACCAGTGGGTGGCGCACATGTTTTTCGAAACGAATATAGGAACATTATGTGACCAATTAAACATTCTCTGTTTTAGTGATATCAGCATCATATCATATTCATATTTTAACACCTAAGCTTTGGAATTATGAGTGGCATGTTGTTTCGCTTGATGGGTTGAGCTCTTGAGGAGCAGTGCTAGCATGACACGAAGCACCTACGATGATGGTAGTTAATATAAAGGGGGGAAACCATAAGCTTTACGAGTATAGTGATCGTGCCATGGAGGATCTGAAGGTGCAAACCGGACAAAGCTACTTTGCAACCAATTTTTGCTTTCAACTAGCCACTACGATTTGGTACTAATAAGAAAATTACAGTAAACAATTTACGATCTATTTTCCGGGTGAGATCAATAACTTAAGCACATATGGAATAGTACCACCCCTCTTGCGAGACCGTGTAGGCCCCTACTGATACGTTCAGGGTGCTGTGGGTGCGATGGCTATCGGCGGCGGGGAAGAAGACTTTAGGCGGCAGACGGCCGGGTCGGGGGATAAATCCTGTTGTCATGGACGAGGCGTTCGTAGGAGCAGCAATGACAAGGTGGACGATGGCACCGATGAAGCGAGAGGACAAGATGAAAGGATCCATGTCCGGCGTCGTGGATGAGAGACGTCCATCTCTTGCACTGGACAACAGGGTAGGGGTAGCATCTCTGGAAAGGTGGAGGATGGGGTGGCGGATGGAGGAGGCTGGCCGCAGTGGGGAGGTTTTCGTGGCGCTGACGGTGTATGAATGGGGAAATAGATGGGGAGGGGGATCTCAAACTTTGGGACGCGCTTGTCTGAAATGTGGGAAAGTTACGCACTTATTACCCGGTTAAAATTTCGGACATAACGTCGGTTGGGGATAGGTCGGTAATCTCGCATCTCCCAAATATTTGCTGGTAGTAATTTCGGGCAAGGAGAGGGTGTTTTGGAGCCCATGGTGTATGAACGGGGCTGACAGGTAGGGCGGTTGTGTCACGTCTGAGGGAAGTTACACATCTTCCCTTATTTAAAATATTTGCCTACATCGATTTCAGACAAGGAGAGTTTGTTTTGCCACCCACCGTGTATGAATGGGGAAATGGAGGGAGATACACATGTCTTTCAGACGAGCTTGAATCAAATGTGTTTTGCTGCCCATCTTTGGCGCCCACTGTGTCTGAATGGGCTCAGAGGCGGTCGTGTCATGTCTGATTGAAGTTACTAGTCTACCCCTATCGACAGCAGTGTAAATTCGGTCGATATGGATGTAAAGTGTCAGGGGTAGACAGTAATTTCCATCTCGCAAACACTTGCTTCGGGCAGCCCACAAATGATAGTGGGTGTTTAGCTGCTTTGTTCAAAACTTGGGAATTAGCAATCATGTTTTCCCTCGGCCCTAGCAACTAAATTGAAATCCAATTTGTATTCGATTACGAATATCGACATATAATTCTATGTTTTGTTATTTATTTCTTCAAAACCACAACAAAGATCTATTCCACCTTTATATATGATTATGATTTAGAAATACCATGATCTTCGAATTCAGTAGGTTGGATACACTTTGAGTCAAACAGTTATTTCATCCAATACAATATGCTCACACGAAAAATAGTTCACCTTATGTCAATCGTTCAAGTACTGAGGATTACCTCGCCTAAAAAATTTAGATCATTACAACACATTGACAACATAGGGGGTCTTACAACATAATCCATTCAGAGACATCACACAACATGCAAGTACAATAATCTAATGCCACTTTCAACTGGTATCTAAAGAAGAACTGGGATTACCCTGGGCTTCAGATAGTAGAAATAGTAGGACCTCCTCTGTCTTCAAATGCAACATTCTTACTTCCTCCAATTCTTGGGTTGCTTGCATAATGCATGCAGCTAATTGCATAATTTCCAGCCTCAAGATCATGATTACCTCATTCATGGCATCCACACCATCTCTTTCTGCCTCTAGTAGAGCCTCAAGAACTATAATATATGTGCTGAGACTGCTCTCTGGCGGTGTTGCCTCTAAACTGCTAACATCTGGTAACATGGATGGAGCACTGTTTCCACAAATAGATTCAGGGGCTGTATATTGTTTCCTAGTGTGAACGGCATCCTAAAGGTTTTGCGCTGGACATAAGTAAGTGATAGTTATAGCATGATCCAGCCAGTAAGCTTACATGGTAAAGGACATACGAATTATTGCCGAGCATGGCAAGCTATATTTAAATGGTTCGAAGCAGCATCAGCCGAAAAGAAATTAAAATGGTAAGATGAAACTAGGGATGTAGGTGGCAAATAAACGACATCTGGTAGTCCCATCTAGTTAGTTTTTGCTAGCTCCCTAGTTCATTTCCTCAAAAAACAAAAACTATTTTGACCTATCATACCACTAGTGGACTTTAATCAGGATTAAACGAGACCCAGTTGACATCGTTAGTTGAAAGGGAGTGTACCACTGCTATATTTAAGTTGCCAAGGCATCTAAGCAGTTGAAATAATCTGAGAAAACACATAACAGTGTTGCCTCATATAAGCTACGAAGACAGTCTTGTGATGAAGTTCAGAGGAAAAGTTAAGGACTCAAATGAACTAGGCATGCATTTCTTTATGATAGTACATCAGGCACTGTTGACATATTGGCTAACTCAGGTATAGCCTAACAAGTAACAAACAAGCATTCAAATCAAGCAATACAGCAAAGTAGACAACTGAACTATTTGTAATTCTGTAAGATTATAGGTTGAGGGCACAAGCCAAGAAAGCATCCCACACGCATTACATTTCACATGTACTAAAACACACTGGCTTACCATATGTTGATGTGAAGCCTCACTGCTGTTGCAATGTTCTTTGAGGATATTGTCAGCATCTCGTGGTTGCAAATCTAGTTGTTGTAGTTTATTCTGCACCCTCTATTTAGGTAAAATTAATTTCAATCACATGCACTGGTTCGAATTGATCATCAGTGGTCCATCTAAACTAAGTAAAGAAGGGTGTGTGCTTACATGACAATATATGTGCTTCACTCTATTTTTATGCTTGTTCGAGGTGCCAGCCCCAAAATAACAAATATTTTGCTTGATGGGGTTGGCAGCTCCATAATTAATAGAAGCATCAAATTAGTCATGCAACTTGGGAAGATCAAGAACACACACAAAATTAATGAACAGAGGCTCGGAGCAGTGATGTAATAGCTAGCATCAGAAAATGTAGGGTAAAACGAACAAAAAGCGGCGGAACCACATGCTAGTTTGCTGATGTGTAATTAAGCATAAAGAACATGAAGCAATCTGATGGAACCAACAGGTGGCATCAGAACAACACCATTATCATAAATATAGCATGCAAGAAGTAAAATAGTAGGAAGTGATATCTAGGAAGTACAATAATACTTAGGACAAAACTAAAGCATATTAACTATATGTGCACTTGTATGTAATTTAGCACATGTAGCATGTTCACTACCAGAAGTATGGCCCTACAGGTGCAAGCAGAATAATGCGTCTCATGAAAAATTGAATGATGCCCTGACGAAATTCAAAGGTGCAGTGCTTATGCTAAGAAAGTGAACGTAGGCGCCGGGCATTGGATAATAGTACCTGATTCTCAGTAGTGTATGGGTATCGTTGTCATACTTGATAGCTAAGGATCATCGATGGTGCTCGTGTCGCGGTTGAGTTTGTGTCGTCTAACACCGTCGCTGAAGCGGCTCCGGTGCTTCAGTTGCGGCGCTTGTCGACATACAAGAAAGCTCATTTGTGGTAAGTGAACAGTTGCATGATAAAGAAGAGAAAAACTGCAAGAGTGTAAATCAAAATAACATGATGAGGCTGCAACGTCAGTAAAGCATGACTGGTGGAGTTGAATATGGCGTCCGTGGAGAGGATCTGGTGCGGTGGACGAAGGCTTCAGCGGGCGCGATGTACAGTGCTTTCAGTGAGGCGGATTTGTTGCGGCAGAAGAGGGCTTTTATGAAGAGCCAGCGATGGGGCAGGTGAGGGGGTCAGTGAAGGTCCTACACTATGGTGGCCGAGGGTGCCAGTTAAGAAGATTCGGTGTGGTGGACCATGCTGGTGGTCAAGGAGATCTGGAGCAGTGGACAAGCCAGTCACTGAAGCGACTCTGGTGAAGTGCTGAGTTGGCAGTTGGGGGTTCCAAGGTGTGGAAGGTAGATCCCGCGGGGTGTGAGGTCCACCACTGCGGCGGAGGACTAGATTCGGCCGCTTCTTGTGGTTGGGGGGTAGAGGAGGGAGGTGAAGGGGAGGGGCTCTGCGGAAGAATGTCGGGGGCAAAGAGGGGAAACAATGGAGTTACCAAAGCGGCCCTTTTCTGTTCATGTGGCAGGGGTAAAACAGGAATATCACAGGGCTAAACTTTCGGGCGCGAGATATTTCAATGTGAGCGGGAAGTTTCAAAGCTTTTGGCGTCTGAAATTATAAGTGTGCTGCTCTTGTACGACTAACTATGATATCATGGCCTAGAATTTATTTGTTTTGCACGCAAAAAGTTGCAAGTTTTGAAAATCAATGTCTCCAACTCGAAACTTAGATTGTCCATTCAATTAAAATATGGATCATGGAGCTAGTACAAGAAAATACCATCATACGGTCCAATTCAAATGAAATTCCAGATGTGCTCATCCTAAATATGATGACAAAAGCAAAAATGTGTATGTGTATGAATAAAGTGGATGATTATAAAGTTTGAACATGCGTGTATGTGTATATCTCTAGGTTTGATATATGAATTTGAAATCGCGAAATCCTGGCTTAAAAATGTACCTCCGTTTAAATGAATTACAAAAGCTAATGATGGAATCGAATTCCAAAATTCGAATCTTAGGTTTGTAATTTTTGTACATCAAGGTATATCACACATGTTCAAAAGTATAGTTATCTCATAGTCCAAACTATGAAACAAATTGATCAACCATGAGTGCACACACTATTGACCATATGTATCTCAATTACGCTAAAGTCCCTCAAATATATACATGTCACTCTTTATCTGAAGCCAACCACCACCCCCCCCACACACAAGTCGTTCTCTCCCCTAGACATGAACACACAAGCACATTAACTCCCCCCTCTCTTCCAAAGTCCGGATCCCAATATAGGTCTCTATCACTTTGTCTCTCGGGCATGCACACATCTCTTCCCCCAGTCTCTAGGTCACCCGACATCTCTCTTTCCCAAGCACACTCACTATATAGAGTGTATCTTTCCCATACACACAAAACGTCGCCCCCAAACGTATATCTCCCTAGTTATGTGTGGTTCTCGCACACTCACCTCACACACCACCCCACTGCAAACAAGCACGCTTTACCTTCTTGTGCACCACTCTCCTCTTTCTATATCCCCCACATGCAGACCCGCCCCAGCTCCTTCCCTGTATGCATATATGACGTGACTCTTTCCATAGCTCCCAAATGTATCATCGTTCACAATCTCGCATGTTGTTCTCTACACCATCTATTCTAGATCTCTCATGAAGTCCCTATCACACACACGACGACTCGCTTCTTTTGCGTCTCTGTACATAGGCCAATTTCGAACAACACCAACATTGTCTCCCTATCTATACGCCACTTATGGACACAAACGACCCCTCTCCCCCCCTCTCTTCCTCTCTCTCTCTATCTCTCTCTCTCTGTCGCTAGCTCTCTTTCTCTCTCTCACTCTCGCACCCCTCTCCCACACACACCCGATGTCTCTTCCAAATAGTCAGCTCCCCGCCCGCACCCATGCTATCCTGCTACTACACATGCCTTTGTCTCTCTTTGACACACATGTCACACCATTCCCCCTTCCATTATACTAGGTTTACATCATTAGTGGTCTCTCTAGTCCACATACACACACTCCCTCTCACATCATTAGTGATCTAGGTATGTATATATCCCCCCTCTCTAGCTCAGATGCACACCAAAATTCTCCATCTCTCTAACTCACACATCTCTCCCCCACTCTCTGATTATGTCTATGTGTCTCCACGTTACACAACACAAAGCCCCATGTGCATGTCTCTATCTATCCTCCACACAAAGAATCTCTTATCATTGACTCAGTCTCTAGACATATCACACATGCACACTATCTCTCTCACACAAACACGCTCAACAAGGGTTTCCCCATGAATAACATACCGTCTATTCATCAACAGTCGTGGCAGTACGGCGTACACGAGACGTGAAACATAATAAATCTACACGTGCATAGAACACCTAGTATGACTACTAGGACTAGAGCAAGCCGAAAGCATGCCGCCGTCACCCCCTCCTTATCGGCGATGGGAAAATCTTTGTTTTACATAGTCGAGAAGTCATTGTGCTAAGGTCCCACATGGTGAGCCGTTGAATAGAATGTAGATCCTAGTTTACGGAAACAAGTATCGGTAATACGTTTGTATCTCCATACTTATATTTCTTCTCTTATATAAAAACTGAGTTGGTGATGATGGTACGCATGCCATCTTGCAATATATACCGCCCGATCTATATCTGCGGATGGAAATTAAACTAAAAGATACCCGCACCTCTCTCCACATTTGTAGACAAGGCCTTTCCTCGTTCATCCTTATCTCCAACAACCTCATTGTTGAGAAATTAAAAAAGGAAGCCTCTGGAACAAACTGGCCTGGTGGCCGCTGCCGGCGTCATCCATCCCCATGCCTCGGCTCAGTCCGACCACCAATCACCACCACGCCCCACTCCTCTTCACATTATCTCCTCTTTCTCAAGATATCATTAGTTTTTCACATGGGATTACTCTCGCATGGGTCAATCACAACAAGTGTTTTATAAAAAAATGCATCTTGATGTTCCGTGCAATGCACAGACATCTTGCTAGTACTCCTATAGAAGACTAAATTGGTGATGATGGTGTGTCCGCCATCCGTCATTTCTGACCATTAGATCTACATCTTACAACTATGAGGTAAGTTGTTGCCTTTTCTTACCAACATCCCACTTCTCTACCAATTTGCAGAAAAAACCCATAATTATTATCTTAAAACCAACCACATCCCTCCCTCACCTCACCAAAATAGCCCAACGAATATATTCTGATTGAAACATAATATATCTCTAGTGATATATGTATATCAAAATTAGAGTGTTTTGTATCAAGTTTGTGAATAAGTATTATTCTAATTATGATCCGTTGCAACGCACGTGAACATTGCTAGTATTTCCAACCATGCAAAAAATTGCTAGTCTTTACATAGTTTCGACTTTTCCATCAAGATATTAGTCATTCATGGTTGATATTTACTTTCAATCACGTACACATAGGCACTATGTATCTAGCCTTGCTTACTAGCTTCCAAAGCTTAAATTTCACTCCTACTTACAATATATGGAGTATTTAACAAAAAACTACCACTTACAACCAGCCCTAGGAAGAAGCTATTGTACAAAAAATAGCAAAAACATACCCAAAATTTCTTAATCCGTGCCAAAAACTACTACCTAGTGCCGATTAGGCTCGTTTAAACCCTTTTATGACAAGGTTGGCCCACATGTCCGTGCTTATGAGGCATCTTGAACCAAAAAAATTTGTTTGACCGTTGGCATGACAGATCCACATTTGACCTTCTATCCTGTTATTCCCCCTCAAATCAAAGTTTTTCCTGAAAATTACTTCAAACAATACTGATGCGTGTTCGTCGATGGCGCCGGTTATGAGCGAGTTGGCCGCCGCTCCGCCGGACAGGTCGGACACCGCGCTGGCCTCCGCACGGGTTGGCAGGCTGGCCCAAGTGTGACTCATGTGCGAGCAAGCCGTCGCGCTGGCCTTCCCTCGAGCCAGATGGCTGGCCTTAGCGCAGCGCGTGCGAGCAAGCCACCGTGCCGCCGTGCCAATCTAGCTAGCAAACCATGCAGACAGGCAGCTGGACAGAGCTCTCTTGGCTAGCTAGCGGCCGCGAGCGCCGGGCGGAGCTGGCATTCGGGCTCCTGCAAGATGGGCTCCACACTGCCGGTAGTTTTGACCTCGCCTTCTGCCGGCGGCGGTAGCTGCGCCCCATGGCCGAGGATGACTAGGTGGACGGGCCGGAGGTAGAAGGTCACTCGGGGATTTTTGTGCAGACTGACATGTAGGTCACACAAGTCATAATGCCTAACTTGTTGGTCGAATAGAAAGCGCCGACTTAAGGGGCGACATGGGTTGAAACGTGCCTATAACAACACTTTGTAGAGTAGTCGTTTCTTGGTAGTGCTGGTTGGTAAGGGCATGTACAATGGTTGATAATGTAGTCTTATCTTAAGTCTACCACGTATGCAAGTGGTAGTAGTTTCTTGGCATTATTAGTGGGTTCTTGGCATTATTAGTGGTTTCTTGTAAGGAACAATGTACTACTAGCGACAAAAGGAGATTCTAGGTTGCATTGTACTGTACTCCAATGAGTACTACTAGTGGTCGCGGGAGTGTATACCTCATCAAAATAGTAACTTCTCTGCGAGCCAATATTGTACACAGGTAGTTTGAGTTTTGAAGTCGAACGGACAAGTCGCACCACAATGTGGGTGCACTGGATAGCCCAGCCATGTGAATGGGTTTTTCCTTCCCATCATCTCGTGGTCGCATGCTCGCCCTTGACGCACTTCGCTTGTAGCTTCGTCATCACCTAGTAGCATATTTAAACTAGTGCCTCCCAATTAAGCCCGAGGAGCCAGAAAAGCCTGGTGCAGCATTGGGAACTTTGCAATATGGCTCTGTACGTAAAGTGATAGTACTCTACTACTCTGTAGCTTGTGGCATTGCACGCATGGACTTCACTCCATTATCGGCTCTATAAAAGAAATTCCTCTTGACGTGATTTTTTTGTTTTAAACGAGGCAAAAGCTTTGCGTCATCTCATTCATAAAGAAGGAACTACTAACAAAGTGTGACGAGATCCATTACACCTCCACAAATTTAAGCGAAAAGCCTAGTCTCGCTATATCATATAACTCAAATGTTCTGCCCCGCAGTAACCGTCGCTGATAAACAGGCTGCTAGTGTGTGCGTGAGACGAGCGACTGAGTAGGACAGTTATGCTCTTGAATAGAGCACCGAGAGTACCCACTACGCAGGTGTACTTTCCCTACATTGATAGTACAAAGATTATTCTAGAGAACAGTACTACCCTCCGCTTCCAATTGTAGCTCCTTGGCCCTGAGATTCAAGAGTTCAATACTAGTGCACTATGCTAGAAGTACAGTACATCGCACTACTAGTTGAGATAGTAGTACTAGTGCTGCTACAATACGAGTACGTAGTAAACAATAGACTCAGCCCTTCGCTAAGGAACGATCGAGGAGCTATAGTTGGAAGGGACAAGGCCCTACGGGTACTACACTCTTATCTCCTCCTCCCAGTTCCCCTCCCGCCGAAGAGAAAGCAGTTTGTCGCTGCTCCCATGGATTCGCCAGGCGGTTCTCCTCATCGTCGGACCTGGGAGACCTTGGACGACGATCCTTTGGGAGAAATCGCACGCAGCTCCGATATCCTCACCGGCGCAAGACTCGGTGCTTCCTGCACCAACTTTTTCAAGACGGTGCTTAAACAGGCTTGGGAAAAGGCCATGCTTGTTGGTCTACCATGCGTCCTCAAGGAGAAGGTTCTTCTATGGGACAATCCTTTGAACAGTGCACCGCTCCCTGGCCATGGTTGCACGCTGACTCTGCTAGAGTTGCCGACATTGAGAGGTAGTCGGCTTTTGTCCGATGAGCAGGTCAGTCATGGAGTTTGATCATGTTGTACTTAGTTATTCCATTTCCATCCCCTAATTTCTCCGCTGCCCGCTGTCTTATATATAGGTCTGGGTTGGTGCCAACGAAGATTGGCTTGCATTCCTCCGGCTGGATACCACCATCATTTTGCACAACATCCACAGTAGAGCAGCCATTCCCGTAGACCCCTTCTCCACCATTGGGATTGGCCTTCCGGACTGGCTGGGCTTGAATACGTATGATGATGCCTACATGAGATTGAAGAAGATACAATTGCGGACCCGCCGACAAAGCGACACGGCTACGACGATTATAATCTCATCGTGGTGTTCGACACAAGGATTGCCATCAATGCAAGAGGCAGTAACGGCAGAGGCTGGCGCATGTTGGTCGCAGCAGATTTGTACCCCTACACGTTCGAAGACACCGTGCGCCATCTATGCCGCATCTTCGCGGTGACAAGCCATGGGACTTGTTTCATCTGGTTGCCATCCTACGGCATGGGAGATTACAAACGGAATGTACAAACCGTCTTTTGCATCCCTAACGGTACTCCATTATTTTGTAGGGACCAGTCATCCACCGATCAAAATAAGATCACTGATCCTGGAAGTGCATTTGCATCCGTGATTCGGTCTAACCTGGAACCTTGTAGCTGACTTTTGCATATTGGGATCAACTATCTTAGCAGTCGTTACCCATGGTACCACTGATGTGCAACATGGTCGCACAATCTACCACGATCGGGCCGTCACCATCTACCCAGGTATTCCATTTAGTATTATATTTTTTAAACCTGTCGCCTTCTCTTTCATTGTTGTACTACTTACTAGTACTAGTAGGTGTAATTTTTACCTTGGAGGATGCGTACAGCTAGCTAGGCCCTTGAAGACTTAAACCCACTAGCTGCCACCATTTTTGTTTTTCCATGTCTTAGTATCTCATCCATGTAGCCAAGAGTGGCTATATATAATAAGCCGGTTATCTAACTTCCTCTATACCGGAGTAGTACTATTTGTTGCACAGTATTACCGACCGCCATATTTGAGAACCACATTATTATGCACGGACCATGTCTATGTACGTCACCATGTGTCCAGATCTTAGATGTCGCGTGTACCTGATGAATGGCGCCGAGTTCGACCCCCGTGATGCTACGTGGGTACCGAGGAACACTCTTGGAGAGTACTCGCTTTTCATTGGGGACAGCTACCCCATTGCGAAGCGGATGCCACTGTCAGGACCCCGATTCCAAGTCACATCGATCTAGCCGGTAACACCTCATATCACTTTGCGGCCTCACGCACGGTATTCCCACGGGTGTCGTCTTACCATGGCCCGGGACCGTTTGCGCCTTTTGGCTCACGTATATGATAGTGTCGCTAGCATCCATATGACAGAGAACCCGAGCCGCCATGACTAGTCGTGAACCCAAAGTGGTACTAACTTACAGGGACAGGCATACGTGAATCACCATCGAGCATGTCGGTCAACAGCATGTGAATCCGGGCTGTAGCACTGGGCTAACAGGACTCCGGTGAACCGGGCTGTAGCAGGCTAGGCAGGACTCCGGATGTCACCGCGTGACATTTCCCCGAAGGGACAGACACAGGAACAAAGTGAATCACATGTCGGCCAGTCAAGTGTTCCAGAGCAGTAGCACTGGGCTAGCAGGACTCCGATGAACCGGGCTGTAGCGGACTACTATGGCTCATGGAAGCACAAGACTACATTTCCCCATAAGAGAGGCTACCAAGGATAAACAACTAGGTTGTCGGATCCCACACATACCAAGCATTTCAATCATACACACAATATGCTCAATATGTGCAATACAACATGGCATCACAACATAACTCTACGACTCAGAGTATTTATTCATTAGGCTCCGAGGAGCGAGATATTACAAACATGGGTCTCATGACCCAACAATCATAGCATACAATCAAAGCACATGCAGAAGCTTAACATGTCTGAGTACAGACATCTATAAAAGAAAAAGGCAGAGAAGCCTGACTATCTACCAGATCCTGCCGAGGGCACAAGATCATAGCTGAGGTATCAAGCTAAACGTCGAAGTCCACGTGGAACTACTAGCGAGACTGAAGTCTCTCTGCAAAACATAAATTAGACAAACGTGAGTACAAATGTACCCAGCAAGACTTACATCAGAACTAGCTACACATGCATCGGTATCAACAAAGGGGGGTGGTGGAGTTTAACTGCAGCAAGCCAGCTTTGACTCAGTGGCTAACCTGAACTATGACTGCAAGTAACTCTTTTGAGGTGACGCACACGAGTCCACAAATTCACCATACTAATACACCACTATGGATCCACTCCCGTCTCCCTGCGAGAACGCCATCCATAGCACTCACGCTTATCTTGCGAGTTTTAGAGTATCCACTTTCACTTGTCTATGAGCTATGCAAGGGGTCCAAGTTTCCATATCCGAGGAATCCGGCTATTTGAATAGATAGTGATAACCCTGCAGGGGTGTACTTCTTCACACACGCTCTCGCCACTTATCGCCCTGTACACGTCATGTACCTCGGCAACCTTCAAGCGGAAGCCGGGCGAGGGAGTCGGCCACGACCTGACTAACCAACAAGTCTCTAGTCTAGGTTTATCGCCTATTCGGGTTCCATCCGCAAGGAGGTACGGCCGGGGTGTCGCTCACGGCCCCAAACGATGTGAGCAGGGTTCCCAAGCCCACCATCCGGGTGCCACTTGGTACATAGTGCCACGGTGCCTAGTCTGTCCCAAGCCCACCTGTACCGGGTGCCACTTGGTAGACTACTAACACTACCAACAAACACCAGAAACTAGTTGCAACTCCTGGACAGAGATCGAGTTGATTAATAAGCCGAGAGGGGCCGAGTTACCGGAACCCAATGTGTGGTAGTAACTGTTCATGGATCACAAACACAGGACTCAGTTCCTGAGGACAGCTGCAATGAGACAACCCACCATGTACTCCTACATGGCCTCTCACCGCTACCTTTACCAAATCGTGTTCACACACTTAGCTCTCAATGGTAGGACATGTTCACCATGTTCCAATTCATTCCCGATGAATCAGACCAGACTCAACTCTAAGCAGTAGCAGGCATGACAAACAAGCATGAATGAGTAGGCACATCAGGGATCAAACAACTCCTACTCATGCTAGTGGGTTTCAACTATTTACTGTGGCAATGACAGGTCATGCAGAGGAAAAGGTTCAGCTACCGCGGCATGTAACAGTTGAATCAGTGTTGCCCTAATGCAGTAAAAGAGAACAGGAGCGAGCGAGTGGGATTGTATCGGAATGAACAAGGGGGTTTTGCTTGCCTGGCACTTCTGAAGATAACATTGAGTCTTCATCAGTGTCAACGATCACAGCGTCGGAGCAGCGTCTACCGAGAGGGGACAATTATCGGCAAACAAGGAAGAGCACAATCAATGCAATGCACAATATGATGCATGATCATGACATGACAATATGTTGTGATTTGAGCTAATGCAACTAGTAACAGAAAGGTTTTGGGTTGATTTGAACTCAAGGTTCAAAATCAAATTCAAACTATGAATTCAAATAGTGCATTATCATGTTTTGGACTAAACAGTGAGGTTAAGTTGCTCAAACATGCATGAAAATGCCATAAACAGATTCCTTGGATTTTTCTGATAATTTTTCATATATCATCTATCTTATTTGGAGTTACGCTTGAAATTCTATGACTTTTCAAAGTTTTGGATATTTTCTGAATTAAACAAATCATTTCTGATTTATTTAAAATCTAGAAAAGCATTTATGACCTCATCACTGCGTCACTGTGACATCATCTAGTCAACAGGACGGGTCCAGGTCAAACCTGACTCTGGGGCCCGGATGTCATAGGCTCTGTACTAACAGAGAGTTATTTTTTTGTTAAACTAATTTAACTAGGGGTTAGTTTAGGGGGTGGGGCCCAGTGTTAGTTGGTGTGGGTTAATTAGAGCCTAAACTAATCCAGTCAAGGGCGGGCCCACGTGTGTTGACCCCAGGGAGGTCAAACCCCCGGGTCGAACAGGTCAAACCTGCCGGCGACTCGACGCCGGCGAGGCCAGACACGGCGGCGAGGCTCGGAAATCTTCCTCCGGCGACCAAATCAATGGCGAAGCCCATCTATGAGTAGCTGGAGCTCGTGCGCGTCGACTGGTGCAGGCGGTTGGGTGCGGGGAGGCCGGAAATGACGCCGGCGAGCTTGGTAGCGGCGGCCGGAGTTCGGGAGTGCTTGGAATCGGTGTTGTGGTGCACGGTGGAACGAACGGGTGGGCTAGTTCGGCTCCTGGGACCAGCACGAGCGCGATGACGTGCTCAAGGGCAAGCTGGGCTTGCTCTAGCCACGGTGACGACTTCGCCGACGGCGTGAAGCTCGCGGGCACAGCGGAGAGTGATGCTACGTCGAGCTACATGCCACGGGGATAAGGGAAGACGGTGAAAGAGCTCACTAGGGGTCGAAGAGAAGCTCCGTGGGCTCGGGGAGGCGCTCGGGGCGGCGGATCGACGATGACGATCTTTCGTGGCCGACAAGGAAACGGCGGTGGTGGCTGCGCAGCAGAGCTTCTAGCGCCGCGTGACTCGGTGGAGAGGACGAAGACGGCGAGGCAGAGACACCTAGTACGGAGAGGGAGTGAGGGAGTGGTTGTGGCCGCGGCGGTGCACGGCAGCGCTCTCTGATGCATTCGGGTCCGGGTGGGAGAGAGAGCAGAGGAGGGGGAAGGCACGGGAGGAGAGTGAGGGGGGTACGGGGCTGGCGCGTGGCGTTCACAGTCGTGTCGGAGAAGCGGCGGAAGCAGGAGGAGGCGTGGCGTGTGGCCGGCGCGCAGCGAGCACGCGCCCTGCGTCCGACTGGCGCGAGGTGGAAGACGCCTCTGCCCCTGGTGGGCTGGGCTGTCTTACAGGGCCGCCAGCTGGCCAGGTAAGGGCTGACAGGTAAGTTCTGTTCTATTTTATTTACCTTCTGTTTTCTTTTATTTAATCCTTTGCCACTGTTTTGAATTCAAACAAAATTCAAACAATGCCAAAACATCCTCTGAGTATTTTTATGTTGCCTCATGGACTTTTCCAGAGGCACATAAATTATCACAGAGCATTTGAAAACATATCCCATATATATTTGAATATATTTTCAAATTCAAATAGAATATTGTTTTAAATTCAGAGACCAAATAATCCCTTAAAAATGTTCCAAAATTTTGGTTTGGTATATAACCCTTGCCAAAATTCTCAAAACTATTTTTAAGGCAATTTGGAATCACTGAATGCAATTTAAAGGGTTCTTGCCCTTCTTTTAAAAATAATTTCTGAGGCTTTGAATATTCCTCATTTCAATTTCCTTGAAAAATTTAAACATGATGCAGGATGCTTATGAAACTAATTGCAATCAAATTCTAGGGCTGTGACAAATCCCCACTAAAACAAGAATCTCGCCCCGAGATTCAAGACGTGAGGTGAGAAGACAGAGGGGACACGGAACTGACACGGTCTTCACGATCCATGTTGGACTTCATAAGAACGTTGATTCGATCATCATCTTTGATCATGACATCCTTACCCTCGAGAACTTCATCCAACATGGCGATAAGAGAGCAAGACAACCTCACAAGAATGGATCATCGATCTTAATGAACAGAAGATCAACTCACGGAATGAGACGTAGAAACATCCCTTGAGCTAAGACGCAAAACACATATCAGAGATGGTGGATGGGAAACATATGACAAAGGTTCAAATTGGTAGGCGACAATTCCATGCTGGAGTAGGATAGTGCATGGTTTCGAAGTAGCGAGGAGATAATTGCCATGATACCATAACGAGACATCTTAAGGATGGTGACTCGCAGAAATATTTCCTTAAGTGGCAAAAAGAATTACTTTTGATTTAGAGATCATTGAAACTCTTTATACCGGCCTAAGGCAATTTATGAACAATCGTTTGACGGAGTTCGGGAGAACGACACACTCGGTCTAGAATGGATGATGTGAACTACCTTGTTGAAGACAACGCAAGGGATGATTTTGCTTGCGCGTGCTCTCAAGAACATAAGCATTTCCATATTCATCAAGGTTCTACCAACATCCGTGTTGAGGATCCTAGCATCAAATCTTACTACCATGATGAATAGTGATGGATAATGCGGATACAAAGGAAGATAACACCTTCTCAGACTCCCCCTTAGCGAGGCTAAGGAAACAGAATCTGGATGATCGACTGAGAGACATTTAGCACTCCGCTTCTAATTTTCTCCTTGATGTGCTAGCGTAATCCATTCATAGATATGGTTTGATATCTAGGACATCAAGTAAAAGGTCGGACTTCGGGAACACAAAAATCCATAAGGAACAACTATTGGAATAATCCTACGAAATCCTTATGGGGAGGTGGTCAACTTTCTCAATCAAGATACTACAATAATAAGTCCTCCGGCCGGGTGTGTTGGCCACGACATCCACTGTACCGGGTTACAGAGAGACCAATATTATAGTTCTTGAGAAACATCCCAACCATCATATCTGCCTGAGATTCAGATCTGGTTGGTGTCAGGATATTCCAGACTCATCATGTCTAGAAAGAAAAATGAAAGTTTGCAAAACAATTCGACGAGATGACGTTGTGAGATTCTCAGGAAATGAACTACGATAGCAAGCTCCAAAACACGAGCTGGTTCTGCTACAAACTTGTGAACACACTATCCAAGAGAAGCATGACCACGTAGTAGTCTTATAATAAAACACTACCGTGTTCAATTGGGGAACCATCATCGGGGATATCGAAGTCTTGTGCATTACCATGGATTAGCACTTAACTCCTTTTCCTATAACAAATCAGTCAGTGGCTTGGTGTGCTAGGGAATACATATGGAGTGGAGGTAATTAATCTACCAAACCATATAATACATTCGCACATGCATAACTAACTTGGGATGGTACCAGAGGAAACAAAACAATCTTTCTCGAACTTATGGCGGCAACTTGCTCCAAATGCACATGAATTTGAGGAAGTCACTTCTTCCATCCAAGCACAAGCTTCATGAATGGAACACGAAGGCATTGCTTACAAAGTTCCCAATACTAGGTTGATGTTCAACATGAATCATGGGGGAGACAAAATGCTGCTGATGGGTTCAACAGCAACTCATCGGAATTTCCATATCACTGGACTTCCACCATCATGTGAACACGGTGATAGCATTGGTCAGACCCAAAGGATGTAATGGTGTATGCTCGAGGAACCAACCACGAGTAAGACAACATTACGAACATCGTTGGTTCTGATTTGATTTGACGATAGCCCATACTCAAATCAAAGTTGATAAGACAATAGGTCCAGTAACTGATTATAGGGACCAATCGATGAAGATATCATCTTTCTTCAACACACACAAACACAAAGATATCCCTTATCATGAACTAAGTCAGACAAGCTTTCATCTTCCAACTCTCCAAGTTGTTGTTTAGCTTAACCAACTAGCTCAGGGTATCCAACACAGATTCTTGGAGAATGGGTGGTTTGGAGGAAAACCAACATGATCACGAACTCAACATAGCGGTCAGGTGACAACCTGGTAATACTTCTGAGAGATATTCGGAAAATCACGAACCACCGATATGTTATTAAGCTCGAGAACAATCTTGCTTTTCAGGGCAAGATGATCTGATCAAAAAGAGTGAGGAATTGACACAATCCTAACTCATTGATCGAAGAGTGCACCAGAAATAAGGACTAGGTAGCACGATCAATCTTAGGATGATGATTTAATAACCAACATGCTAAGAATGAGAATATTGTCCATTAACTACCAAGCAACGGAGTTGCTAGGAGTATTTGTTTCACACATCATGGCTCACTTGCCGGCATTCCGGTTATAAAAACACGGGAACCGGGGAATGAACAATGATGGAAAGAAGTATCACTGTATCAAGAGTTCATAGGATGGTGTGCAATTTCCATGACAATCTTGATATAAAGATGGTAATACTCCAAGGTAGAGCAGAATCAAAAACTGGATTGGCATTTGATTTGCGGATTACAACTGCTTTGACCCAATCCTAGATATGGATAAGGTGCTGGAGTTTGTTTCTCCTAGTCATTCTGAATAGGATGGCTTGACGGACCACAAGAATAGTAGGCATCGATGAACACGAATGCACAACTAGTCCTGACTATCAATTGATGGACAGAGGTCAGAATACAACTAAAGAGAGACAACTCAAAGGAACATATGGTTTTATGAGTTGCGTATGCATAGATTTGGTATGTCAAACAAGTTCAACATTTTTCTTCCATGTAATCCATGCAGAAAGGTAGGACTGGCAGATTCACAATGCAGAATGGATAACTCATCAAGATCACTCTAGTTGTGATCTTTTGATTCAATAGAACTTTTGCCATAAGCAGTTCATGATATTTGGAAGAAGGATATACCATGAACCTCGAGGACTATCAGAAAGGTTACTAATATCCTAAAGGAACGAGCAAAACTATCAACATGAAGTAAGTAGGGTGAATCTCGGGATCAGAAACCCAGGAGTAGAATACCTACTACTAAGTAGCATCACAGGATGCTCTCGAGAATGGTGGCCAGAATCATCACACTAGGAATATAAAGCATGGCTAGATTATGGGTGGTTCTCTAAGATGCCTAGGGTCATAATAATGGCTCCAACATATATGTTGAGGCAATAAAGTACCTCAACTCACCAATCAGTGTAGTTGAACTAGCCTAAAGGGACATCAGGAACGAAAAGAAGGGATTTGCAATGCATCAGACTATTTTAGAAACCTGGGATGACTCGGACAGCATAACGACTATAAATGCTCAAAATGATTTGAGACAACCTGCAAAGATGGTGGCATAACCTCTCAACATCACAATATCAAGGTTCTGAGGCCAGCTATGAACATATGGAAGTAGTAGGAACTGAACTGAGTCTTGAACTCAACAATCCTAGGCAACTACGGTTTAGTAACACGTCATCCTGAGAGATAGAAGAGAAGCCTAGTTCTTAACCCCGTAGAAAAGATAAGATGACTCAGATCAGAAGGTCATGATGATAAGGAGTAAAAAGGGCCCTACGTTCCCTTCCACAATCAATTCCCTTATATAACTAAAGCATTTCTAGACTTAACTTCGACCAGCTTGGCTTGGTAATCCTATAGGAAATCAGGCTCTGATACCAAAGCTGTCAGGACCCCAATTCCAAGTCACATCGATCTAGCCGGTAACACCTCATATCACTTTGCGGCCTCACACACGGTATTCCCACGGGTGTCGTCTTACCATGGCCCGGGACCGTTTGCGCCTTTTGGCTCACGTATATGATAGTGTCGCTAGCATCCATATGACAGAGAACCCGAGCCGACATGACTAGTCGTGAACCCAAAGTGGCACTAACTTACGGGGACAGGCATACGTGAATCACCATTGAGCATGTCGGTCAACAGCGTGTGAATCCGGGCTATAGCACTGGGCTAACAGGACTCCGGTGAACCGGGCTGTAGCAGGCTAGGCAGGACTCCGGATGTCACCGCATGGCATTTCCCCGAAGGGACAGACACAGGAACGAAGTGAATCACATGCCGGCCAGTCAAGTGTTCCGGAGCAGTAGCGCTGGGCTAGCAGGACTCCGGTGAACCGGGCTGTAGCGGACTACTATGGCTTATGGAAGCACAAGACTACATTTCCCCATAAGAGAGGCTACCAAGGATAAACAACTAGGTTGTCGGATCCCACACATACCAAGCATTTCAATCATACACACAATATGCTCAATATGTGCAATACAACATGGCATCACAACATAACTCTACGACTCAAAGTATTTATTCATTAGGCTCCGAGGAGCGAGATATTACAAACATGGGTCTCATGACCCAACAATCATAGCATACAATCAAAGCACATGCGGAAGCCTAACATGTCTGAGTACAGACATCTATAAATGAAAAAGGCAAAGAAGCCTGACTATCTACCAGATCCTGCCGAGGGCACAAGATCGTAGCTGAGGTATCAAGCTAAACATCGAAGTCCACGTGGAACTACTAGCGAGACTGAAGTCTCTCTGCAAAACATAAATTATGCACGGACCTTGACTATGTACGTCACCATCTGTCCAGATCTTAGATGCCGCGTGTACCAGATGAACGGCGCCGATTTCGATCCCCGTGATGCTACCTGGGTGCCGAGGAACACTCTTGGAGAGTACTCGCTTTTCACTGGGGACAGCTACCTCATTGTGAAGCAGATGCCACATTCTGTGCACGATACCGAAGGCCTGGCATTCATGAAGCATGGTCGTGTCTTCAGTGCGCACCGCCGGATGAACGACATGCTGGGACATGCTATCCCTGATTTATGCCACTTTAGCTTGGATGAGTCTCCATCGTGTGGAACCAGACTAGAAAGCTGCGAAAATGATTCCCGTTGCCCACCGCTATGGATCCTGCCATCCATGAATAACACCTGGGACTGGAACCTGGAGGAGGACATGTAGCCCATCTATAACGTGTAAGTGGAGTATGGTAAATTGTGAATGGTAGCACTTTGAATATATGTAGACTAGTCATGCACAAATTTATCACATGAATTGGAGATCAACTTGTGTGGCATACTGGCATTTGTCCTTTAGAATTTATTACTAGTAAATGTGTTATGTGTACGTGCAACTTTTGTGGTTGTTGCACGGGCTCGAACATGCTCTTTGAGAAAAAAAGGTGGCACAACTTTGGATATAGGTGACGTGGTGGTGTCATACAGTAGCATTGTTCGCTATAGTTGTAGTATACTCCTACTAGGACAACAAATCCTATAAAACCTTGCGCTTGGCTCTTTGCCTCTTCGGGAGGTTCAACAGTTCATATCGTGTGAACCTTCCACTTGGCTCTTCGCCTCTACGGAAGGTCCAACAATGATGATACTATAGTACAATACGCTTCTGGCAATCTGACACCGATTGTACTGCTGCACGTCCACCACAAGGGCGAGTGAGAGGGAGAGGGCGCTCTAATCAAAACCCTCTCCTCGTCTTGCGAGCCACCGCGCACGTGGGTGAGGGAGATGTGTAATTAGCAAGCTTCTCCTCGTTCGGCGAGTTTATGAGACACATCAAAGCAGTACTAGTACTAGTCCATACTGCGTCCTTTCCGGATAATATGGCTTAATTTGAAACGAGAAAAATACACTGGCGGTCAACGTATGTAACAATACACTCTTTACGGTCATTATATATAGTTTTGCGGTGATTATACGATCACTAGCTCATCGTAGAGCACCGTATTGCACCCTACTGACCGGCCACATAGTCGACATGGCACTTTGTTGACTAGTTAAATTGACTCCTGGTTTCTGGGTCCCACCTGTCAGTTGGCAGAGCAAAGAAATCAGTTAAACAAAACTTTACGCAGGCGCAATAGGACTCCAACCCTTGCGCGCGAACCACCATGGCTGTGTAGGTAAGTGCAAGCACGTGTACTGCCTTGGTCTTCCAACAAAGAGTGTAGATCGGCTAAAAAACAAAGAGTGTACATCTACACTTCCAATGCATTTAGCCTTTAATCTAAATCGATATTGATTGACTAATGCACCAACTTGTGCTCTAGCTATAGGCTACATGCCTATCCTTAATTACAGCATGTAACAACCTTCATTTAATATTGTTCTCTCAATGGTCACATGCACACATAAGTCTGCTACTTTTGGGCGTTAATTATGCCTTGGTCAATGTGTAAATCTTTAAATGTACAGTCTTTCACGGACGTAGGGAGTAGGTTGAGCACTTGAGCATGAGCGTGTGTGTTGCGTCGTGTGCTGTGTGCCGCATGAGTGTGTGAGTGTTGCGTGCGTCCATGTGTACCTGTGAGTGTTGCATGTTGCATGCATGAGGCTTTTACTCCCTGCCATTGACATGCCCATATTTCAAGCTTCCTCTGTTCCCTCCATATGGTGATACTCCCTCTGTTCCCAAATACGGAGTAAAAGCCTACATCTATTCCCAAATACGGAGTATTTGTCTTTCTAGAGATTTCAACAAGTGACTATGTACGGAGCAAAATGGTGAATCTACACTCAAAAATATGTCTACATACATCTGTATGTTGTATTCCAGTTGAATGTATAAAAAGAATATATTTAGGAACGGAGGGAGTAGCAAATAAACATTAAGTTCTCTTGTTTTCCCTCCTTGGTCATGGTACAACCAAAGATGACTTATTCACCTGGATGGAGGGAGTAGATGGTCAAAGTTTGACAAAAAATTAATGCATTGGTAAACATAATTTTTTGAGGAAAATGAGTGCATTAAGTGAGTGTTTTTGCAAACTACAAAAATTATTCCACCACTCATCATCTACCTAGGTTGATGAGATTTTTGAATTGAGCCCTATAAACCAGAAAGGGGGTAGTACTAGTACTCCTACATTATTGGCACTAGGTGCCTTGGGCAATGTTTCATCTTGTTGGACCGGATGAGCGTAGAGGCATAGGGATACTGTAGATAGGAAGTCTTCATGATCCAATTATTCCCCATCTCACTCAGAGAGAATTATTCAATTAGTATTCACAGTGAAGTGACAATACACGCTACAGCAGATGGGACAATTAATTAATAAGCTGAACCAGCATCTTGGTGTTACTAAATCAGCCTTACCCAGTACTGCCATCATGTTTGCCAGTGGAGCAAGCTTCCGCAAATACGCCTATGAACCTCTCTCCTCCATTAACTGACATATGGGCCCTCTTGAGGTAGACCCACATGTCATCGGCATAACTATTTACACTCTGAAGGACAGTATATCCCGGTAGTAGTACTAGTAGAATTGAGATTTAATACACTTTCTTACCCGTCTTCCACTATTCTTCCTCCTCTCTTCCCCATCATTGGCCGCACACCATTCCCCCCGCTCACTACTCACCCGCCCGCACCATCTTCCTTGGTAGCTCGCGCATACCATATCCCCCCGCTCACTGCTCGGCCACACATGTCATCTTCTTTGATCTCCCGCCCGAATCCACTTCCCCGCTGGCTCGCATGCACCGAAAACCCCAATCACTTAGCGCCCTAAAAAACCATATGGAAGAACCGACTGACACGTAGAGCCGCGAATGGAATTCCCTCCCCGATATTCTCTTGGAGCAGATCTATAATCGTATGGACCTGCTCAGCACCGTCCATCTGGCCGCATGCTCGGTGTCTTTGTACAGTCTACTCGTCAGGAACCTGCCAGCTCTTTTCAAGAAACCCTGCTAGCTGATGCCCGATCCTCGTAGGTGGCCCAGACACCGAATTGACGATCCTACAGATGTTGTCGTGGTGCCCCTCGACATGCTACCACTACCTGTCCACCTATCCTTCATGCACGGCCACTACTGGGCGGGCATGAAGGCTAACTGGATCATCCTCATCCACCAATCCGGTAGTCTATGGCATCTCGTGGATATCTACACCCAGTGAGTGACCACCCTTCCATCATTGGATACCGCTACCATCGAGCCTCGCGGCCCGTCGGACACTCCTGCCTACTACGCATGAGACGCATTGAACTTTTGGCTCGACCTCTGTTTGCTGAAGGTTGTAACCTGCGAAGTGCCAACACCTTCAGAAGACTACATGGACTACAAGCTCCTTGTCTTTTTCAACATGGGATTAGTCTATCTGGTTATGGCTCATCGTCAATCCTCTTCAGCCAACATTTCTTTCTGATGCTATAGTGCATGAATACGATTGCCTATTCTTTGTTACAAATTTAGAATAGATATTATTTCTGTAACCACATCATTGCTATATGTTCCTCTCATTTCCTAGATTTTTATGACCACACATGTTATTGTTAGAGTTGATATGGGACAATTGGCATCTAATGATTGTTAGAATAGATATTATGAGTATAACCTCATGATTGCTATATGTTACTCTCATTTCCATGATTTTTGTAACAACGCATGTTATTGCTTCGAGTTGATATGATAACAGTAGTAAGTGCTATGGTAGAATATGAGTAGGCCCTGTCATAGCTATTTTCCTCTCATTGTTACATGATGTTTGAGCCATGACATATTACTAGAATATGAAAGCCATTGTCTTACTTTTTTAACTTGGGGTATGATTATGACCACGTCATTGCAATTCTCTGTCTATGATATATGTCACTTTTATAATAATCTTAGTTCCACACATACTCTAAACATGATTGTTTATTTTTGTCCTTTTGGTGTAACACCCCGGATATGACTTTCCCAATATGTATTCCAACTCTTGCTGTTTCCGGCGTTAAGTTATTTTATTTTCTCGGGTTCGGGTTTTTGTCTCCGTGTGTTGTTATCGTTGTCATGCATCTCATATCATGTCATCATGTGCATTGCATTTGCATACGTGTTCATCTCATGCATTTGAGCATTTTCCCCGTTGTCCATTTTGCATTCCGGCGCTTCGTTCTCCTCCGGGGGTCATTTCTACCTTTCTTTCGTGTGTGGGGATTAAACATTTCCGGATTGGACCGAGACTTGCCAAGCGGCCTTGGTTTAGTACCGGTAGACCGCCTGTCAAGTTTCGTATCATTTGGATTTCGTTTGATACTCCAACGGTTAACCGAGGGACCAAAAAGGCCTCGTGTGTGTTGCAGCCTAACACCCCTCCAAGTTGCCCAAAACCCACCAAAACCTTCTCCATCATCTAGAGCGCTCGATCACGATCGCGTGGCCGAAAACCGCACCTCATTTGGACTCTCCTAGCTCCCTCTATGCCTATATAAAGACCCCCTCCTCCAAACTCGCGGATCCCCTTTCCCAAACCCTAAAAAATCGGATCTCGTCGCCGCCGGACACGTCCGGACGGAGCCGGACATGTCCGCACCCCACCGCCGCGCCAATCAGCGCGCGCCAGGTGGCTCCCCGCCACCCGCCGCCGCCGAGGCCCGCGCGGCCCAGCGCCGGCTCCCGAGCCCGGTCGGCCGTCTTCCCGCGCCGCCCCACTCCTCCTTTGCCCGCGCCGCCGCCTTCTCCGTTGCGCCACCGCGGCGCCATTGCCGGCCGGGCGCGCCGACCGCTGCCTCCTCGCCGTCCTCCGCCGAGCTCCCTCCCCGACGCCGCTCCTCGCCGGGGACACGCCACCGTGCCGCGCCGCACTCCACAGGAGCCCCTGGATCCGGTCCGCTCCCTCCCCGGCGCCGCCCCGCGACGAACGCCGGCCGTCGCAAGCTCCCGTCGCCAGTGAACCTTGGATCCGCCGCCGCTACAGTGCTCTTCGCCAGATCTGGATCGGGAGCTACAGTAAACCCTAACCGCGAGGTGGTGAATTTCTACTAAGTCCTCAAATTCTCAGATTCATTTTCTCCTATTCATCGCATCGTAACTCCTCATCCGTAGCTCCGTTTTGGGCATATAGCATATCAAAATGTTCGTCCCAGAGAGTACATCATTTAATCTCATTGCATCATTTTCATTGGAGTTGATCTTGATGCCCGAAATGCTGTTAGAAGAGTACAACTTGAGATATTTGTCAGATCTGCTGCTCCATTTAGATATTTGTCATTTTTGCCATGATTATTGTGTGCATGATATGCCCTGGTGCTCTACATATGTTTTGTTAAGGGTTTTGCCATATTTCCAGAGGTGCAACCCATGTATTTTTGTGATGTGTGTGGTGACTAGCACAAGCTTGCAAAGTGAGGCACTTGGTAATGCTGATTTCAGGAACTTAGCATTCCCACTAAGTCCTTGACCTGTTTATCTCATATGGCCTTATGTTCATGTTGTTTCCTAGTGATCCGTGCCTCTTTTGAGGATGATAAGTAAGGATGTTTTGTTAATCTTGTAGTGATCTATCCATCCATGTCTTTGTTTGAAATTATGGAGCACCCTAGCTTGAGTCAATCAAGCTCTACTTTTGCTATTTTGTGAATCTGGGCAGATTGTCTACTTGTTAGCGATTTTGCCGATGATGTTGTAGTTGATCTGTGCATGCAACGTTATTGTTCTTGCCATGTCTAGCTTGTATTTTGTATATTCTTGATGGGTGTATGCTTAGTTTGACATGACTTGCTCTGTAGTGAGTGCATCTTGCTCGTAAACATGCCTACTTGATATCTGTTTTCAGCATGCTCCAGTTTTCACTAAGTCCGTGAATCGATTATGTTTTTGCCATGTTCACATGCTTGCAAATGTGTTTTCTGGTCCCTTTTGGCTCAAGGTCACTAATGGACTTTTGTTAAGCTCTTTGCGTAGCTCCATGCCATGCTTTTATTTGGCATGTTCATGTCCTGTAGCATATAGTTTTCATGCTCCGAAGAGTGCTATCTGATCTGAAATTCCGGACAAGTGTTAATTTCACTAAGTCTGAAATCTGTTTACCATATGCATTTTTGACATGCTTGTTTGAACCTGTTAATGGATGAATTGGCCGTAGCTCAGTGCTAGACTTTTGTTAAGCATCACGAATGAACCCCTACCATGTATTTTGATGCCATGTTTGGGTGCTGTAGCATGTTCATCTTGTTGCTTTTAGATGGCTACTTGTTGTAAATCGCAGATCGGTGTCATATTTGAATCGCTTGCCATTTCCAAACCGTAGCTCCGATTCCGGCGTTCTTTATATCGTTTTCAAGCGATTTCATCTCATCTTTCCAGTGGCACACCTGGATTTCCATGTTGAGGCCAGGTCCATGCATACCTTATCAAATCTTGCATATGCATCGCATATTGCATCCCGCATAGAATACCATGTTTGCATCATATTGTTTGATCCTTGCACGTGGTTGATTGTGTCCTTGTTGCTTGTTTGTCTTGTTTGGGTAGAGCTGGGAGAGTAGTTCGCTAACGAGGAGCCCGTTGAGTTTGCTTTCGAGGACCCAGTCAACTCTGACAACTGTGCAGGCAAGATGATCATACCCTCGAAATCACTACTATCTTTGCTTTGCTAGATGCTCGCTCTTTTGCTATGCCAATGCTACGATGCCTACCACTTGTTTTCAAGCCTCCCAAATTGCCATGTCAAACCTCTAACCCACCATGTCCTAGCAAACCATTGATTGGCTATGTTACCGCTTTGCTCAGCCCCTCTTATAGCGTTGCTAGTTTCAGGTGAAGATTGGAGACCGTTCCTTGTTGGAACACTATTTTATTTGTTGGGATATCATCATATTACCTTGTTATCTTAATGCATCTATATACTTGGTAAAGGGTGGAAGGCTCGGCCTCTCGCCTAGTGTTTTGTTCCACTCTTGCCGCCCTAGTTTTTGTCATATCGGTGTTATGTTCCCGGATTTTGCGTTCCTTACGCGGTTGGTTTATAATGGGTACCCCTTGATAGTTCGCCTTGATTAAAGCTTTTCCAGCAATGCCCAACCTTGGTTTTACCATTTGCCTCCTAGCCTCTTTTTCCCTTGGGTTTCCGGAGCCCGAGGGTCATCTTATTTAAACCCCCCCGGGCCAGTGCTCCTCTGAGTGTTGGTCGACCTGTCAGCTGCCGGT
Source organism: Triticum urartu (assembly GCF_003073215.2). NCBI lineage: Eukaryota > Viridiplantae > Streptophyta > Magnoliopsida > Poales > Poaceae > Triticum > Triticum urartu. The sequence goes on from NC_053023.1 coordinate 266,156,071, forward strand.
GGCCACCAGGGGCAACTCTGGGCTGGCATACCCGTACCTAAGACAATCTGAGTGTGCCCTGAGAAAGAGATATGTGCAGCTCCTATCGGGATTTGTCGGCACATTCGGGCGGTGTTGCTGGTCTTGTTTTAACCTGTTGAAGTGTCTTGAAGAACCGAGGTACCGAGACTGATCGGAACGTCTCGGGAGGAGGTCTATTCCTTCGTTGACCGTGAGAGCTTGTCATGGGCTAAGTTGGGACTCCCCTACAGGGATTTGAACTTTCGAAAGCCGTGCCCGCGGTTATGGGCAGATGGGAATTTGTTAATGTCCGGTTGTAGATAACTTGAACCTTAACTTATTTAAAATGAATCAACAGTGTGAGTTACCGTGATGGTCTCTTCTCGGCGGAGTCCGGGAAGTGAACACGGTGTTGGAGTAATGCTTGCCGCAGGATTTATCTCTAGTTATTCGACCGAGCTTTGCCTTCTCTTCTCGCTCTCTTTTGCGAACAGGATAGCCACCATATATGCTAGTCGCTTGCTGCAGCTCCACACATATTTACCTTACCTTACCTATTAAGCTTAAATAGTCTTGATCGCGAGGGTGCGTGATTGCTGAGTCCCTGTGGCTCACAGATTACTATTACACCAGATGCAGGGCCTGATGATTCCGCTCCAGGTGACGCGCTTGAGCTCAAGTGGGAGTTCGACGAGGACTCTCAGCGATACTATGTTTCCTTTCTTGATGATCAGTAGTGGTGCCCAGTTGGGGTGATCGGGACCATGTCGCATGTTGGGTTATCTTTTATTTTGGCGCCGTAGTCGGGCCATGAGTGTTTGGTTGATGTAATGCTATTTTATGTACTTGATTGACGTGGCGAGTGTAAGCCAACTATGTTATCTCCCCTTTTATTATCTGTATTACATGGGATGTTGTGATGATTGCCTGACTTGCGACATATGCCTTCAATGCGATTATGTCTCTAAGTCGTGCCTCGACACGTGGGAGCTATAGTCGCTTCGAGGGTGTTACATTTGGTCTCCAATTTGAATTTTTGCAGCAGACGCAAATGCGCTGGCCTTCATGATTCTAGGAGCTGGAATCATACTAGCCGATGGGTGGTGGTTTATCGCTCGTTCAGCTGGCGGCGGTCATTTGATGCTCATTTGCACGTACCAAATTGACCAAACCATTTTATCAAACCACATGCAGTACAATGCCTAGGGCGTTCGTGACATTGAAGGCTATGGCTGCTCCATGTTCGAGAAAGATCCCAGCTCCGTTGGGCCAGGCGTATTCAAATGGAGGCGGGTTTACAGCCTCAGCAACCACACCATGTTCCTCGGGCTCAATTATCCGATCATCCAACCAATCATCGATCATATCACCAGTGATGATTACCGTGCTATGCAACTTCCATTCACCAGGGGGAACTGTGTTTACACATCATACCATGGGTTTCATGAATCACCATATCCAGAGATTCGTCGACACAGCTTGTTGCTAGATAATCTTCATTGTGTGAAATGCATCAAGCTTCCATGCGATGGATGGGTTTTGCAAACCCGACATGCGGTGATGTGGTTCATGCCAACAACAAATATGCACAACTTGATTTGTACTGATATCTAGACTGAGCCTTGTATCCTGCTGCTATAGCATGATCCTCTTTTGTTGGATATTATGTATTGTTGTTAGTTTGAGGCACTCCTCTGGTTTAAAGGATAGATACTTTTCTGGGATCAAGTGCATCCTAACTCACCTGTGTAGGATGTACTGATAATGATGATGGATATGTTGTGCACAAGCCATATATATATTTTGGGAATTATATTTTGTATTACTCATGTAGCCTACAAAGTCTGTCGCACATCCTTGTAACTTCTTACTCCATTTCTAAATTTACACTAGTCCTCTATACCGTATAGTGAGCTACTCGTACTACTACCTCCCTCCTGGATTATTGGTCCCCTTCGTAATTTGTGTCAAATTTTGACCATAAATTTCACTAACTAAATGTTAATGCATGTCACAAAAAATAGTTTTCAGTGACATGCATTGACATGGAATAATTTCCAATGGAATAATTTTCAGTGACATGCATTAACATTTTGTTAGTTAAACCTATGGTTAAAATGTGACACTAAATAAGACTAGTAAGTACTCAGTACTACTCGCTGTATGTCAGTAAAATTATTCATCATGTCCTCACATTGAATAGACGTGACAACACATTGCGCGTGAGGTGACGCAAGAATCCCGGTGGTGTGTTCGGGTATTGTGGACTTCAGATTTGGAGTACTACCACTTATCTGTTGAAATCTTTCATCATTCACTTAAAAAATTCGATTGATCATACATTGAGTACCATATAACTGGATTTCACTGATGCAACTCCAAGAAGGATTGGCTGGTATTGCCGGCTGGCGTCAAGTTCGATCCCACGGATCAGGAGCTAATAGAGCACCTTGAGGCCAAAGTGAGTGTTGACCGCGTGAGATCTTAGCCTCTCCTTGATTTGTTCCTACCAACCATCGACAGCGAGCACGGCATATGAAACACCCATCCTGAGAAACTTCCATGCAAGACACCGATCGGCCGTCTAAGCAGATTCATCTCCATGTCTGCCGAGCACGCCCTGTGTAACATCCCAAATTTTCAATTTGGAATGTTATACATAGGTCATCATATGCATATCATATTTTATTTGCATTTTGGTTTGGATCCTAAAAATCATAAGCAACTCAAGGACCCACGGAGAGAGTTGGGGATTTTATTATTTTCATATTTGAATTTCTCAAATATTGAAAAAAGGATCATTTGGTTTTAATTATTTTCTCTCCGAAAATATTTCAATATCAAAATATATGTGAGGAGATACTATGACTTCTCCAAAACAAAAGAAAATATTGGAGACAAAATATTAAAATCTAATAAATAATTTTATTTCGATTTTACTGCTATTTTATTTGAATTAGAAAAATATGCATTTATCAAATTGCATTTTTAGGCCAAGAAAATGTTCACTTTGTTCTAAATATTTTATTTAGATGGTGAAAATTGTTTTTGGAATCTTTAGAATTTTTTTATTTATTAGGATTTTTTCGGTGGAAATTTATGTAAATAAAAAATGTTTCAGACCGAGCCGGGCCAAAGCCCAGCTGGCCTATCTCCCGCGCCGCCATCGTCGTCGTGTTCGCGACGGACTCGGGGAGTCCCACCCCGAGCCGCCGGCGCCGCCCCCTCCCGCACGCCACGCCCCCGGGCCTTTAAAGCCAGAGGCGCTGCCGCCCTCGACCCCCACATCGCCACCCCGCCCCGCCGCCACCCAGCATCGTCGCAGCCGCCGCCGCACGCTGCCGCAGACACCGAGCCGCCACCGCAGCTCCGCCGCTGCCCCACCACCGCGCCGCGCTGCCGCCCCGCCGCCCGAGCCGCGCCCGAGACACCGCCGCACATCGCCAGCCCACCGGAATCCCGTCGGATCTCACCGGTTTCCACCGCCGTGTTTTTTTGGTTTTTAGGTAAAAGCCGCCTAGTTTTCTTCAAAACCCTAGATCGGTTTTTTCATTTTTAGACCGGTTCGGTTTTTCTCGGGTTAGTTCATTTGCGAATGTTCGTTCGTTCGTTCATTTCAACAAATGAAATCATCCGTTCGTCTTTGTTAGCGCACGTTTGTCCGATAGATTTTTCTTTTCTTTTCTTTTTCTACCAGGGACCTATCCGCGATTACTTTTATCGCAGATTAGCCCCTGATCTTCAAACACTCGTCGTTTCTAAACCGTTTGTCCAAATCCAGTGAATCCAACGCCAAAATCTTCGTCTTGAGCCCCTCTTTCTGTTTAATCAACTTGAACAAGGTTTTGACAATTTAAAATTTGTTCTCAAGCAGATTTGAATTCGAATTTCTTTTGACCGTAGTTTCATTTCCATAGCTCCGTTTTGGTTGTTTCTTTTTGCAAATCAAAGCTCTTTTGTTGAACTTTTAGTTTGGATCTTCTTATTTGAGGTTTTACCCGTGCATCTATGCTTGAGTTCTTATGTATGCTATTGTTTGTTTGCGATAGAATTCCCAGAGTGCGCAGCGTGCTACTACGAGTCTCTAGGTTTTCCGAAACGTCGGCAAGGCAAGTAACACTTTGATCATACCCCTTTATTACCTAGTTTTTATGCATTTGCTCAAATCCTCAAAAATTGCATGAGTAGGGTCCTTTAACATGTGGGTTTGGAAAGTAGATGACCAGGTAGAACCTATTGCCCTTTTATTATCAAACCCTTAGGAGTTACTTCTATGTTATGCTTAGTTTGCCATGCTATGCTCGTAGACATGGATTGGGTTAGAGTGTATCCATGGTAGATGTGAGATTGTTAATTAATGGTTAGCTTAAGGTGGCTACTTAAACACACATCTGGGTGGATTGGTCGTGGGCACCTGGGGATATACCAGTGCTATCCTTTTTGGTTCGCCACCCAGGCTCAAAAGGATCATAAGATTATTCATGCTAGAAACTTCCGTGTGCAGCCACAAGCTATTATGGGCTCTAGCATAGTTGAGTATGTTGCATGACCTCTTTGAGTGGTGGGCTAGCAGATGTTGGGGAAAGTAGGTGTAACTGTCCACCCAGAGTAAAGAGTTAGTGCTTCTGAAAGATTGTGTCTCCGTCATCCGTTTCTCAAACACCATGTAATGCGAGAAATCTAACGGAGGAGATCAAGTCTTGTGGGGAAAATTGGGCAAACCACTGCAGAGTGTACAAACTAATCATGATTGGCCTATCCCTGGATATGGACAATTTTGAGTATCTGGGTCTTGGATTATCATGTTGATCTCATCACTCTAAATTAATTTGTTGGGTTGTTAACTACTTTTTAATTGGGATTGAGATGGGGATTTACCATTCTCAATGTTTTCAACAACCATGATAGTTAAATAAAGTATATTCCTTTGTTGTAGGAAAAAATTGGCTTTTCACAAAACATTATAACCATAGAGCCTCCACCAGCCACATATGCATGTAGTGATAGCATTTATTCTGTTCATTACTCTACTGTGTTACATTGCCAGCATATTCCATGTGCTGACCATTTCAAGCTGCAACATATCACGTTGCAGACTTTTCAGACGAAGAGTAAGGTGCGCTAGGTCGTTGTCGTGCACTCAGCTATGTTGTTGGAGTTGATGGACTCACTTTATCTTCCAAGTCTTCCGCTGTTATCTTGTTTAGATGGCCTTAAGCCATATTTATTGTAATAAGTGTGTGATTGCCACTCTATTATAAATCCTTCAAGTACTATGTGTGTCAGCATTACCGATCCAGGGATGACACTTATACACAGATATTTGACCGCCTGAGATCGGATCCCTGCAAGATGGTATTAGAGCACACGCTGACTGTAGGACACGACCACTAAGATGAGCCATAGATCACTCTTCTCTACTCATTTCTGACTCCTCTCCATTTTCTACTCTATAGGATGGCGGACACAAGGAACAAGTTTGCACAACCGGATGAAGACAAACCTTTTGGGAGACACTTGAAGGAAGTCACTAGGTATCTGAACATAGGAATACCAAGCTTCACTGGGACTTACACCGCCACTTTACCAGAGGAGGAGCGTTGGATGATTCGAGTTCAAGTTCCAGGAAGGACATTCACGCCAGTCACTGAGCCCATAGAGTTTTCCTTTGAGGCACCAACCTGGAGTCTAGGTAAGAGCATGGCAGCCCACATCGCCTTAGGACGCATCGGTGAAGTTTATCACAAGGATCTTAAGGACACTATCTACCAGATATGTGGGCGCCGAGATGAGCAATGGGAGATGATCTGCACTAGGAAGGACAGGCACATTGCAGCTTTTATCCAGGAGTTAAACCAGCACATTCGTCGCCAGGAGAACCAGATGTGTGCAAGCATGATAGATCTGAAGAAGTTGATGACTAGGAACATGGAGCTTAAAGAGGAACTCAAGTCAACACGCAATGGATACGAGGAGGAAATCACAATAGTAGTGGAATGGAATGACGGCCTGACAAGGAAGCTAGGAGTATTCGTGGGAGATCCCGCGCCAGGAGGAGATGATGACCATCCCAAGGACTGCATCATCATCGACGACACCGACTCCTACCCTGACAGTAGTGATGGTGATTATGAAGACGAAGCTGGAGCGGATATCATGGAGTCTTCCACCAATCAAAATTTCTAGTCGACCACCATATTATTAGTAATATTTCCCCCATGTATATATTAGTAGTCCGAGCAGTGTAACAATAGTTAGATCAATTGTATGCCCTTGCTTGAATTGATTTTGGTGTGATAAGAATGTGTTTGTCTCATGTGCATATGGGTAGTGTTTTCTCACTAGACCTCATTCTATTCTAATCTCTCCCCTCTAAACCCATCAGATGCCTCCGAGACATGACCCTGGATTTGCTTTCCCACTGGAGCTCACCCAGTTGATCCAACAAAAGAATACCCTGATGCAGTTGCTAGTCCAGAACCAAGGGAACAACAACAACAACAACAACAACAACAACAACAATAACAACAACCCACCGCCACCACCTCCAGTTGACAACTTAGCCTGATTTCCACGGTTGCAGCCGCCGGTGTTTTCCAGTAGCACCGAGCCGATAGTTGCTAATGATTGGCTACGCATAATTGGAAGGGAGTTGATCACCATAGGTTGCACAGACGCAGAGAAGGTGCGTTTTGCCGCACACCAATTGGATGGACCTGCAACGTCTGGTGGGAGAATTACACAACCACTTTCCCTATAGCCAATGTTACTTGGGAGCAGTTTCAGTAAGAGATCCGCACTGCTCATGTCTCAACTGGAGCTATGAGCATGAAGAAGTGTGAGTTTCACAACTTGCGCCAAGGAAATGGTACTGTGGGGCAGTACGTGGATGAGTTTAGCAAGTTAGACCGCTATGCCCCGGATGATGTGGCCACAGATGCCGCGAAGCAAGAGAAGTATATGGAAGGGCTGAATGATGAGATGAGTATGCAGTTAAATGGTGGTAACATTTAACAACTACCAGGAGTTGGTAGACAAGGCTCTTATGATTGAAGGCAAGCAACAGTGGATTGAGAGCCGCAAAAGGAAGAATGGACAAGGGAAGTACAATTCAGGAGCTCAGCAGAAGCCTCGTTTTACTCCGAACCCGGGAGGATATGCCCATAACCATCGAGGCCATACCCATAATGGAGGAGGTTCACATAACCACAGTGGCCCCAAGAATGGAAATGGGAATGGAGCAGGCAGTATCCAGAACCGTTCTAACCTAGCCACACCTGCCAAGAAGGATCAAATTCACATTACTTGTTTCAAGTGCGGGAAGACTGGACACTATGCCAATGAGTGTCTTGAACTCAAGAATGGAAATGGCAATGGAAACTCTAGAAAGAAGCCCAACCCTTTCAATAGGGGACAGGTGAACCACGTGAACGTGGAAGAGGTTGAAGAGCAGCCCGATGCAGTTATAGGTAAGTTTTTGGCAAGGCCAATGTCGTAGTAGACGCTTTGAGCCGGAAGAGTTACGCCAATACCCTCGTAAGCGGAGGTTTACCAAAGGAGTTGGCCTAAGATCTCAGGGAGCTTCATTTGGATATAGTCCCTAGAGGTTTTGTTGCAGCATTGGAAGTTTAGTCGACATTATTGGGAAGGATTCGAGAAGCTCAGAAGGATGATAAGGGAATTGATGAGATAAAGGAGAAGATGAGCAAAGGAAAAGCCAAGGGTTTTCCTGAGGATGAGCACGACCCATTGTGGTTTGAGGACCGTGTTTATGTGCCCAATAATACAGACATTAGGAAGTTGATACTTCAGGAAGCTCATGACTCGCCATATTCGATACACCCCAGAAACACCAAGATGTATTTGGATTTGAAGGAACATTTCTGGTGGACTGGTATGAAGAAGGATATTTCTGAGTATGTAGCCGTATGTGATGTATGTCAGAGAGTGAAGGCAGAACATCAGAAGCCAGGAGAATTACTGCAGCCTATGCCAATACCCGAATAGAAGTGGGATAAGCTTGGCATGGATTTTATCACCGGATTACCCAGGACCCGATCGGGATATGATTCTATTTGGGTTGTAGTGGATCGTTTAACCAAAGTGGCTCACTTTATCCCAGTGAAGACCACTTATATGAGTGCGAAGTTGGCCAAGATATATTTGACCAGGATCGTATGTCTGCATGGAGTTCTAAGAACCATCGTATTAGATATAAGAACACAGTTCACTTCAAAGTTTTGGCATCAGTTGCACCAGACTTTGGAACCAGGCTAGATTTTAGTACAACCTTTCATCCGCAGATAGATGGACAGACCGAGAGAGTCAATCAGATTCCGGAGGACATGTTCAGAGCTTGTGCGCTAGATTATGGATCTAGTTGGGATGATAACTTGCCCTACGCGTAGTTCTCATACAACAACAGCTACCAAGCCAGTTTGAAGATGGCACCTTTCGAAGCTTTGTATGGAAGGAGGTGCAGGACATCGTTAATATGGGACGAAGTTGGAGACCGTCAGTTGTTTGGACCCGATTTAATCAGAGAGTCAGAAGAGAAGGTTAAATTGATTCGACATAGACTGAAGGTAGCTCAGTCCAGACAGAAGAGTTATGCAGACTCAAAACGCAAGGAGGTAGTCTATGAAATCGGAGATAGATCATATCTTCGTGTGTCACCTCTACTAGGGGTTAAATGTTTTGGAGTTAAGGGAAAGTTAGCCCCGAGATTTGTAGGACCATACCAAGTTTTGTAATGTATGGGAGAAGTGGCCTACACGTTGGAGTTACCCAAAGGACTGTCAGGAGTTCATGATGTGTTTCACATTTCCTAGTTGAAGAAGTGCCATGCAGAGATGGCCGATATTCCTCTGAGAGATACAGAGACCCTGGAAGCAATTTAGTTGGATAGTGATCTGACCTACGAGGAGAAACCAGTCAAGATTATCGAGTTTCCCAGCTGAGTCACACGCAGCTGGGTTATTAAGTTTTACAACGTTCAGTGGAGCCACCATAGCGAGGATGAAGCCACCTGGGAACGAGAGGAAGATCTACAAAAAGACCAACTAGACCTATTTTCTAGCCAATCCAAATCTCGAGGGCGAGATTCATCTTAAGGGGGTAGGTTTGTAACATCCCAAATTTTCAATTTGTAATGTTATACATAGGTCATCATATGGATATCATATTTTATTTGCATTTTGGTTTGGATCCTTAAAATCCCAAGCAACTCAAGGACCCACGGAGAGAGTTGGGGATTTTATTATTTTCATATTTGAATTTTCTCAAATATTGAAAAAAGGATCATTTGGTTTTAATTATTTTCTCTCTGAAAATATTTCAATATCAAAATATATGAGAGGAGATAATATGAGTTCTCCAAAACAAAAGAAATATTGGAGGAAAAATATTAAAATCAAATAAATAATTTTATTTGGATTTTATTGCCAGTTTATTTGAATTAGAAAAATATGCATTTTTTCAAAATTGCATTTTTAGGCCATGAAACTGTTCACTTTGTTCTAAATATTTTATTTAGACAGTGAAAATTGTTTTTGCCATTTTAGAACTTTTATTTATTTATTAGTATTTTTCTTGGCGGAATTTTATTTAAAAATAATAATTTCGGACCGAGCCGGGCAAAGCCCAGCTGGCTAATCTCCCACACCTCCATTGTCGTTGTGTTCGCGACGGACTCGGGGAGTCCGACCCCGAGCTGCCGGTGCGGCCCCCTCCCACACGCCACGCCCCCGGGCCTTTAGAACCCGAGGTGCCGCCACCCTCGACCCCCACATCGCCACCCCAGGCCGCCGCCACCCAGCGCCTTCGCAGCCGCCGCTCGCGCCGCCTGCCGCCGCCACCCGCTGCCGCAGCCGACGAGCCGCCGCCGCAGCTCCGCCGTTGCTGTGCTGCCCCGCCGCCCGAGCCACGCCCGAGCCGCTGACGCACATCGGCCGCCCGCCGGAATAACATTGGATCTTGCCGGTTTCCGCCGCCAGTTAAATTTGGTTTTTAGGTAAAAGCCACCCGGTTTTTTTTTCAAAACCCTAGGTCGGTTTTTTTATTTTTAGACCGGTTCGGTTTTTCTCGGTTTAGTTTGTTTGCGAACATTCGTTCATTCGTTAGTTTTAACACATGAATTCTCCCGTTTTTCTTTGTTAGCATACGTTCGTCCGATAGATTTTTCTTTTTATTTTATTTTTCTGCCAGGGACCTATCCGCGATTACTTTTATTGCAGATTAGCCCCTAATCTTCAAACCATCGCCGTTTCTAAACCGTTCGTCCAAATCCAGTGAAACCAATGCCAAAATATTCATTTCAAGCCCCTCTTTATGTTTAATCAACTTGAACAAGGTTTTGACAATTTAAAATTTGGTTTCAAGCATATTTGAATTCGAAGTTCTTTTGACCGTAGTTTCACTTCCGTATCTCCGTTTTGGTTGTTCCTTTTTGCAAATCGAGGCTCTTCAGTTAAACTTTCAGTTTGGATCTTCTTATTTGAGGTTTTTACCTATGCAACTATGCTTGAGTGCTGCTACCCCTTGAGCACTGCGTTGGTTTTCCGTTGAAGTGGAAAGGGTGATGCAGCAAAGTAGGGTAAGTATTTCCCTTAGTTTTTGAGAACCAAGGTATCAATCCAGTAGGAGGCCACGCACGAGTCCCTCGCACCTACACAAACAAATAAAATCCTCGCAACCAACACAATAAAGGGGTTGTCAATACCTTCACGGTCACTTACGAAAGTGAGATCTGATAGATATGATAAGATAATATTTTTGGTATTTTTATGATAAAGATGCAAAGTAAAGAAAGCAAAATAAACGGAAAAGGAAATAGCTTGTTGACGGAAGATTAATATGATGGAAAATACACCCGGGGGCCATAGGTTTCACTAGTGGCTTCTCTCGAGAGCATAAGTATTACGGTGGGTAAACAAATTACTATTGAGCAATTGACATAATTGAGCATAGTTATGAGAATATCTATGTATGATCATGTATATAGGCATCACGTCCGAGACAAGTAGACCGACTCCTTCCTGCATCTACTACTATTACTCCACACATCGATCGCTATCCAGCATGCATCTAGAGTATTAAGTTCAAAAGAACAGAGTAACGCTTTAAGCAAGATGACATGATGTAGAGGGATAAACTCATGCAATATGAAATAAACCCCATCTTGTTATACTCGATGGCAACAATACAATATGTGCCTTGCTATCCCTACTGTCACTGGGAAAGAACACCGCAAGATTGAATATATAGGAGGAAGAAGTACGTCGGTGGAGCAACGTGGGTCCCACGAGGGTGCAGGGTGCGCCTAGGGGGAGGGTGGTAGGCGCGCCCCCTACCTCATGCCTTCCTGATTGCTTTCTTGACGTAGGGTCCAAGTCCTCTGGATCATGTTCGTTCCGAAAATCACGTTCCCGAAGGTTTCATTCCGTTTGGACTCTGTTTGATATTATTTTTCTGTGAAACTCTGAAATAGGCAAAAAACAGCAATTCTGGGCTGGGCCTCCGGTTAATAGGTTAGTCCCAAAAATAATATAAAAATGTATAATAAATCCCAATAATGTCCAAAACAGGATATAATATAGCATGGAACAATCAAAAATTATAGATATGTTGGAGACGTATCAAGCATCCCCAAGCTTAATTCCTGCTCATCCTCAAGTAGGTAAATGATAAAAACAGAATTTTTGATGTGGAATGCTACTTGGCATAATTTCAATGTAATTATCTTAATTGTGGTATGAATATTCAGATCCGAAAGATTCGAGACAAAAGTTCAATATTAACATAGAAATAATAATACTTCAAGCGTACTAACTAAGCAATTATGTCTCTTCAAAATAACATGGCCAAAGAAAGTTATCCCTACAAAATCATATAGTCTGGCTATGCTCCATCTTCACCACACAAAGTATTTAAATCATGCACAACCCCGATAACAAGCCAAGAAATTGTTTCATACTTTTGGTGTTCTCAAAATTTTTCAATTGTCACGCAATACATGAGCGTGAGCCATGGACATAGCACTATATGTGGAATAGAATGGCGGTTGTGGAGAAGACAAAAAGGGAGAAGATAGTCTCACATCAACTAGGCTTATCAACGGGCTATGGAGATGCCCATTAATAGATATCAATGTGAGTGAGTAGGGATTGCCATGCAACGGATGCACTAGAGCTATAAGTATATGAAAGCTCAACAAAAAGAACTAAGTGGGTGTGCATCCAACTTGCTTGCTCACGAAGACCTAGGGCATTTTGAGGAAGCCCATCATTGGAATGTACAAAGCCAAGTTCTATAATGAAAAATTCCCACTAGTATATGAAGGTGATATCATAGGAGACTCTCTATCATGAAGATCATGGTGCTACTTTGAAGCACAAGTGTGGTAAAAGGATAGTAGCATTGTCCCTTCTCTCTTTTCTCTCATTTTTTTATTTGGGCCTTTTCTCCTTTTTTATGGCCTCTTTTTTTTAGTCTGGAGTCTCACCCCGACTTGTGGGGGAATCATAGTGTCCATCATCATTTCCTCACTTGGGACAATGCTCTAAAAATGATGATCATCACACTTTTATTTACTTACAACTCAACAATTATAACTCAATACTTAGAACAAAATATGACTCTATGTGAATGCCTCCAGCGGTGTACCGGGATATGCAATGAATCAGTAGTGACATGTATGAAAGAATTATGAACGGTGGCTTTGCCACAAATACAATGTCAACTACATGATCATGCAAAGCAATCTGACAATGATGGAGCGTGTCATAATAAACGGAATGGTGGTAAGTTGCATGGCAATATATCTCGGAATGGCTATGGAAATGCCATGATAGGTAGGTATGGTGGGTATTTTGAGGAAGGTATTTGGTGGGTTTATGATACCGGCGAAAAGTGCATGGTATTAGAGAGGCTAGCAATGGTGGAAGGAAGAAAGTGCGTAATATCCATGGACTCAACATTAGTCATAAAGAACTCATATACTTATTGCAAAAATCTACAAGTTATCGAAGCAAAGTATTACGTGCATGCTCCTAGGGGGATAGATTGGTAGGAAAAGACCATCGCTCGTTCCCGACCGCCACTCATAAGGAAGACAACCAATAAATAAATCATGCTCCAACTTCTTCACATAACGGTTGACCACACATGCATGCTACGGGAATCACAAAATTCAACACAAGAATTTGTCAAATTCACAACTACTCAACTAGCACGACTCTAATATCACCATCTCCATATCTCAAAACAATTATCATGTATCAAACTTCTCATAGTATTCAACACACTCAGAAGAATTTTTTATTATTATTAATCTTGAATGCCTAACATAATTAAAGAAAATTACCATGCTGTTTTGTAGGACTCTCAAAATAATCTAAGTGAAGCATGAGAGAACAATAGTTTCTGTAAAACAAATCCACCACCGTGCCCTAAAAGATATAAGTGAAGCACTAGAGCAAAAACTATATAACTCAAAAGATATAAGTGAACCACATAGAGTATTCTAACAATTTCTGAATCATGTGTGGCTCTCTCAAAAGGTGTGTACAGCACGGATGATTGTGGAAAACTAACAAATAAAAACTCAAATAATACAAGACGCTCCAAGCAAAACACATATCATGTGGTAAATAAAAATATAGCTCCAAGTAAAGTTACCGATGGAAGTAGACGAAAGAGGGGATGCCTTCCGGGGCATCCCCAAGCTTGGGTTTTTAGGTGTCCTTAGATTATCTTGGGGTGCCATGGGCATCCCCAAGCTGAGGCTCTTGCCACTCCTTGTTCCACAATCCATCAAATCTTTCACCCAAAACTTGAAAACTTCACAACACAAAACTTAAAGTAGAAAATCTCGTGAGCTCTGTTAGCGAAAGAAAACAAAACACCACTTCAAGGTACTGTAATGAACTCATTATTTATTTATATTGGTGTTAAACCTACTGTATTCCAACTTATATATGGTTTATAAACTATTTTACTAGCCATAGATTCATCAAAATAAGCAAACAAGACACGAAAAACAGAATCTGTCAAAAACAGAACAGTCTGTAGGAATCTGTAGCTAACGCAAGTTCTGGAACCCCAAAAATTCTAAAATAAATTTCTGGACGTGCGGAATTTATCTATTAATCATCTGCAAAAATAATTAACTAAATAGCACTTTACAAATAAAAATGGCAGCAATTCTCGTGAGCGCTAAAGTTTCTGTTTTTTACAGCAAGATTAAAAAGACTTTCCCCAAGCCTTCCCAACGGTTCTACTTGGCACAAACATTAATTAAACACAAAAAACACAACGAAAACAGAGGATAGATAAATTATTTATTTCTAAACAGGAGAAAAAATCAAGGAATAAAAATAAAATTGGGTTGCGTCCCAACAAGCGCTATCGTTTAACGGCCCTAGTTAGGCATAAAAGCGAAGATAGATCTAGGTATTGCCATCTTTGGTAGGCAATCCATAAGTGGCTCTCATAATAGATTCATATGGTAATTTAATTTTGTTTCTAGGGAAGTTTTCCATGCCTTTCCTTAACGGAAATTGGAATCTAATATTCCCTTTCTTCATATCAATAATTGCACCAATCGTTCTAAGGAAAGGTCTACCAAGAATAATAGGACATGAAGGATTGCAATCTATGTCAAGAACAATAAAATCTACAGGCACATAATTCCTATTTGCAACAATAAGAACATCATTAATTCTTCCCATAGGTTTCTTAACAGTTGAGCCCGCAAGGTGCAAGTTTAAAGAGCAATCATCAAAATCATGGAAACCTAGCAAATCACACAAAGTCTTTGGAATCGTGGAAACACTAGCACCCAAATCACACAAAGCATAGCATTCATGATCTTTAGTTCTAATTTTAATAGTATGTTCCCACTCATCATAAAGTTTTCTAGGGATAGAAACTTCCAACTCAAGTTTTTCTTCATAAGATTGCATCAAAGCATCAACGATATGTTTGGTGAAGGCTTTATTTTGACTATAAGCATGAGGAGAATTTAGCACGGATTGCAACACGGAAATACAATCTATCAAAGAGCAACTATCATAATTAAATTGCTTGAGATCCAAAATAGTGGGTTCATTGATATTTAAATTTTTGTCCTCTTCAATCCCACTTTTAACAATTTTAGCATCAAGATCTAAAGACTCTGAATTTTTGGAACGCCTTCTAGGTAAAGGTGGATCATATTCAGTGCCATCATTATCAAGATTAATATTGCAAAACAAATATTTAATAGGGGACACATCAATAACTTTTATATATTCATCTTTATTATCATGGAAACTGGAAGAACACGCTTTTATAAAGCAATCTTTCTTAGCACGCATCCTAGCGGTTCTTTCTTTCCACTCATCAATGGAAATTCTCATGGCTTTGAGAGACTCATTGATATCATGCTTAGGTGGAATAGATATAAGTTTCAACGAGTCAATATCTAGAGAAATTCTATCAACGTTCCTAGCCAACTCATTAATCTTAAGCAATTTTTCTTCAATCAAAGCATTGAAATTCTTTTGTGAAGTAATAAATTCTTTAATATTAGATTCAAAATCATAGGGTATCTTATTAAAATTTCCATAAGAATTGTTGTAGGAATTACCATAATTATTAGAGGAATTACTAGGATACAACCTAGGATTAAAGTTTCCTCTATACACGTTGTTACCAAAATTATTCCTACCAACAAAATTCACATCCATAGATTCATTATTATTCTCAATTAAAGTAGACAAAGGCATATCATTAGGATCAGAAGAAACACTTTTATTAGCAAATAATTTCATAAGTTCATCCATCTTTCCACTCAAAACATTAATTTCTTCTATCGCATGCACTTTCTTATTAGTAGAACTTTCAATGTGCCATTGAGAATAATTAACCATAATATTATCTAGGAGTTTAGTAGATTATCCTTAAGTGATTTCCATAAAAGTGCCTCCTGCGGTCGAATCTAAAAGATTTCTAGAAGCAAAATTCAATCCAGGATAAATTTTTTGTATAATTGTCCATAAATTCAAACCATGTGTAGGGCAATTACGTATCATTAATTTCATCCTCTCCCCATCTTGCGCAACATGTTAATGATCAAGTTGCTTAAAATTCATGATATCATTTCTAAGAGAGATGATCTTAGCGGGAAGAAAATACTTAGAGATAAAAGCATCTTTGCACTTGTTCCATGAATCAATACTATTTTTAGGCAAAGACAAAAACCAAGATTTAGCACGATCTCTAAGAGAAAAAGGAAATAGCTTCAATTTAACAATATCATTGTCCACATCTTTCTTCTTTTTCATATCACACAAATCAACAAAGTTGTTTAGATGGGTAGCGACATCTTCACTGGGAAGGCCAGAAAACGGATCTTTCATGACAAGATTCAACAAAGTAGCATTAATTTCACAAGATTCAGCATCGGTAAGAGGAGCAATTGGAGTTCTAATAAAATCATTGTTGTTGGTAGTACTAAAGTCACACAATTTGGTATTATCTTTAGCCATCGCAAGCAATCCAACACACAAGCAAACAAGAGAAGGGCAAAAAGAGGCAAATAGAGAAAGAGAAGGAGGACGGAGAGAGAGGGCGAATAAAATGGCAAGGGTGAAGTGGGGGAGAGGAAAATTGGAGGCAAATGGAAAATAATGTAATGCGGGACATAAGGGTTTGTGATGGACACTTGGTATGTTGACTTTTGCGTAGACTCCCCGGCAACGGCGCTAGAAATGGCTCGTTGTGGGGAGTCCAAATCTTGACTTGACCTTGCGTAGACTCCCCGGCAACGGCGCTAGAAATGGCTCCTTGTGGGGAGTCCAAATCTTGACTTGACCTTGCGTAAGCCTCCCCGGCAACGGCGCCACAAATCCTTCTTGCTACCTCTTGAGCACTGCGTTGCTTTTCCCTTGAAGAGGAAAGGGTGATAAAGCAAAGTAGCATAAGTATTTCCCTTAGTTTTTGAGAACCAAGGTATCAATCCAGTAGGAGGCCACGCACGAGTCCCTCTGTAACATCCCAAATTTTCAATTTGGAATGTTATACATAGATCATCCATGCATATCATGTTTTATTGCTTTTCCATTCCGTAATCCTTGAAATCCTAAGCAGCTCAAGGACCTCGGAGAGAGTTCGGGATTTCCCGGTCTTCATATTTGATTCTTTTATGAAATAATGAAAAGAGGATTTGATTTTAATTATTTCTCTCTGAAAAATATTTCACATTAAAAATTAAAGAGAGGAGATAATATGACTTCTCCAAAATAAATGAAATATTGGAGGAAAAATATTAAAATCATTAAATTGATTTTTCTTTGATTTTATTCAGATTTTATTTGCATTAGAAAAATTGCATGTTTTTCAAAATTTCATTTTAGGGCCAATAAAATGTTCATCTTGTTCTAAATATTTTATTTAGACGGTGAAAAATTGTTTTGGCATTTTTTTAGGTTTTATTTATTTTTTTAGGATTTTATTTCGGTCGGCGAAGTTTTTTAAAAAAAAAAGGTTCCGCGCCGACTGGGCCTAAGGCCGAGCCGCCCCAGGCCGCCGCCTCCTGCGCGCGCGCGCTGCCGCCGCCGCCACTCGGACCGGAGTCTGAGTTGGACCCCGCCTCCACCGCGCCTTGCCCCCTCCTCCAAGTCGCCGCCCCCGCCCCCTTTATATACGCCGCCACCCCCGCCCCAACACCACCACCACCGCTGCCAAGCCCCGCCGCCTAGCGCAGCCACCGCCGCCCGCGCTCACCGCCGCAGCCGCCGCCGCCAAGCCCCGCCGCCCCGCGAGCCGCCGCCCCGCACCCCGCCTCGCCGGACCTCTCGCCGGAGGTATCCGCCAGATCCGAGTCGTCGATTTTTTTTTAGAACCGTTCGATTTATTTTTTTTCGAAACCCTAGTTTTCGTTTTTTTATTAATAGATCGGTTTTTCTCCGGTATATTATTTTAGCGAGCATTCGCTCATTCGTTCGTTTTAACGAACGGTTCCTCGCCCGTTAGAAACAACTAACAAACACTCGTTTGTTAGTCTATTCGTGAGTTTTCTTTTATCAGATTTATTCCGCGATTTTTCTGGTCGCGATTTCTGATCCGATCTTAGTTTCTATTTGTCTTTTTGCTTGTTTAACAGAATCAGGCGATTCAAGCGCCTGGAGTTTCGTCCCGAAACCCTCTTTCCGTTTAACCAACTCAAACAAGTTTTTGCTACTGTAAAATTTGACCTAAGTTCAAATTAGTAAACGAAGTGGTTTTCTTTCGCCGTTTGACTTTCGTTGCTTCGTTTGATTTGATTCTTTTTGCGTATCGGAGTTCTTAAGTTGAACTTTCTGGTCAACCTCTCTTATTTGAGTTTTGCTTGTGCATCATTGCTTGTTACTTATGTATGTTATTGTTTGCTTGCGATAGAATTCCAGGTGTGCGAAGCGTGTTACTACGAGTCTCTAGGATTCGCGGATCGCCGGCAAGGCAAGTAACACTTTGATCATATCCCATTATTACCCAGTTTTTATGCATTAGTTCCAATCTTCAAACATTGCATGATTAGGATGTCATTAACTTGTGGGTTGGGAAGTAGTTGCTGAGGTAGAACCTATTGCCCTGTTATATTCAAACCCTTGGGAGTTACTTCTACGTTTTGCCTATATTGCTATGCTATGCTCATAGACGTGGTATGGGTTCGAGTGAAATTCATGACAGATGTGAGATTGTTAATTAATGGTTCAACTTAAGGTGGCAACTTAATCAAACAACTGGGTGGATTGAGGCACCTGGGGAACCCAGTGTTGTCTGTTTTTTTGGAAATCCCGGGGTACCCGTGTGATCTTCCTATGGACCGCCACCCAGGCTCAAAGGGAACTGAGATGATTCATGCTAGAAACTTCTGTGTGCAGCCACAAGCTATTATGGGCTCTAGCATAGTTGAGTAAGTTACGTGAAGCTCTTGAAGAGGTAGATCAGCAGGTAGTGGGTTTTGTAGGTTTGGTATGGTCTACCTGGAGTAGAGAGTTAATGTTTCTGAAAGACTGTGTCTCGGTCATCTGTTTCTCAAACACCATGTAGTGCGAGAAATCCAACGGAGGCGATCGAGTCTTGTGGGGAAAAGTGCGCAAACCACTGCAGAGTGTACAATCTAATCATGGTTAGCCGTGTCCCCGGTTATGGACAATTCTTGAGTATCTAGTACTTGGGTTATCACATGTATCTCACCATGCTTAATTAATACTGTTGGGTTGTTAATCACTTTAATTGGGATTGAGTTGGGGATACCTTCTCAATGATGTTTCAACCACCATGATAGTAAAATTGGCTTTTCGCAAAACTACAACCATACAGCTTTCCACAAGCCATATATGCATGTAGTGATAGCATTATTCTGTTTCTGCTCTACTGTGTTATATTGCCAGCATATTCCATGTGCTGAACCGTTTTCGGGCTGCAACGTATTGTGTTGCAGACTTTTCAGATGAGGAGTAAGGTTCGTTAGGTCGTTGTCGTGCAGCTCAGCTATGCCATTGGAGTTGATGGACTCACCTTATCTTCCAAGCCTTCCGCTGTTATCGCATTAGATGGCCTTAAGCCATATTATTGTAATAAGGTCTCTTTGGAGACATTCGATGTAATAGTGTGTGATTGCTACTTTGTTATAAATCCTTCGAGTACTGTGTGTGTCAGCATTACCGATCCAGGGATGACACTGAAGCACAGAGACTTGACCAGATGAGGTCGGGTCGCTACAAGATGGTATCAGAGCACACGCTGAGTGTAGGACACGACCACTAAGATAAACCCTAGGTCACACTTCTCTTCTCATTTCTGACTCCTCTCCATTTTCTAGTCTTTAGGATGACAGAGATGGAGAACAAGTTTTCACAACCGGATAAAGACACACCTTTTGGATGCCACTTGAAGGAAGTCACTAGGTACTTGAACATTGGAATACCAAGCTTCACCGGGACGTACAACGCCACTCTACCTGAAGAGGAGCGCTGGATGATTCAAGTACAAGTTCTAGGAAGGACATTCTCACCAACTTCTAACCCATAGAATTTTCCTTCGACGCACCAACCTGGAGTTTAGGAAAGACTATGCCAGCTCACATCACCATGGGACGCATTGGAGAAGTTTACAACAAGGAGCTTAAGGACACTATTTACCAAATATGTGGGCGCCGAGACGAGCAATGGGAAGTAATCAACACCAGGAAGGATAGATCCATTGCAGCTTTCATCCAGGAGTTAAACCAGCACATTCGACGTCAAGAGAACCAGATGTGTGCGGACATGATGGACTTGAAGAAGGCAAAGACTAGGATCATCAAGCTGGAAGAAGAACTCAAGTTTACCCGCGATGGATATGAGGAGGAAATCAAGACCCTACTGGAGAAGAATGACGAGTTAGTCAAGAAGATCGGAGTATTCATGGGAGGACCAGCACCAATAGAAGAAGAAGAACCCAAGGAAATACGCCCCGAGGACTACATCATCATCGACGACACCGACTCTGACCCTAGTGATGATGACTTTGAAGACGAAGCTGGAGCAGACATCATGGAGTCTTGCACCGATCAAAATTTCTAGATGACTACCATATATTAGTAGTATTTCCCCCATGTATATAGTAGTAGTGAGCACTTTTGCGATAGTTCTAGACCATTTGTATGCCCTTGCTTGATTGATTGAGTGAAATGATTGTGTTTGTCTCATGTGCATATGGGTAGTGTTCTCTCATTACACCTCTTCTATTCTAAATCTCTCCCATCTAAACCCATCAGATGCCTCCGAGACGTGACACCGGTTTTGCCTTCCCGCTGGAGCTCACCCAGTTGATCTAGCAGCAGAATGCCTTGATGCAATTGCTAGTTCAGAACCAGGGCAACAACAACAACAACCCACCGCCAGTGGACAACCTAGCCCGTTTTCTAAGGTTACAGCCGCCGGTGTTTTCCAATAGCACCGAGCCTATAGTTGCTGATGATTGGCTACGCCGTATTGGAAGGGAGTTGACCACCGCAGGTTGCACAGATGCTGAGAGAGTGCGCTTTGCCGCACATCAATTGGATGGACCAGCAGCCTCATGGTGGGAGAATTACACAGCCACTTTTCCTATAGCCAATGTCACTTGGGACCAGTTTCAGCAAGCTTTCCGCATAGCCCATGTCTCCACTGGAGCTATGCAAATGAAGAAGCGGGAGTTCCACAACTTACGCCAGGGGAACCGTACTGTGGCTCAGTACGTGGATGAGTTTAGCAAGTTATCTCGCTACGCCCCTAATGATGTGGCCATAGATGCCGTGAAGCAGGAGAAGTTTATGGAAGGGCTGAATGATGAGATGAGCATGCAGTTGATGGTAGCAACCATCAACAACTACCAGGAGTTGGTAGATAATGCTTTGAAGGGAAACAACAGCAGATTGAGAGCCGCAAGAGAAAGTATGGAAAAGGGAAGTACAACTCAGGAGCTCAGCAGAAGCCTCGCCTAACCCCGAACACGGGAGGACTTGTTCACAACCATGCAGGTCACAACCACACTGGAGGAGGATCACATAACCACAGTGGTGCTAAGAATGGGAATGGGAACGGAGCTAACAACAATCAGAACCGCTCCAACCCGTCCACTCCCGCCAAAAGAGACATAAGTCACGTTACCTGCTTTAAGTGTGGGAAGACAGGGCACTATGCCAATGCTTGCCCCGAAGGAAGGAATGGAAACGGAAATGGAAGCACTGGGAAGAAGCCCAATCCATTCAACAAGGGACAAGTGAACCACGTTAACGTGTAGGAGGTTGAAGAGCAGCCGGACGCGGTAATAGGTATGTTTTTGGTTAAGTCATTTACCGCTCTTGTTCTTTTCAATACTGGTGCATCGCATTCATACATATCAAGGGGATTCGTGGATAAGTTTAAACTACCAACCCAAACCCTTAGGACCCCTCTTTTAGTGAGTTCACCCGGAGCAGAGTATATGGCTAGCCGATGGTGTGACCAGATACCCTTAACCATTGGTACACATGTTTTTCCGTCCGACCTAATTATCTCGGATTCACAAGGATTGGATGTGATATTGGGTATGGACTGGATGTCAAAGTTTGGAGGAAGCATTGACTGTGCTAGTAAGTCGATTTATCTCACCACCCCGGAAGGAAAAAGGATTAAGTATGTATCTAGGCATGTGCCTAGGAGGAGTCAAGTGAATGCCCTTACGGGAGTTGTTCAGGAGGAAGTGCCTGTAGTGAAGGATTACCCAGATGTTTTCCCAGAGGAGTTACCAGGCATGCCATCGGACAGAGATATTGAGTTTTTGATAGAGTTGTTACCAGGAATAGGACCAATATCCAAGAGACCCTATCGGATGCCCACAAATGATCTGGAAGAAATTAAGAAATAGATCAAGGAGTTATTGGAGAAAGGATACATCCGAAGAAGTTCATCACCTTGGGGATCCCCAGTACTTTTGGTTGAGAAGAAGGATAAATCCCTAAAGATGGTTGTTGATTATCGAGCCTTGAATGAAGTGACGATAAAGAACAAGTACCCACTGCCGATGATCAACGATCTGTTTGATCAGTTGCAAGGAGCTAAAGTGTTCTCAAAGATCGATTTATGATCAGGGTATCATCAGTTGAAGATACGAGAGAAGGACATACCAAAGACGGCGTTCACAACGCGATATGGATTATACGAGTACACGGTCATGTCATTTGGACTAACTAACGCCCCTCCCTATTTCATGAGCATGATGAACAAGGTGTTCATGGAGTATTTGGACAAGTTTGTTGTGGTGTTTATTGATGATATCATGGTATACTCGAAGAACGAGGAGGAGCACAAAGAGCATTTGTGTTTAGTTCTCGAGAAGCTCAGGGAACACCAGTTGTATGCTAAGTTTAGCAAATGCGAGTTTTGGCTGAAGGAAGTCGGATTCCTTGGACATGTTATATCAGGAGAAGGTATAGCAGTAGACCCCAGCAAGGTTCAGTCAGTCACTGAATGGTTGGCACCCACCTCAGTTAGCAAGATCCGCAGTTTTCTTGGACTCGCAGGATACTACCGGAGATTCATTGAGAATTTTTCCAAGATTGCAAAACCAATGACTGAACTGTTGAAGAAGGATACCAAGTTTAAATGGACAGAACATTGTGAAGCAAGTTTCCAGGAGTTGAAGAAACGTTTGACTACAGCCCCAGTGCTAGTACTGCCAGATATACATAAGGAGTTCCAAGTGTATTGCGGCGCCTCTCACTTGGGACTTGGATGTGTGCTTATGCAGGACAGAAGAGTTGTTTCGTATGCCTCACGACAACTAAAAACTCATGAGTTGAATTATGCTACGCATGATTTGGAGCTAGCAGCCGTAGTGCATGCATTGAAGACTTGGAGACATTACCTTATTGGAAACAGTTGTGATGTGTACACGGATCACAAGAGTCTGAAGTACATCTTCACCTAGAAGGAGCTGAACCTTAGGCAGAGGAGATGGTTGGAGCTTATAAAGGATTATGACATGAAGCTACACTATCATCCAGGAAAGGCCAATGTCATAGCAGACACATTGAGTCGGAAGAGTTATGCTAATATCCTTGAAAGTAAAGGGCTGCCGAAGGAATCAGCAAAGGACATCATGGAATTTCGGTTAGAGATTGTACCTAGAAGGTTCATTGCCACAATGGAGGTTCGGTCGACATTGCTGAACAAGATTCGGGAAGCTTAGAAAGATGATAAAGAGATTGCCAAGATAAAGGAGAAGATGGGCAAAGGAAAGGCCAAAGGTTTTCGTGAGGATGAGCACGATACCCTATGGTTTGAGGACCGAGTTTATGTGCCCATCAACCAGGAGATCAGGAAGTTAATACTTCAAGAGGCCCATGACTCACCATACTCGATACACCCCGGAAACACCAAGATGTGTTTGGATTTGAAGGAACGTTTCTAGTGGACTGGTATGAAGAAGGATATCGCCGAGTATGTAGCCGTATGTGATGTATGTCAGAGAGTTAAGGCAGAACATCAGAAGCCAGCAGGACTATTACAACCTATGCCGATACCCGAATGGAAGTGGGATAAACTTGGCATGGACTTTATCACCGGATTACCCAGGACTAAAGCAGGATATGATTCCATATGGGTAGTAGTTGATTGTTTGACCAAAGTAGCTCACTTCATCCCAGTGAAAACCACCTATACAAGTGCAAAGTTGGCCAAGATCTATATGTCCAGGATCGTATGTCTGCATGGAGTTCCAAGGACCATCGTATCGGATCAAGGAACACAGTTTACTTCAAAGTTTTGGCATTAGTTACAACAGACTTAGGGAACGAGATTGGAGTTCAGTACAATGTTTCACCCGCAGACAGATGGACAGACTGAGAGAGTCAATCAAATTTTGGAGGACATGTTGAGAGCCTGTGCGCTAGATTATGGATCTAGTTGGGACGATAATTTTCCATATGCAGAGTTCTCATACAACAATAGCTACTAAGCAAGTTTGAAGATGGCACCGTTTGAAGTCCTGTATGGACGCAAGTGCAGAACACCGTTGATGTGGGATGAGGTAGGAGACTGACAATTGTTTGGACCAGACTTGATTAAAGAATCCGAGGAGAAGGTAAAACTGATCCGAGACCGACTGAAGATGGCTCAGTCCAGGCAGAAGAGTTACGTAGACTCAAAACGCAAGGAGGTAACCTACGAAATTGGAGAAAGAGCATATCTGGGAGTATCGCCCTTGCGAGGAGTGAAACATTTTAGAGTTAAAGGAAAGTTAGCCCCAAGATTTGTAGGACCGTATCGCATTTTGGAACGGATGGGAGAAGTCGCCTACAAGTTGGAGTTACCTAAGGGATTGTCAGGGGTCCACGATGTGTTCCATGTTTCACAGCTGAAGAAGTGTCATGCTGAGATGGCGGAAATACCATTAAGAGATACAGTACCCTTGGAGGCGATTTAGTTGGACAGTGATTTGACTTACGAGGAGAAGCCAGTTAAGATTCCTGAGTTTGCCAGCAGAGTCACCCGCAGTAAGATTATCAAGTTTTGCAAAGTTCAGTGGAGACACTATACCGAGGATGAAGCTACCTGGGAACGAGAGGATGATCTCCGCAAGGACACCCATACCTATTTTCTAGCCAACCCGAATCTCGAGGGCGAGATTCATCTTAAGGGGGGTAGGTTTGTAACATCCCAAATTTTCAATTTGGAATTTTATACATAGATCATCCATGCATATCATGTTTTATTGCTTTTCCGTTCCGTAATCCTCGAAATTCTAAGCAGCTCAAGGACCCTCGGAGAGAGTTGGGGATTTCCCGGTCTTCATATTTGATTCTTTTATCAAATAATGAAAACAGGATTTGATTTTAATTATTTCTCTCCGAAAAATATTTCACATTAAAAATTAAAGAGAGGAGATAATATGAATTCTCCAAAATAAATGAAATATTGGAGAAAAAATATTAAAAACATTAAATTGATTTTTATTTGATTTTATTCGGATTTTATTTGCATTAGAAAAATTGCATGTTTTTCAATATTGCATTTTAGGGCCAATAAAATGTTCATCTTGTTCTAAATATTTTATTTAGACGGTGAAAAATTGTTTTGGCATTTTTTTAGGTTTTTTCTTAGGATTTTATTTCGGTCGGCGAAGTTTTTTTTTAAAAAAAGGTTCCTCGCCGACTGGGCCTAAGGCCGATCCGCGCCAGGCCGCCGCCACCGCCACTCGGACCGGAGTCCGAGTTGGACTCTGCCTCCGCCGCGCCTTGCCCCCTCCTCCAAGTCGCCGCCCCCGCCCCCTTTATATATGCCGCCACCCCCGCCCCAACACCACCACCACCACTGCCAAGCCCCGCCACCTAGCGCAGCCGCCGCCGCCCGCACTCGCCGCCGCAGCCGCCGCCGCCTAGCGCCGCCGCCGCCGCCCCGCGAGCCTCCGCCCCGCACCCCGCCTCGCCGGACCTCTCGCCGGAGGTATCAATCGGATCTGAGCCGTCGGTTTTTTAATAAAAAAACTGTTTGGTTTATTTTTTTTCAAAAACCTAGTTTTCGTTTTTTATTAATAGATCGGTTTTTCTCTGGTATATTATTTTAGCGAGTGTTCGCTCGTTCGTTCATTTTAACGAACGGTTCCTCTCCCGTTAGAAACAACTAACGAACGCTCATTCGTTAGTCTGTTCGTGAGTTTTCTTTTATCGGATTTATTCCGCGATTTTTCTGGTCGCGATTTCTGATCTGATCTTAGTTTATGTTTATCTTTTCACTTGTTTAACAGAATCAGGCGATTCAAGCGCCTGGAGTTTCGTCCCGAAACCCTCTTTCCGTTTAACCAACTCAAACAAGTTTGTGCTACTGTAAAATTTGACCTAAGTTCAAATTAGTAAACGAAGTGGTTTTCTTTCGCCGTTTGACTTTCGTTGCTTCGTTTGATTTGATTCTTTTTGCGTATCGGAGTTCTTAAGTTGAACTTTCTGGTCAACCTCTCTTATTTGAGTTTTGCTTGTGCATCATTGCTTGTTACTTATGTATGTTATTGTTTGCTTGCGATAGAATTCCCGGAGTGCGAAGCGTGTTACTACGAGTCTCTAGGACTTGCGGATCGTCAGCAAGGCAAGTAACACTTTGATCATATCCCATTATTACCCAGTTTTTATGCATTAGTTCCAATCCTCAAACATTGCATGATTAGGATGTCATTAACTTGTGGGTTGGGAAGTAGTTGCTGAGGTAGAACCTATTGCCCTGTTATATTCAAACCCTTGGGAGTTACTTCTACGTTTTGCCTATATTGCTATGCTATGCTCGTAGACGTGGTATGGGTTTGAGTGAAATCCATGACAGATGTGAGATTGTTAATTAATGGTTCAACTTAAGGTGGCAACTTAATCAAACAATTGGGTGGATTGAGGCACCTGGGGAACCCAGTGTTGTCTGGTTTTTTTTGGAAATCCCGGGGTACCCGTGTGATCTTCCTATGGACCGCCACCCAGGCTCAAAGGGAACTGAGATGATTCATGCTAGAAACTTCCGTGTGCAGCCACAAGCTATTATGGGCTCTAGCATAGTTGAGTAAGTTACGTGAAGCTCTTGAAGAGGTAGATCAGCAGGTAGTGGGTTTTGTAGGTTTGGTATGGTCTACCCGGAGTAGAGAGTTAACGTTTCTGAAAGGCTGTGTCTCGGTCATCCATTTCTCAAACACCATGTAGTGCGAGAAATCCAATGGAGGCGATCGAGTCTTGTGGGGAAAAGTGTGCAAACCTTTGCAGAGTGTACAATCTAATCATGGTTAGCCGTGTCCCCGGTTATGGACAATTCTTAAGTATCTAGTACTTGGGTTATCACATGTATCTCACCATGCTTAATTAATACTGTTGGGTTGTTAATCACTTTAATTGGGATTGAGTTGGCGATACCTTATCAATGATGTTTCAACCACCATGATAGTAAAATTAAAATCTATTCCGTTGTTGTAGGGAAAATTTGGCATTTCTCAAAACAACAACCATACAGCTTTCCACCAGCCATATATGCATGTAGTGATAGCATTATTCTGTTTCTGCTCTACTGTATTATGTTGCCAGCATATTCCATGTGCTGACCCGTTTTCGGGCTGCAACGTATTATGTTGCAGACTTTTCAGACGAGGAGTAAGGTTCGTTATGTCGTTGCCGTGCAGCTCAGCTATGCCGTTGGAGTTGATGGACTCACCTTATCTTCCAAGCCTTTCGCTGTTATCGCATTAGATGGCCTTAAGCCATATTATTGTAATAAGTTCTCTTTGGAGACATTCGATGTAATAGTGTGTGATTGCTACTCTGTTATAAATCCTTCGAGTACTGTGTGTGTCAGCATTACCGATCCAGGGATGACACTGAAGCACAGAGACTTGACCATCTGAGGTCGGGTCGCTACACACTCGCACCTACACAAACAAATAAAATCCTCGCAACCAACACAATAAAGGGGTTTTCAATCCCTTCACTGTCACTTACGAAAGTGAGATCTGATAGATATGATAAGATAATATTTTTGGTATTTTTATGATAAAGATGCAAAGTAAAGAAAGCAAAATAAACGGAAAAGGAAATAGCTTGTTGACGGAAGATTAATATGATGGAAAATAGACCCGGGGGCCATAGGTTTCCCTAGTGGCTTCTCTCGAGAGCATAAGTATTACGGTGGGTAAACAAATTACTGTTGAGCAATTGACAGAATTTAGCATGGTTATGAGAATATCTATGTATGATCATGTATATAGGCATCACGTCCGAGACAAGTAGACCAACTCCTGCCTGCATCTACTACTATTACTCCACACATCGACTGCTATCCAGCATGCATCTAGAGTATTAAGTTCAAAAGAACAGAGTAACGCTTTAAGCAAGATGACATGATGTAGAGGGATAAACTCATGCAATATGAAATAAACCCCATCTTGTTATCCTCGATGGCAACAATACAATACGTGCCTTGCTGCCCCTGCTATCACTAGGAAAGGACGCCGCAAGATTGAACCCAAAGTAAGCACTTCTCCCATTGGAAGAAAAGATCAATCTAGTAGGCCAAACCAAACTAATAATTCAAAGAGACTTGCAAAGATAACCAATCATACATAAAAGAATTCAGAGAAGATTCAAATATTGTTCATAGATAAACTTGATCATAAACCCACAATTCTTCGGTCTCAACAAACACACCGCAAAAGAAGATTACATCGAATAGATCTCCAAAAGAGAGGGGGAGGACTTTGTATTGAGATCCAAAAAGAGGGAAGAAGCCATCTAGCTAATAACTATAGACCCAAAGGTCTGAAGTGAACTACTCACACTTCATCGGAGAGGCTATGGCATTGATGTAGAAGCCCTCCGTGATCGATGCCCCCTCCGGCGGAGCTCCGGAAAAGGCCCCAAGATGGGATCTCACGGATACAGAAAGTTACGACGGTGGAATTAGGGTTTTGGCTATGTATCTAGTAGTTTGGGGGTACGTAGGTATATATAGGAGGAAGAAGTACGTCGGTGGAGCAACGTGGGTCCCACGAGGGTGCAGGGTGCGCCTAGGGGGAGGGTGGTAGGCGCGCCCCCTACCTCATGCCTTCCTGATTGCTTTCTTGACGTAGGTTCCAAGTCCTCTGGATCATGTTCGTTCCGAAAATCATGTTCCCGAAGGTTTCATTCAGTTTGGACTCCGTTCCATATTCTTTTTCTGCAAAACTCTGAAATAGGCAAAAAACAGCAATTCTGGGTTGGGCCTCCGGTTAATAGGTTAGTCCCAAAAATAATATATAAGTGTATAATAAAGCCCAATAATGTCCAAAACAGGATATACTATCGCATGGAATAATCAAAAATTCTAGATACATTGGAGACGTATCAAGTGCTTATGTATGCTATTCTTTGTTTGCGATAGAATTCCCGGAGTGTGCAGCGTGCTACTACAAGTTTCTAGGTTTTGCGGAACATCATCAAGGCAAGTAACACTTTGATCATACCCCTTTATTACCCAGTTTTTATGCATTAGCTCAAATCCTAAAACACTGCATGAGTAGGATCCTTTAACATGTGGGTTTGGGAAGTAGATGATGAGGTAGAACCTATTTCCCTTTTATTATCAAACCCTTGGGAGTTACTTGTATGTTATGCATAGTTTGCCATGCTATGCTCGTAGACGTGGATTAGGTTTGAGTGTATCGATGACAGATGTGAGATTGTTAATTAATGGTTAACTTAAGGTGGCTACTTAAACACACATCTCGGTGGATTGGTTGCGGGCTCCTGGGGATATACCAGTGTTGTCCTTTCTGGTTCGCCACCCAGGCTCAAATGGATCACAAGATTATTCATGCTAGAAACTTCCGTGTGCAGCCACAAGCTATTATGAGCTCTAGCATAGTTGAGTATGTTGCATGACCTCTTTGAGTGGTGGGCTAGCAAATGTAGGGGAAAGTAGGTGTAACTATCCACCCAGAGTAAAGAGTTAGTGCTTCTGAAAGCCTGTGTCTTGGTCATCCGTTTCTCAAACACCATGTACTGTGAGAAATACAATGGAGGAGATCGAGTCTTGTGTGGAAAAGTGTGCAAACCTCTGCAGAGTGTACGAACTAATCCTGATTAGCCGTGTCCCCGGTTATGGACAATTTTGAGTATCTGGTTCTTGGATTATCATGTTGATCTCATCACTCTAAATTAATTTGTTGGGTTGTTAACTACTTTTTAATTGTGATTGAGATGGGGATTTACCATTCTCAATGTTTTCAACTACCATGATAGTTAAATAAAGTATATTTCTTTGTTGTAGGGAAAAATTGGCTTTTTGCAAAACATTATAACCATAGAGCCTCCACCAGCCATATATGCATGTAGTGATAGCATTTATTCTGTTCATTACTCTACTGTGTTACATTGCCAGCATATTCCATGTGCTGATCCATTTCGGGCTGCAACGTATCATGTTGTAGACTTTTCAGACGAAGAGTAAGGTGCGCTAGGTCGCTATCGTGCACTCAGCTATGTCGTTGGAGTTGATGGAATCACTTTATCTTCCAAGTCTTCCGTTGTTATCTTATTTAGATGGCCTTAAGCCATATTTATTGTAATAAGTTCTCTTTTGAGACATTCAATGTAATAAGTGTGTGATTGACACTCTGTTATAAATCCTTCAAGTACTGTGTGTGTCAGCATTACCGATCCAGGGATGACATTTATACACAAAGATTTGACCACCTGAGGTCGGATCGCTACACCCTGCCGTTCTTCTAAAATTTTAAGAAGGCTGGGCCTATGAAGTGGACCCCAAAAGCAGATGCAGCTTTGCAAGAGTTGAAGGCTTACTTGTCCTCTGTGCCTACCATGGTTGCTCCCAAATCCCAGGAGCCATTGTTGCTGTACTTAGTGGCAACCAATCAAGTGGTCAGTGCGGCCTGAGTAGCGCAGCGAGAAGTGGATGAGGCAGAAAGTGAGCAGAAACCAGAAGAGTTAGAAGGATCAGGAAAACAATGAGCACGAAAACGAGAGCAACCCCAAGGACACGGCAAGGAAGAAAGTGATGCAGCGCCCACTATACTTCGTCAGTTCCCTCTTACAGGGGGCTAGATCGAGGTACTCTGGCGTGCAAAAATTGATCTTTGGTCTCATCATGGCCTCAAGGAAACTGCACCACTACTTCCAAGCCCATGAGATCACGGTTGTCACTCGTTTCCCATTACAAAGGAAACTCTGAAATCCTGAGGCTACCGGCAGAATAGTAGAGTGGGCTTTGGAGTTATCCAGGCTCGGTTTGAAGTTTGAGAGCACATTAACTATTCAGAGCAGGGCATCGGTAGAGTTTATTGCAGAATGGATTCCAATCCCTAATGAGGAAGTGATGGAGATAGTTATCCCCGGCAAGGAATCACCCCAAGAATGGATTATGTATTTTGATGGTGCTTTTTCCCTACAAGGTACAGGAGCTGGCATGCTTCTTGTTGCCCCCTCCGAGGAGCACTTGTAGAATGCATTTTGCCCGGGAAGAAGCAACCAACAATATAGTTGAGTATGAAGGGCTCCTTGCCGGGCTTAGGATTGCACCTGAATTGGGAATGAAGAAGCTGATCATTAAAGGAGATTCATAGCTTGTGGTGAGACAAGTCAACCAGGACTATAAAAGTCCATTGATGGAGGCATACATCGAGGAAGTGAGGATATTGGAGGAGCACTTTGACGGATTGCAAACAAAGCATGTACCTCGTGCGAAAAATAGCATAGCTGATCATCTGTCAAAGTGTGCTGCGCAGAAGCTTCATGTGGAACCAGGGAATTTTGTTCTCCATCCCACTCAGCCCTCCGTATCCCTAACAACAATGGCCCAGAAAATGAGAAAGTTGCACACCGGTAAGCCTCTCCCGGTAGAGCTGTTTGCTCCTGGTAGAGACCCTGTCGGAAACAACTCCTCACAGCCTACCGTACCACCCCCTCCAGCCGGGTCCATGAACCCCGCGAACGAGGCATGTGCTCCCGCAGTAGAGGAGGTGCCTCTAGTACTCGTTGCCGAGCCCCAGGCACCAAGTTGGGCAAGGAACATTGTCCACTTCCTCCAAACCAGAGAGCTTCCCGGCGACCAAGAGGAAGATGAAAGAGTAGCCCGGAGAGCCAGTATGTATCAGTTTGTCGATGACACTCTGTACAGAAGGAGGCCCAACGGTGTAAAATTGAGGTGTGTCTCCTGGGGAGACGGAAAGGAATTGCTGGCTGATATTCACATAGGAATGTGCGGCTCCCACCATTGGATCAAGGGCATTAGTTGGGAAAGCATTCCGGCAAGGATTCTATTGGCCCACAGCCCTCCAAGATGCGGTCGAGCTTGTCACAAAATGTGAAGCCTGCCAGTTCCATTCCAAGAAAACACACCTGCCTGCCCGAGCTCTTGAAACAATCCCTCTATCATGGCCATTTCGGCTTGGGGTCCGATATCCTCGACCCCTTCCCCCGAGAAATTGGGGTCTTCGAATTCTTGTTCATTGCCATCGACAAGTTTACAAAGTGGCCGGAAGTGACTGCAATGAGAAAGTTGACTGCTCAGTCAGCTATCAAGTTCTTGAAAGATCTGATGTGTCGTTTTGGAGTTCTAGCAAGGATCATTACCAACAAGGGCAGCTAGTTCACGAGTCGCGCCTTCATGCAATATGTTCATGCCCTCGGATGCAAGATCTCATTTGCCTCTATGGCACACCCTCAGAGAAATGGACAAGCTGAGAGGGCTAACGCTGAAGTGCTACGTGGAATATTAAGGAATATTAAACATCTCCGCAAGTTCTACCTGTAAGGCGTGGCTGTCGGGCCCTACCTGGCAGCCACCCTTTTGTACAGGCCTTGCCTCATCTGCTTGTAACCCCTTGAACAAAGCTGGGGCAATGACCCCGTGCAAGATAAAATAAAGAACTGCTGTGGGGGGCCCCCGACCAAGATCTGCATGCATGCATAAGCATTCCAAGACCGCTCCATAAGCATTTCATGAGCATCTACATATGCATATAGATCGGATCGCATTATGCATTCATTCTCATCTGCATGAAGTTGCAGGTTAATGCCATGAACTTGGCTTCGACATGGAGTTGAGAAGACTGCCCGGCACTGCGATCCCCGACAAGCCAAACAAATAAGTTCTACCTCCTGTCCATTAGTGTTCTGTAAGCTATAACTTGTGCATAAGAAAACCTCGCCACTCTTTTGAGACTTAGGTGCTCCCATCCATTACTCAAATGTTGCTTCGGTCAGGATGGTCACAGTGGCCTTTGGTAAAGAGAAGTCCTCGTGGGGCTGGTCCCTTTGTCTGTTCCCTGGTAGACGCAACTCTCCGGCAGACAAAAAGGGTGCCGACAGGATAGCCTGTCGGGAAAAACTCGTTTAATTACATTAAAGAGGCATCTCGCCTCTGCATGGACGTACACATGCACGGGATCCCGACAAGGTTCATCTTTTTCATTAATATGCTGATGAAAGTACAAGCATTACAGAACACAAACATGGACTCGAGAGATTACATTATTTGAATTAAAATTTGGCAAGTGCCTACAGATTTAAGATTGAAAAAGGATGAGTTCCCCGTAATCCCGTCTTTTAATCTCCCCTCCTTCAGGCACTGCGGTAGAAGGAGGAAAAGACGATAAAAGTGGTGCCCAAGCAGAAGCCCACCCTTGTCCCGTCAGGACCCGCTCGGTGCGACCTAACAAGACTGGGAGTGGCGAGCTGCGAAGGAGGAGTACGGGGACAGGGCGGCGCCCCCTGGTCGCCACCTCCAGAGCCAGCAAGAAGCCCCGGCTTGAGCGCCAATGAAGTCATCCACCAAAGCTCAGCCGAAAGACTGTTGGAGGGGAGGTGAAGGCGCCAAGAGAACATCCCTCCCCCACTATCACCTTAGGAGGCTGGTGATGATGATGCCAGGGAGGGAGGGGAAGAGCGGGAAGACGAGGCGGCAGGTTGCCGGTTGTAGGCAAGGTCATCCATGCCATCGTACTCCGACCTGCCCCCTGCCACCCACCTTCTCCGTCTTCCCTCGCTTTCTCCTCACCACCGCTGATGTAGGGTGGAAACCCTCGGGCTGATCTTTCACGATTGGAGCGGATCCTACGAAGAACACAAGAGAGGAACGGGGGGAAACACAAGAGAAAACACTCAAACCAACAAGATTCGGTCACACATATGCTAGATTCTCGAAACACAAAGAGATACATGATCCAAATCCAACAAAGGACGATACATAGGTAATGAGTTCTTCTCCGGGAGGAGGTCTTGAGGGGGTATTCCCATGAGGGGTCATGAATCCGCTTGGGGGATCTTCTCCGAAGAGGTCGTGGACTCCAAAGGAGAAGTAACCAAGTGGATGAGCAAAGATCTATCTCTAATATGAGCTATCACATTGCTAACCCTAACTAGGAGGAGGGGGTGTCCTATTTATAGTCATAGTGCAAATGGGGGCAAAGTGAAGGGGTACATGGGACATAGGCCCAAAGCTGTGTGCAGACAGGCGTCAGACGTCCGACGGGTGTCGGTCGTCCGGTCGCTCGCGGGCGTCCGGTCGTCCCGAGGAGGACAGACTTCCGACGTTTCAGCTCGGATGAGGTGGCACCGGATTTCAGGACGATGTCGGACGTCCGGCATTGGTCGGTCGTTCAGCCGCTATAGCTTTCGTTGGCTGGTCCATCTGGCTGGTGGGGACTCTAGGCGTCGGCTCTCCGGTAGTGTCCGATCGTCCGGTTGTTGTTGAGCGTCCGAGTGTTGTAGCTTCCTGGTAGCTCCTTCTCTTGATCCTCGTGCTTGGTATACTCATCGTATTGTCCATGGTTTTCCTCTTGGTTCCTGGTGATCCATAGCACATATGTTTGAGGTAGTAGCCATGTCTCACATGTGGAAAGTGATGGTCTGGAGAGGAGCGAGTTCACCTTGCGTCCAATGGCATATAGTCGAGGTCTCGTTGTATGTCCTCTTGGGGCATGGGGAGTAGTCGTAGTGTACATGGGGGTGATCTTAGGATGTTCCGCATCATCCCCCCTTGGGAAAGATCCAACCTCGGATCATGAACCTCATCATCATGGAAACGGTTGTCGTGGACAGTCTTGTAGTTGGACATAGCTGAAGACATGGCGCAATCCAAGTACTCCAAGTTGTCTCCGAAGGGATAGACATGCAAAAAGGGCAAACACAAACAACAGTCGGAAATGCAATGGTTAGCGCACACCAAGTGTCCATCAAGTAAGTATGAGTTTGTTCGGCAAGATTTTTTGTGACTAAGTGCATGAAGCTTAGCAAGATGCTATAGAATGATATGCAAAAAATTCATGGGAGCAAAAGCATTTGTAGTATGCACAAAGGTGTTGGGAATGTGACTAGTGCTACCATTGTGCAAAATTATGTCATAATGGGATGGTTTATCAAAAGCATGAACATGGTAATTGGTGCTCAAAGTGATTATGTTGTCATGCAATTGATGGTGGGCAATATGATCATGATGTATGAAGATGCCATCAAGAAAGATCACAACAAATCTTCTAAGGAATTGCACAAGCTCATATATCATGGATGATATGGGAATACAAGATGCAACAAGGTAATCATAATGTGAGTCAATCCATGCATAAGATGCAAATTTGTCATGTGTATGATTTGTCCATCGAGCATGACATGTGTGAGCACAATCAACAAATATGGAGGTGTTGGTGTACCAATGCTCGATGCCGTGGCATGAGTGGAGGGTCGAAGGTGCATCCAATAAGTCCGAGCGCTCCTCAATTTGAAGGTCCATAGAGACAATCTCCAGTGTCACTCCTCCATTCGCAAAATGTATCATGTAGACAACAAGAAGGAGACAACAGTAAAAGAGTGACCCATCCAATATGCGTATTTGAGAATGGCTCAAAGGGAAGGAGTTCACCTTTATGGGAATGTCGAAAATGTTGATGTCGCGGATCGTATATGTCTTGTGATGGTACCACCTTGTGAATCCTTCAAAACGAAAGAACATGACAAACACTCGGAAAAACAAACGAGGTTAGCAGAAGTGCAAACCTATCATTCGTGTGGTAAGATACCCAACAAGGGTATGCATCATGCTCATCATAAGAAAGGACAAGGGAGCATTTCATAGTATGGAGGAATATGATCCAAGAACAACCAAATATAGTAGGCTCAATCAAACAACATGCATCACAAGTAATATGTCCAAGTCTCCACGATCAATAAGCATAGTAAGTTAGCACTCAATACAAGGGTATATGAGAGATGGCACTAACGAAGACCAGAGACAATGATCAAGACAAATCAAGTGAGAGTCATGAATAGTTATGTCATCAACCCAAGAAAGCGAGTAAGAATGGAACATGGGTAATGCGACAAAGCAAGCGATCATAGCGATCAAGTGGTGCAAGCTAGTAGTGCAAAGATGAAACATACTATAGGTAATCATGGCAATCATGTCATGTGTGCAAATAGTGGTCATGAATCATGCACAAGACATATCACAAGCATGAAGGCAAGATATGAGCAAAATATCATCAATGTATTAGCGAGAGGCCATATGTAAATATCAATGGGACATCATGACTCTCCCAGCACAACAAGCATCAATAGCATGGGACACAAAGAAATCATGGCAATATCTACAAGGATCTCCACGAAGCATGCAAATACACATAGGAGGATCATAATTGTGAATCATGGGTAGATGCAAGCAAGGGTCACAATTGCATGGCCAAATCATGTAAAGAGGCATAACATGCAAAGTGAACAAGATACAATGGGCATAAAGCAACAAGTGATATATAGCCCATAGCCGTGTGAGAGCCAAGTAAAAGAGATACGCATAGTCCTTGCACGAAGGGAATGGTGGTAAGGATAAACCAATGAATCCCAAAGCATCATTGCTCTTAAGAGCTCGTTTCATCAACTCATGGGATTGTGAGGTTGACGAGTGTTCATAAGTACCTAGACAAAACAAAGGAAAAGGGAAAATTGAGTGTGCGTGGTATATGTACACATCATCCATCATGATGCGCACGTGCATGTGTTGGTTAGCAAAAAATATCCAATGCTCAAATAAATGAGATGCGTGATATAGAAACATGTCATCCATCCTGATAGGTTTGTTTTTATGTATGGCAGAATGGAGACTCAAATTGTGTAATGCAGCACGAGAAATATGTAGAGCATTGTTATTCATGGAATGCATATGGTGCAAGCAATTATGGGAATCATGCAAAGTGTGGAATGCATCAAAATCTCCTAATATGTATGAGGAAACTATGGGGGTCTCCTCATGAGAATTAATGGAAACATCACATGGAGAATATTGACAACATCCAAAACAAAGCATATTTGGTTCTATGTGATCATGGCATGGTATATTAGATGAATTGCACAAATCATGTAAAGGAAGCATGGCAATATCATCGCATGAAAAAGAAAAGCCAATGACCATCATCTTGTTATCTATGCCATAATTGCAAATGGGATTTATTTTAATGGGGCATGCTTACTTACTATGTTGAGATTGAAATGATGCGATATGGGAGATCTCACTCATAGCATATGACAAGTTTAATGGGTTGTCGAACATGATTTGACCAAAAGAATTTTCACATGATATCTTATGGAGCATAGCATCACAATTAGGCAACTCAACATGCTCATCATCATATTCATCATAAATTGGTAAGTCATGACATGAGGAAGTCGCGCTAGCATGAAGCATGGTAATAGGTGGGTTAACATCATGCAAGCAATCATTTGCAAGATAGTCCACTAGTGGGACAAGAGAAGCACCATCACCTATGTTACCTTTGGAGCATCGCTCACGTGTTGTAGGTGAGGTGTCGAAGACCGAGTCGTGGTCATCTTCATCTTGATGGAACCATGTGGGGGGTGCATCATCGTCCACCATGTCCATCATCATCGTTGGAGGTATGGACTCGTCGAGGGTAGGCATGTCGTCATGTAGGAGACCTAGCACCAAAGAAGAAAACACCCTCAGAGTAGAGGTTAAGTCGTTAGAAATCATAGTGGCCGCACATGTCGTGTCAACTACCCCACTCACTAAGTGTTGTGGCTCACTCACTCCCTCTTGGATGCTCTCACTCGCATGGTTGGTGGAGTCACTCAAATGTCTCTCAACCTCACATAGGATGTGTGGCATGCTCTCAAGTGTGGGGCTAGTGGTGGTCACACTCATCCTCTCATAGGAAATGCACTCAATTTCATATATGGTGGAGTCACTCATGTCACTCGTGGGGTGGTGGCTCTCCTCACATGGCAATTGGGGCATCTCGTCATATGTGGGTGTCGGAGAGATGTAGGTGCAAATGTCTCCATGCTCAACTCATATAGCCGCCTTGGTTGAAGTGATAGTCCCATGCTCAACCTCCTCATCCATAACGCCTCCAAAGATGAATGTCGTAGGATGTGGAAAAACATCACTCTCCTGCGAGACCAAAGAGAGGGTCTCATGCGCGCTCGCGTAGCTTGACTCGGAGTATGAGTCTAATATGGGCGCCGTCTTCGTGTTGTTGAAGAGGTTCATTCTCATCACCGTGGTCGAAGGAGATGGCCCTTGCTTGACCTTCTTGTCACCGTCTTATTGTTGGAGGCCCATATGATGTGGCACCTCATAGCTGATCTTCATGACTGAAGGGAATTTCCCATGCTCGGCCATCTTCCTTGAGGGTCTTGCGAAGATGGAAGTGTCGCCCTCAATTGGAGGTGGTCGCCTCATTTTTGAAGAGGTCGATGTAGGCGAACTCGTGGGAAGTAGGCTAAGATGTCGTACGTCCAAAGCCGAAGATGCCTTGATAACACTTGCCGATGATGCCAAAGTGGTGGTTGTAGCCGTAGCTCCATCTTGGTGGTGCTCGTCTTGCGGTCTTCTCTTGTTCTCATGAAGCTTGGCCTTGGCGTGAAGTAGGGCTTGTTGGGACTTGTGCATTTGCGCTTCGCGAGCATCTTCATGATGATGGTGTCATTGTCGTGCTTGAGCTCGATGGCGTTTGTCATCATCGTGCACATGATGCTTGGAGGTGACTTGCCCTTCATGGTGACGTGGATCACGAACGTGATGGTGGTCGCCATGGAGATGTGGACATGGAAGACTTGCGCTTGTATCATTTTTTGCTCCGAAGACTTGTGACTTGAATTTCGTCGCCTTGAGGATGATGAAGGGGAAGAACAGTTGATCAACAAGGCTCGAATCTCCTCCATCCTTGCATCTTGCTCCTCCTTTTGTGCGGAAAGCTTGTTGTCGATGTAGTCATGTTCCTTTCTTCGGAGTGATGAATGTCGATGGAGAGGTTCTTGATGCGCTCTCGCAATCTTGATTGTGCGCCTTGCATTTGTTGTTGTAGGCCAAAGATGGACGCTTTGGTTATGTAGTTGTTCGTGCCATCGTTGTCGTGGAAGACAAGAGATGAAATGCCTTGCCTATCCATCACAAAGCTCAAGAAAATGTGAGTGGGAGAAAGAGAAGAACTGGACCAAATGTAACTTAACCAATGTAGAAGATGTTGAAGATGGATCAATGATCACTCAATAATGTAACAAGGAAATAGCACAATTGGTACCGATCTCGTCAATTTCTCACACGTACACAAATAAGGTTTATGGTGGAGCTCGGTGAGGATAGTGGTACAAAAATTTGATGCAAAATGTTAGCAGGAGTCAATAATGTTGAAAGAGATTCACAAATGTAACAAGTAGACCAATAGCAATATGGGTGGCACACGGAAACACACTCAAGGATATATAAATGTGGTTGTTAAATCAAGGATTCAGCGGAAAATGTGGAATCCACAGCAAATGCTCTTGTCTCACAACACTAGAGAGACGCTAGCCGATTGCTCAATA
Organism: Triticum urartu; assembly: GCF_003073215.2. Lineage (NCBI taxonomy): Eukaryota > Viridiplantae > Streptophyta > Magnoliopsida > Poales > Poaceae > Triticum > Triticum urartu. The sequence continues at coordinate 266,195,933 of NC_053023.1, forward strand.
GGTGGATACGACACTTGTGCACAACCTATGATATGCAAAATGTATCAACTTTCTATCCCATGTATGCTATGTATGTATGGTTCCCGGTGTTTCTCCCAAGTATGCTATTGCTTACAAGCTCTTTGCTCTTTCTCTTTTGCTTAAAAGCTTATTCTTTTTTTCTTCTAATATGGCCACTTTGCGAAATGCACAAACCAAGGTAGCAATTGTATATATGCGGGAACAAACTTGTGGCACAAGAGATGATATGATGATACCAAGATGATATGGTATGTATGTAATGGAAGGTGTAGACCAATGATCACTAATGTGCGCAAGTAACGTTGCCAGCAATACTCAAATGGCTAGTCTCGATAGGCAAGTGACGCAAAATATGCTAAGGGTTAACAATGCAATTGCAAGGAGAATGTACAATGGTGTCGTCAAGGTTACCATCAATGGTTTGTCGTGTGTAAGCAACGGATGGATGGTGGTTAAGTGGTCAAAGTCGATGACGACCTCGTGGTGATGATGAGTGGTGGTGTTCTCGATGTCGAACCGTCCCTAATTAGCCGAAACACCTTAGAAAAACCACAAACTCAACAATTTCCCATTGTATTAGGTGTGTTGGGGAGACAAGAGATTTCTTGTATTTGGTTGCAGTGTTGTTTGAGAGAGACCATCTTCATCCTATGCCTCGCACAGATTGATAAACCTTAGGTCATCCACTTGAGGGAAAATTGCTACTATCCTACAAAACTCTACGGTTCGAGGCCCAACACGAATCTACAAGAATAAAGTTGCGTAGTAGACATCAAGCTATTTTCTAGCGCCGTTACCGGGGAGGTGAGTGCTAGAAGGGATATATTTAGATCTTGCAATCAAATCTTTTAGTTTCTTTTTCTATCACTAGTTTGGTTTATAAAAAGAACACTAGAAAATGGAGTTGAGGTTGCATGATATTATTCAACTTTATAATGTCTTTCATGAAAATGATGAAACTAAAAATTGTGCTCAATTGTTAGAAGAAGAATGCTATAAAATGTTTGGCATAGAATCCATGAACGATGAGCATGATTGCAATGTTGTTAGTATGAATTCTTTGAATATCCATGATGATTATGATATGCAAAGCCATAAGCTTGGGGATGCTATGTTTGATGAAGATAATACTTTTAGTCCCCCAATATTTGATGTGCAAATTTGTTATAATGATTGCATGCCTCCTATTTATGACGATTATAATGATGAAAGTGGATGTGGAGAGGTCTTGACTTTATTTACTGATGAATCCTCCATTTTGGATGAGGTTTCCATGGACTATGACAACAAAGTTGCTATCTATTTTGATTATGGCGATGAAATGTATGCTATATTGAATAATGATAACCATGAAACGTGTCATCATGATTTTAATTTTCAATGACATGATAGTTATTTTGTTGAGATTGCTCAAGAAATGTTTTTATGTGGAGATTAATAAGATTTCTATGATTTTGGATCATGAAAAGAATGCTTTATGTGATGATTATATGGATGAATCTATTGATGATGCTACTGAAAATTATTATGAGAGGGGAACTTATGATTCATGATGCTCTTGTTATCTTTCAATCCGTATCTTCTACACGAGCATCATTGACGTCATCATGCCTAGCTAAAAGGCATTAAGAAAAGCGTTTGTTGGGAGAAAACCTAACATTTATACCAACTATTTTTGTGTGTTCACATGATTAAGCTACATTAGTAATCATGTATTATAGATTTCGTTTCAATAGAGTGCCAAGTAGAGCCTTTGGGATGGTCTATGGTGATAGTTGATTTGATCTTGCTGAAAAACAGAAACTTTTGCGCTCAGGAAAATAATTCTTATTTTTAACAGAAGCGTGATAAAATACTGATTCTTTTTGTAGAAGATTAATAGACAAATTGCCCAGGCTTTCCTAATGTTTGAGAATATTTGGAGTAACATAAGGATGGTTGGAGTATAGATTACTACATATTGTTCTGTTTTTGACAGATTTTGTTTTCAATGCATAGTTTGTTTGTTTTCTAATTTCTATGGCTTATATTGCTCAATATAAATTGTGGAAATGATACGCTATAGTAGGCATTGTGTGAGAAAATTTATGAATCTTGTCTTTGACAGTACCAAAGTGAAATGGTTTGCTCTTTATTATACTAACCTATCTGACGAAGTTCCGTTAAGTTTTGTGTGATTGAAGTTTTTAAGTTTTGGGTGAGATGTCGATATGAGGAGAATAAGGAGTGACAAGACCCTAAGCTTGGGGATTCCCATGGCACTCTAAGTTAATGTCTAAGGAAGATCCAAGCAACTAAGCTTGGGGATGCCCCGGAAGGCATCCCCTCTTTCGTCTCCAACATTATCGGTAACCTCACTTGAGGCTATATTTTTATTCGTCGCATGGTATGAGTTTTGCTTGGAGCATCATTCTATTCTGTTTTGATTTTCTTTCTGTTATTTAGGATATTGTTTTGCACCTTTTATTTCAATAAAAGTGGCAAGGATAGCCTTTACCATGCTTATCTTGCAAGTATTTGAGTTGATGTTTCTAAACAGAATGTTTATCGTTGTTGCAAAAATTCCTAAGAAAAGTCAGGATGTGATAAAATGTTGGAACTTTTTGCACAATAAGCTCTGATAAATTTCCTACAGTGTGGTAAATTTTCATATTTTTTGGACTTCAATAAGTATTGATACTCATGCATTCTTTACATAATTTGGCAGATCGCTGTTATGGTTGCATTGTTTGCATATGTTTGCTTGTTTAATGATCCTATTTGCAGACAGGAGTATCAAATATGCAGAGGCATTTAGTATGCAATTTTAAATAATAATTTTAGTGATTTTATACAGTGGAGAATGATAAGGTTTTGCATTGATTCATACTAACATATCTCACGAGTTCTTGTTGAGTTTTGTGTGGATGAATTTTTTAAGATTTAGGGAAACCGTGATATAAAAGGAATTAAGGAGACACAAAAACTCAAGCTTGGGGAGTCCCAAGGCATCGCAAGATAATATTTCAAGAAGTCTCAAACATCTAATCTTGGGGATGCCCCGGTAGGCATCCCACCTTTCTTCTTCAACAATTATCGGTTAGTATCGGTTGTTCCTAAGTTTTTGCTTCTTCACATGATGTGTTCTATTCTTGGAATGTCATTTTTTGCTTGCTGTTTTAATAAATGACTTAGATCTGAAGGTTTTTAAATAAGAGATAGTCCTCACATAGCTGCCTACTTACTTAACTACTCACTTGATCTTCACTTATATCTTTTTGGAGTAGTTTGTATTTTGCTCTAGTGCTTCACTTATATCTTTTTGAGCATGATGTGCTTTAATATTTTTGAATAAATTATCTCATGCTTCGCTTATATGTTTTTGAGAGATGAAAACATTTATGCCCATGTTCTTCACTTAAATTTGTTTGAGCTTATCAAAAGCAACATATAAAAACTTTCATGAAGATCATCGGACAAAATAAACTTGACTCTTTGTAATAGTTTTGAGATATGATGATAGTGATATGTGAGTCATTTTGGTGAGTAATTATGCTTTAGTAAGAATATTGATGTTAAGGTTTGTGATTCCCTATGCAAGCACGAAAGTCAATAGTTATGCAATGAAATTACATCCTACTTGTGGTGTATTATTCGGTGTTAGTTATGCTTAATGCTCACTTATGTGATTTTTCATTTCTTGGTTGGTTGCTTCTCAATCTTTTAGCAAGCCTCCACTTGTACTAAGTAGAAATACTACTTGCGCATCCAAAATCCTTAAAACCAGTTTTGCCATCCACCATACCTACCTATATGCGGTATTTCAGTGTTGTTCGAAGCAAATTTGTATGTGCCATCTCTAACTTTCAAAATAATTTCTTTTTTGTGTGCCCGTACAGCTCATGAAACGGTAGGGGGTGGCTGATATTTTTCCATGCTAGATGTGTTATTGTCAAGATGAGTGTTTATTCACTTGTCATTGCACGAGATTACGACAAAGGTAATAGGGATGCCTAGTCCCGAAATGAAAAATGAATTTATTTTATGTTGTCAAGTAATAAATTCCTTGGAAAGTGTTGGTATGGACAGTACCCGTGGATACGGCTAGCCATGGAATGTGAAAGAATGGTGGAATAGGAATAAACTTTATTTTCTGTTTGGGAACCGCCTATGATATATCTAGCATGGAAAGTATTGGGAACTACTCGATCGTTTTCGTTGACATGAAAATCATGCTACCCAAAAAAATTATCTCTCTTTTTCGCTTTGAGCTCTGGCACCTGTACAAATCCCTACTTCCCTCTACGAAGGGCCAATCTATTTACTTTATGTGATTTTTTTATTTGAGTCTCCATCTTCTCTTATAAAGCACCAAGTATGGGGCACTATGATCGTACTTGAGCATTCGATGTAGCTAATATGCGAGTGTGTTTCATAAATGGATCAATGATTGAGCATAATGTGCTAGGGATAACTTTCTTTAGTGTTGATATTTTGAAAGACATGGTTGCTTATTGATATGCTTGAGTATTGAAATCTTCATGTCAAAACTAGACTATTGCTTTGAACCAAATAAAAGTCCAAATGTCCATACTACAAAAGAACATGTGATGAATAGATTTCCACAACAAATATTCAATTTTCACTTGCTATTTTATCATGATAAGTTTTATGAGAAAGATTTGTTGTTATGATGCTAGGAAAAGTGACTGAAATTATAATTGATCAAACTTGTGCACTTTTCTAGCATTCACCCTTGATAAGTTATTTCTTTTATCATTTACCTACTCGAGGAAGAGTAGGAATTAAGCTTGGGGATGCTGATACGTCTTCAACGTATCTATAATTTATGAAGTATTCATGCCATGTTTACAACAATTTTATATGGTTTGGTATGATTTGCATGGAACTAACCCAGAGTGACACCGTTTTCAGCAGAACTACTATGGTGTTGTTTTTGTGTATAAATGAAAGTTCTCCAAACAAGCTGAAACTTTTTGAAGATTTTTTTTGGGAAAAAAAGAGACCCCCGAAGCTTCGTGGAAGGACCAGAAGGTGTAGAGTAGGGCACAAGACACCGGGGCGCGCCTGGGCCCTTGTCCGTGCCTTGTTGGGTTGTGCTCACCTCGAGGCCCATCTCAGCATGAAACCAATGCCAAACATTCCTATCAATAGAGAAACCATCAGGGTTACCCTAGATCAGAAGTTCAGCCGCTGCAAGCCTCTGCTACCAAGAAAAACCAATCTAGACCCCGTTCCGGCACTTCGCCGGAGGGGGAAATCATCCCCGGTGGCCATCTTCATCATCCCGATGGCCACCATGATGAGGAGGGAGTAGTACACCCTTGGGGATGAGGGTTTGTACCAGTAGCTATGTGTTTAATATCTCTCTCTCATGTTCTTGAGATGTCATGATCTTGATGTATCGTGGGCTTTGTTAATATAGTCGGATCATATGGTGTTTCCCCCTCACTATCTTGTTGTGATGAATTGAATTTTTCCCTTTGAGATGTCATTGTTATCGGATTGAATACTTTTATGGATTTGAGAGCACTTGATATATGTCTTGCATACGAATACTCGTGGTGACAATGTGGTATCATATTGATTCACTTGATATGTGTTTTTGCACTCAACTCACGGATTCCCGTGGTGACATTGGGGTAATCTATGCATAGGGGTTGATGTACATTGTCGTCTTTTGTTTCCCCGGAAGAAATCTTGGAGCACTCTTTGAAGTGCTTTGTGCTGGATTGAGTATTATTAATCTGAAATTATTTGGTGTTATTTTATTATGAACTCTTGGATAGATCGATTGGAAAGAATAGCTTCGAGGTGGTTTCGTACCCTAGAAACGATTTCTTGTTATTCTCTCCACTAGATAGGAACTTTGGAGTGATTCTTCGTTGCACGTTGAGGGATGGTTATATGATCCAATTATATTAGCACTATTGAGAGATTGCACTAGCGAAAGTACGGACCCTAGGCCTCATTTTCAAGCATTGCAATACCGTTTTTGTGCCCGTTTACTATTTGCTACCTTGCTGTTTTTTATTTATTCATATTATAAAAATATATTTCTATGATCCATATTACACTTTTATCACCATCCGTTCGTCGAACTAGTGCACCTATACAATTTTCCATGGTATTAGGTGTGTAGGGGACACAAGAGATTTCTTGTATTTGGTTGGAGGGTTGTTTGAGAGAGACCATCTTCATCCTATGCCTCCCACGGACCGATAAACCTTAGGTCATACACTACAGGGAAAATTGCTACTGTCCTACAAAACTCTGCGCTTGGAGGCCCAACGCAAGTCTACAATAATAAAGTTGCATTGTAGACATCAGCGTTGCGGTTGTTGTAGGACGAGCGGTGCTGCAGGCCATGTTGATGTTGTCAGGTCCCCCAGGCGCTCCGGGGGCGCGCGGACACGCCAAGGTCCGGCGCACGGCACTGCTACAACCTGCGGCATGGGCAGGGTGCAGAAGGGTGCCGCACCCCTGTAGGTGGCGTCAAGCAGCTCGGCGACCTGCTCCAGCAGGGCATCGCGACCACCCACCGCCAACCTGCAGCGCAGCAACTCTCGCACCACAATGAGCGCAGCCCCGCATGTTCGCCTCCTCCCGATGAGGGTGTGGTGTTGTCACCGCTGCGTAGCCTGAAGATCGTGTGGTGGCGCACGTATGTCGCGATTAGGGGGCGGACGGTGCTGGCCCGTGCCGCTCGCGTCACATGGTTTTGGGCGGTGCGCGGGCCGCCTGGAGCGTGGAGTGGAGGTCTTCTTGGGCAGACGGCACTGCCCGGACGGGCCAAGCATCCCGGTGCTCGGCATGAGCCCTTCGCAGAGGGAAGCAGAGGTTGTCATGCGCTTTTATGGTTGGATTGCCGCTTTGTGATAAAGAAATTTTATTTCTTCCATATCACAAGTTCGTATAAAGCTTTTATTCACACTAATAGATCATACATATTTAGAGAACAATTTTTATTGCCTGCACCGATAACAACTTACTTGAAGGATCTTACTCAATCCATAGGTATGTATGGTGGACTCTCATGCAAAATTAGGTTATGGGATGTTTGGATGCACTAGTAGTATCTCTACTTGGTGTAGAAGATTTGGATAGCAAAAAGAGAGAAAAGCAAGCTCAACATGTTGGAGGATCCATGACAGTATAACTTCTATTCGGATATAAGAAAGCACAACTCATTATATTGTCTTCGTTGTCCAACATCAACTTTTTAGCATGTCATATTTAACGACAGCTCACAATTACAAAATGTGTCCAAGATAGTATATTTATATGTGAAACCTCTGTTTCTTTATTACTTCCTATTAATTGCAATAATGACCAAAACTATGTTTGTCAACCCTAAACTAATTTTATTCATCATACTCTTTATATGTGAAGTCATCACTCCCCATAAGATAATTACATGATATTTTTATTTCTTTTTGTTCTTTCTCTTATTTTATTCACTCCAGATCATAGCACGAAAGCAAAGCCCTCAACTCAAAACTACTCTTTATTATATATAACTCGCGGACTCGATTACAAGGATAGAAATAAAAACAAAACACAAAGCTAGATCATACTAAAACTTCATTTTACTAGATCAAGATATAACCAAAAGGATCAGACTAAGAAAAATGATAAAGGTAAAGGTGTGATGGTGATACAATACCGAGGCACCTCCATGTATTTAGCTCTCTTTCCGCGGAGGTGGTGATCCAATATTATTAGCAATAATACCCTTTAGGTTGTGATTTTCCTCCTCGAGCTTGTTGACTAGTTGTTTAAGATCCATCCTTACGGAGTTTTCCTGTAACAGCAAGAGCTCCGATCACCCATGAATGCTTCCTAGCTGCGGGGGAAAAAGCAACATTCTTTTTCATGTTATCATAAGATAGAAATCTAGCATTGGGAGGTATAACTGAATTCGGTATTTCTAAGCTTTGGAGTTCCTCAAACATGGCTCCAGGTTGAAGGCGAGAGGTAACTTCTTGGTCCTCTTCCATGGCATCCACTCTTTTCAGGTCAGCCTCCATCTCTTCCTCTGTTGATCACCTAAAGTGGTCAGCTTCACTGTATGCTCTTGGGCCAGGTATCAGGTGAGAAACCCGACTCTCCCTGATCGACTCTTGCGAAGTCATCTTGCTCCAAATTTGCTACAGAATTAGCTAAACACAAGAACTGAGGATTTCATCGTGGTACGGTGGTCAAAACTTTTGAGAGATTATATAATGAATTTTTACCGACCAAAATAAGTATTGTGCAAGAAAACGGAGTCCGGAGGGCACACGAGGTGGCGAGAAGGTACAAGGGCACGCCCAAGGGGGTAGGGTGTGCCCTCATGCCTTGCAACTTTCTCGTGCACTCTTCGGACTGCTTTTAATTTTTCCTAATTTTTTAAATATTCCAAAACGGAGAAAAATTGCCATTGGAAACATTTTGGAGTCGTTTACTTACCGTACTACCACATACCTATTCCTTTTCGGAGTCTGAAACATTTTGAAAAGTATCCCTTATGTACTCCTCCCGTGTTATGCTATTAATTATATTCGTCTCAACATTTATGGGAGTACCTGAGATATGATGTTTGATTCTTTGACCATTTACCACCTTCGGATTGGTGCCTGTGGAGTTGTTGATTTTGATGGCACTGGAACGATAGACCTCCTTGATAATGTAAGGACCTTCCCATTTAGAGAGAAGCTTTCCTGTAGAAAATCTTAAATGAGAATTGTATAGAAAAACATGACCACCTACATTAAAGTCATGCTTTTGTATCCTTTTGTCATGCCATCTTTTGACTTTTTCCTTAAACAGCTTGGCATTCTCATAGGCTTGGGTTCTTGATTCATCAAGCAAGCTTATGTCAAATAACCTCTTCTCACCAGCAAGTTTGAAATCAAAGTTGAGCTCTTTGATTGCCCAATAAGCTTTATGTTCTAGTTAAAGAGGTAAGTGACATTCTTTTCCACAAACCATTTTATACGGAGACATACCCACAGGGTTCTTATAAGCAGTTCTATAAGCCCATAATGCATCATCAAGTTTCTTAGACCAATTCTTTCTAGATCTATTAATAGTCTTTTGCAAAATCAACTTAATCTCTATTGCTCAATTCTACTTGACCACTAGACTGAGGGTGATATGGATATGCAATTCTATGGTTAACATCATATTTAGCAAGAATTTTATGGGAAGCAACATGAATAAAATGTGAACCACCATCAGTCATCAAATATTTAGGGACTCCAAACCTCGGAAAAATAACTTCTTTAAGCATCTTAATAGAAGTGTTATGATCAGCAGTACTTGTTAGAATAGCTTCTACCCACTTAGTAACATAATCAACAGCAACTAAAATATCTGTATACCCATTAGAGGAAGAAAAAGGTCCCATGTAATCAAAGCCCCAAACATCAAATGGTTCAATAACAAGTGAATAATTCATAGTCATTTCCTAACGTCTACCAATATTTCCAATTCTCTGGCATTCAACACAATACAAACTTACGAGCATCCTTGAAGAGAGTAGGCCAATAAAAACCAGATTGTAATACCTTGTCCGCGGTTCTGTCTCCAGCATGGTGTCCTCCGTAGGCCTCGGAGTGACACTTGCATAGGATCTGTTCCTATTCATGCTTGGGTACACAACGTCTAATAACACCATCTACTCCTTCTTTATAAAGGTGTGGGTCTTCCCAAAAGTAATGTCTTAAATCATAGAAAAACTTTTTCTTTTGTTGGTATGTCAAACTAGGTGGTATAAATTTAGCAACAATATAATTAGCATAATCCGCATACTAAGGAGTATTACGGGAAGTATTTATGACAGCTAATTGCTCATACGGAAAGCTATCATCAAAAGGCAGTGGGTCATCAAAAACATTTTCTAACCTAGACAAGTTGTCTGCAAAGTGGTTCTCACCTCCCTTTCTATCAATAATATGCAAATCAAATTCTTGTAACAAGAGAACCCATCCAATAAGTCTAGGTTTAGCATCTTTCTTTTCTATAAGATATTTAATAGCAGCATGATCAGTGTGAACAGTTCATTTGGAATTAACAATACAAGATCTGAACTTGTCACAAGCAAAAACAACTACTAAAAATTCATTTTCTGCAGTAGCATAATTTCTCTGGGCACATTCTAGAGTTTTACTAGCATAATGAATAACATTCAATTTCTTATCAACTCTTTGTCCTAGAACAGCATAATCACTAGCATGACACATAATTTCAATGGATAAATTCCAATCATGTGGTTGAATAATACATGGAGAAATCAAGGCTTTCTTCAGTATTTCAAATGCTTCTACACAATCATCATCAAAAACAAATGGAACATATTTTTGCAAGATATTAGTGAGAGGCCTAGAAATTTTAGAGAATTCTTTAATAAACTCCTATAGAAACAAGCATGACCAAGGAAACTTCTTATACCTTCGATATCTTTAGGACATGACATCTTTTCAATAGAGTCTACTTTAGCTTTATCAACTTCAATGCCTCTTTCGGAAATTTTATGCCCCAAGACAATATCTTCATTAACGATAAAGTGGAAGTTTTCCCAATTCAAAACAAGATTAGTTTCTTCACATCTCTGCAAAACTCGATCAAGGTTTCTTAATAAATCATCAAAAGAAGTTCCGTAAACGAAGAAATCATCCCTGAAAACCTCAACAATCTTTTCACAAAAGTCAGAGAATATAGCAGTCATACATCTTTGAAAGGTAGCAGGTGCATTGCATAAACCAAAAGGCAATCGTCTATAAGGAAAAGTACCGAAAGGGCACATAAAAGTAGTATTTTCCTGGTCCTCTTTTCACACAGGTATTTGAGAAAAAACAGAATAATGATCTAGAAAGCAGAAATGTGTATGTTTGGATAGTCTTTCCAGCATTGATCAATAAAAGGTAGAGGGTAATGATCTTTTCTAGTAGCTTTGTTTAATTTGCGAAAATCAATTACCATCCTATGACTAGTAACAATTCTTTGAGGGATCAATTCATTCTTATCATTAGGAACAACAGTAATACATCCCTTCTTAGGGACACAATGAATAGGACTTACCCATCTACTATCAGCAATAGGATAAATTATTATACCTGCTTCCAGAAGCTTTTGTATATCATTTCTTACCACTTCTTTCATTTTAGGATTTAACCATCGTTGATGATCAACAACAGGTTTAGCATCAGGCTCCATATTAATTTTGTGCTGACATAGAGTGGGACTAATGCCCTTAAGATCATCAAGAGTATATCCAATAGCGGCACGGTGCTTCTTCAAAGTTTTCAATAAGTTCTTTTCTTCATGCTCTAAAAGGTTAGCACTAATAATAAAATGATATATCTTACTTTCATCAAGATAAGCATATTTCAAAGTGTCAGGTAATTTTTTAAGCTCAAAGACGGAATAGCCCTTGGGTGGAGGAGGATCTCCACGGATTTCAACAGGCAAATTGTGTTTCAGAACATGCATTTGGTCAAATAATATTTCTTCTAATTCCTTTCTTTCATTCATAAACATATCATTTTCATGGTCAAGCAAATATTGTTCTACAGGATCAGTAGAAGGCACAACAATAGAAGCAAGACCAATAATTTCATCATTACTAGGCAATTCTTTATCATGGTTTTTGGAAATTTTGGGAATTTATAGGGTAAAGAGGGGGTGCGGGAGTCCACCGAGGTGGGCACAACCTACCCGGGCACGCCTGGCCCCCCAGGCATGCCTTGTGTGTTCTGCCCCCTCGGGGCACCACCAGGTGCTGCTCTGGCCCATCCTGGGTGTTCTGGTCCATAAAAATTCACCAAAAAGTTTTGCGGTGTTTGGACTCCGTTTGATATTTATTTTCTGCCATGTAAAAAAACAAGCAAAAAACAGCAACTGGCACTGGGCACTGAGTCAATAGGTTAGTCCCAAAAAATGATATAAAGTTGCTATGAAATGATTGTAAAACATCCAAGAATGATAATATAATAGCATGAATACTTCATAAATTATAGATACGTTGGAGATGAATCATGCGCCGACCTCGTGGGCCTCAACAGGGCCTGCCGACCTCTTTTGGCCGTCGCGCATCGGCCTGAGCAGGGGCCACGCCACCAACAATACCTACATTCCCTTCGGCCCAGAGCACGCTGGCGCCAGCTTCCAGAGGTTAGCACAACTCGTAGTGGCGGCTTGTGAGACTTCGGCCCCTCATGAGCCCCCAAGGCCTCGGGAGCCCGTCGGCCCCTGAGAGGTAAACCTCCACGACATGCTTCATCAAGCAACCCGACGCTCCTATAGCAGCATGACGTCGAGTGACTTTTTAGTTTGTTCAAATTGAGGGTGTCCCATGGGTTGCACCATCCTCATGCTGGCAAGGGTCCGCCCCTGAAGCCGCTTCGCCTTTCGGCCGTGTAGTTAACCTGGTTATACCCCAATTAGTTTATGTTCCTTGCTTAACCCTGTGTTCGGTGCTGCATCACCATTGGGAGCGTTGCGCCATCGTGTCTATTCTCTTGACTGTCTCATGAATGGGGGTTGGGCACGACGTCTATACTCGGTTCCATCCCTGCAACTGTCATGGGAAACCACGGCCACCTATGGGTCCATGAGTCCCTTTTGGTTCTGCGGGGGATGGCACGTTGCACAAAGAGCGTAGAAACGCAAACAGCATGACAGAGATCACACGGGCAGTTTTACCCAGGTTCGGGCCACCATGAGGCGTAAAACCCTACTCCTGCTTTAGTGGATTAATCATGGATAATGGTGGTGAACGCGATGCTCTTCCTGGCAAGGTTGCCTTGAGACGAGTGTGGCTACGTGCGTATGAATGTTTGAGGGTCCGAATCCTTTCTACGGCTGCCATGGGCCTCGTTTTGTAGAAAATCAGTCATTTCATGTTGATTAGATAGCAAACAGTGCTATCATACCTAACTCTACAGGCTGACAGATAGAAAACAGTGCTATCATACCTAACTCTACAGGCTGACAGAGCGCACTAAATGCACTGCTCAGTGTCACATCACAGCTTGCCCGGCAGGCCTTGCTAGGCTGTTTCGCCAGCTCCACGCCTGCTTGCTTGACACGTCTCAGGACATGTGTCAATTGGAGGAATTTTCTGTTGGAAGTGGCCACCATGTGGCAGGAAGCGGCCACGTAGTCACTTAGGATCTTGGCACCACATTAATTGACGACGTGCGTTTCCGTGAGGTGGCGGGGTGGAGTGGTTTGCCTCCACAAGCCCCGCAAGGCCTGGCGGGACGATCTGGAGGCTTGCTTCCGGGGCACACCAACTTTGCCAGGATCGCTTGCCTGGCAATGGAGGTTCCTCCCTTAATGATATCTTGCTTCTCTGGCTATTCTTGGTCTTCTTGATCTGCACTTTGGTCCTTCAAAGGACTAATCCCTTGTGCTTGGTCTGATCTTGGTTGTTGTAATCAGACCCTATGGTTTGTTGCACTGACAGGAGCCCCCGAGCCTAGCCTGAACGCGTTGCTGGGCATCATCGGGGTAGGCCCTTACTAGTGCATAGGAAGGAGCACAGAGATGTACTCTCCTCTTGAGATCTTCTTTGCTCCTTCATTAACTCGAGCCCAGGCCAGTTTCCGATTTCCCTGTGCGTCGTGCAAAACGTCATGGGAAAATCTAGACCACGACCCGTGGATCGCCCACGGCCCATGGTCACGGGGTAGAAACTGCCATCCCACTTGCCTCACGACCTGGGTGCCTCCGCCACATGTACTGTATGCACTTCATAGAGTAGGTGGCGGATGCGGAGGGCGCGGGAATGGGAGCCATGGCAGATAGCCAGGCATCGCCGGTTGGCGTAGAGGGTCAGCTCTGATTTCGCGAGCCGTTTGAAGGTGCGGGGAAACCGCATTGGGGGAGCAGGACGGTTTCCTTCTGAATGAGGAGCCAGCCCCCTGCCTTGTTCCCCTATAAGAAAGGGTAGGTGCGGCATGTTCGCTTACACACTTTCCTTCTCCGTTTCCTCAAACATTCTTCGCTTGCCATGGCGAGGGGATGAGGACGCGGTGGTACTCCAGTGGCGGCGACAAGGGCTTCTGCTCAACAGCGCCTCCCTACTCGTCCTGAAATCATGGGGGCGGAACCCGCAGTGAGAGGAGGAGCGAGAGCATGAGGCCGTGGTCGCTGCGGCACCCGAGAAGGAGGCGGACGGAGCACCGCTCTGATCGCGCCTCCATCGGACGCTGCTCATCCAATGGAAGGCCATGTCGGAGACCAACATCTGGAGTTCGTCATTAGGCTGTATAAGCCTCCGCACGGCCACCTTCGCCTCCCTTGGCAGAACCCCGATTCCAAGTCACATAGATCTAGCCGGTAACAACTCATATCACATTGCGGCCTCACGCACGGTATCCCCACGAATGTCGCCTTACCATGGCCTGGGACCGTTTGCGCCTTTTGGCTCACGTATATGATAGTGCCGCTAGCATTCATATGACAAAGAACCCGGGCCGACATGGCTAGTCGTGAACCCAAAGTGGCACAGACCTATGGAGACAGGCATACATGAATCACATCGAGCATGTCGGTCATCAGCGAGTGAATCCGGGCTGTAGCACTAGGCTAACAGGACTCCGGGGAACCAGGGCTGTAGCAGGCTAGGCAGGACTCCGGAAGTCAGCGCGTGACATTTCCCCGAAGGGACAGACATAGGAACGAAGTGAAACACATGCCGGTCAGTCAAGTGTCCTGAGCAGTAGTGCTGGGCTAGCAGGACTCCGGTGAACCGGGCTGTAGCGGACTACTATGGCTCAAGGAGCACTAGACTTACATTTCCCCATAAGAGAGGCTGCCAAGGATAAACAACTAGATTGTCGGATCCCACACATACCAGGCATTTCAATCATACACACAATATGATCGATATGTGCAAATACAACATGGCATCACAACAAAACTCTACAACTCAAGTACTTTATTTAAAGGCTCCAGAGATCCATACATAACATGTTCATACAGGTAGGGGTCACATGACCCGACACTCAAGTCATACAAGCATACAAGCACATGCGGAAGCAAATAGTCTGAGTACAGACACTAGAAAGAAAGAAGGCTTCTCGAAGCCTGTCTATCTACATAGGGCCCTCCATGGCCAGGATCACCACCTGGGTGGCAAGTCACTCATCGACGTCGAGATCTACATAAAACCCATCGGAGGGGGCGGTGTTGTCATCTGAAAACAGTAATTAAGAAAACATGAGTACAAAGGTACTCAGCAAGTCTTACATCAGAACCTACTATACATGCTCATTCTCAAGAATGTGGTGGAGTTATTGCAGCAAGCCAGCTTTGACTCTTGGCTAAGCTATCCTACAGGACACCACTGGTAAAATAGTTTTCGCACACGAGTCCACTAATCACCAACACAATACTCCACCGGGGATCCTCCCTCGTCATCCTACGAGAGGGCCATCCTCGGTACTCACACTTATCCTGAGTCTTTTAGTGGTAACCATTAACTTGTCTATGAACTGTATAGGCAACCAAGTAGTCCTTTACCGTGGACGCGGCTATTCGAATAGTTTTATACCCTGCAGGGGTGTACTTCATCACACATGTTTCCACCACTTAGCGTCTGCACACGACATGTGCTCGGCAGACTTCAAGCGAAAGCCGACGTGGGTGCAGACCACGACCTGACTAACCGCACAAGTCTCTAGTCCAGGTTTATCACCTATTCTGGTTCCATCCGCAAGGAGATCCGACCGGGGTGTCCTCAACGGCCCCAAACGATGTGTACAGGGTCCCGAGACGCCAAACGGGCGCCCGGCATACCCGGCCATAGTGCATCTACCGCATCATAGCCCACCCCTAGGGTCAGCGCTACGCACGGCCGCCAACACATAACCTACAAACACCAGAAACTAGTTGCAACTCCTGGACAGAGGGCGAGAGGGGTCAGTAAGTCGAGCGGGGTCATATTTCAGGGCCCAATGTGTGGTAGTAGCTGAATCTTAAATGACGCATACAGATCTCAGTTCTTATGGACGACCTCAATGAAACAACCCACCATGTACTCCTACATGGCCTCTCATCGATACCTTTACCAAATCATGTTCAACACATCCCTCACATTACCGACATAATCATTTCACTCTAGCCCATCACCCAGATGAACCAGACCTAACACAACTCTAAGCATAGCAGGCATAGCAAGGTAGGAAACACATACATGGCCCAATCAACTCCTACACATGCTAGTGGGTTTCATATAATTATTGTGGCAATGACAGGTCATGCAGAGGATAAGGGTTCAACCACCGTAGCACACAGCAGTTTGAAACATTGTTGTCTTAATGCAGTAAATGAGAGCAGAGGCGAGAACATGGGATTGTATCGATATGATCAATGGGGCTGCTTGCCTGATGGAGTGGTAGTAGGGTACTGCCCTTCAGACAGATACTCGGGGTTATCCTCGGAGGCAGGACCTACCACGAAGGACACACAAAACATAATCAACACATGACAATATGCAACAATATGATGCGTGCTATGACATGGCAAAATGATGTGTCCTGCCTAATGCAATGTGAAACAAGTTGAAAAGGGTCCATATGAATCAAAGATTCAAATGAGGGTTAAAGTTCTTATGCATAATGAGTGTGTTAGCTTGTTTCACCTGAACATCAAGGTTAACTTGTTTTTTCATGCATGAAACCATTACAGATGGATAGATTGAATTTTTCTGATCATTTTTCATATATAATTTGTTTGATTTGGAGCTATGGTTGATTTTCTATGAATTTTAGAAGTTTTGGCTATTTTGTGGAATTTCCTATATAAAAATAAATCCAGAAAATGAATAATTGCGTCAGCACTGCGTCACTGTGACGTCAGCGAGTCAAAGGCGCCAGGGCCAGTCAAACCTGACTGGTGGGCCCTGTCTGTGAGTGTCTGATCTAACTAACAAAATTAAGTTAATACTAACTAACTGTCAGTGGGGCCTGGGCCCACATGTCAGTGACCTAAACTAACTATAATTAGTTAGCACTAATCCTAAACTAATTAACAGGTCGGCCCCACCTGTCATAGGCTCAGGTGGGAAGTCAACTTGGGCCCACACGTCAAGTCCACGGGTCAAACCCGCCGGCGTTTAGCCGCCGGCGAGGCCAGACGCGACAGAGGGGCTCGGGTTTGCGTCTCCGGCGACCAAATCGACGGCGGAGAGCAACTACGTGATGCGGGGAGCGAGCCGCATCGAGTGGTGGCAGTGGGTGGAGCTAGGGTGGCCGGAAATATCGCCGGCGACGACCTTGGCGGCCGCCAGAGTTCGGGCGACGTCGAAACCGAGGCTGCGGGGCACAGCGAGGCGCGTGGAAAGGTGCTACGGGCTGCTTGGGCTGTGAAGAATGCAATGGCATGCTCGGAATCGAGCCAGCGTGGCTGTGGCCACGACGGCGACGTGCAGAGGCGGCGGCGCGTGCGGGCAAGCTCGGTGTGGTCGCTGTGGTGCACAAGAAGGCAAGCGGGGAGGATGGGGAGGTGCAGCAGCTCACGGCGGTGACGTAGGAGTAGACGACGCGGTCGGGGACGAGCTGATGTGGCGGCGACGGCGATGGGGATCTATGGCGGTGCTCGGTGGAGTCGAGCTCGAAGAAGACGAAGCAGGGTGCGCGAGCGCTTGGGGCTCGGGCTGCTCGACGGAGAGGAAGATGGCGGAGCTCGTGTACACGGCGGGGCGGTGCGAGGACGACGGTGGACGTGAGAACTACGGTGGCGTGGCTGCGGCAGCGTCGGCCATGGCTTCAGGGAGCGAGGGAGGGAGCAGGGGGGAGGAATGAGGTGTCCAGGGGGTCGGGGTGGCGCCGCGGAGGCGTTTCGAGGCATCGCGCTGGCGTGGCGATGGCAGGCAGGCAGAGAGGTGGCGTGGCGAGCTCCTGTGCTCACCGTCGAGTACCTGCTCGCCTCGCTGGCTAGGCGAAGCAGCTGCGTGGAGCGGCTGCTTGGCCGGGCCAGCTAGGTGGGCCGACTGGTGGGCTTCCAGGTAAGTCTCTGGTCCTTTTGTTTTCCCTTTTATTTATTTCCTGCTCTGTGTATTGAAATAGAATAAATACTATTTCATTTCCAAAAACTCTGGAAATATTCAGAGGCACATTTGAGAATATTCTCAACTGCCTAAAAATGCTTCCAAGATTATTTGAGCACTTTAAAATATTTATAGCATTTAAAATGCCCAAATTCAAATACTTATGGCTTGTTCAAAAATCCAAAATGGCTCCATGAATTGCAAGACCATTTTTGGCAGAGGTTTTAGTCAAGACCAAAAATGGTGGGCTTTTATGAAGGGCATTTTGGGTTCATTGAAATTCCAATTGTTGGAAATTAGCATTTTCAGGGGGGTATTGGGATTGATTTGGCCCCATTTCAAGTTTAAAAGAAATTTAAACATGATGCACATGTTCATCCAATCCTAATGCATGACTAAAAGCAGGGATGTGACATCCCTACTCCATTTGCGAGGGTGATGGAGCTTGATCAGCCGCAAGCGTTGAGACTGCACATGAGGGGCTGCGGGAACGGCAGCATACGGGTGCATGTAGATTTCCCGCCCCTCACGTCATGTACTTCCATCGAGGCTGGAAAACTTCTGCTGATGCCCATAGCTTGTCGGAAGGGAACGTCCTCCATTTTAAGTTAATGGAGGATGGTATCCATCCCCTTAAAGTTTTTGGGACCTCGGGTGCTCGGTTAGGGTGCTACGTAGAGAGCTCAACCGCCGACAAAAGCTCCTCCTCGAGCGATACCGACAAGGAGGACAGTGACGGCGATGACGATGGCACCGACCGAGAGAGCGATGACTCTGACTCCGGCTAAGCATTAGCTGGACCTTCATGGTCGGGCGGCGGCATCACATCTGCATCTACATCTCCTCTCTCGCAAGGTGACTTGCCGGGGACGTGGTGCTTCCGGGTCCTCCAGTAGCCTTCCAGCTGGGCCCGGCAGGCTTCCTCGGGGGTTGTAGCTTCGTTCGCCCTACCGCGTCCTGCTGGCCCTGATGGTGGCGGTTGATGGGTCGCCTCAGCCGATCTCTTCACTATCGCCTTCGTCCGCACCCTCCTGCCCCCGTCGGGCTACCTCTCTTGGAGCCCGATAGGGTCAGGCTAGGCTTCTGCCCAGGCACTCCTTTTTCCCTCTTCACTGTCTGCTACAGGGCCTAGGAGGAGAGGGACAAGAAAGGGCATCACAGGGCACTTATCTTTTTTCAATCTTAAATCTGTAAGCACTTGCCAAATTTTAGTTCAAATTATGTAATCTCTTGAATCCTTGTTTGTGTCCTGCAATGTATGTACTTGTTTGAACAACATATTAATGAAAAAGATAAACCTTGTCAGGAACTTATGCACGTAACACATCCATGCAGTGGTGGGATGCCTCTCTACTTTCAAGTAAACAAGTTCCCCTGGCAAGCTATCCCGTCGGCACCCTCAGTTTTGTTGCCGCGGAGTTAGGCCTACCGGACATAAACCATGAAGAGGGACCAGCCCCCCGCCAGTCCTTTTTCACCAAAGGCCACTGTGACCATCCTAACCGAAGCAACGTTCGAGTCAAGGGATGGGATCACCTAAGTTGCAAAGGGTGGCAAGGTTCCCTTATGCACAAGTCTTTACTTACAAAACATGTGTGCATAAAAGAAAGAATTATTCCGTTTGGCTTGCCGGGGATCGCAGTGTAGGCTCATCTTCTCATTTCCTCTTGGGGACCAAGTCCACGGCAGGAGCCTGCAGTTTATGCAGATGAAAATGACGCCAGATGCGATCTTATCTACATGAACATGCGACTCTCATGAAATGCTTATGCATGCATGCAACTTGTCGGGGGCCCCTCAACGCTTCATTTATTTCTCTGTTGCTTAGGGTATGCGCATGGCTTTGTCCAAGGGGTTACATGCAACCGAGGCCTATTCAAAAGGGTGGCTGCCGGGTAGGGCCCGACAGCCGTGCCTTACGGGTAGAACTTGCGGAGATGCTCAATATTCCATGAGTTTTGCAATTGAATGCCATCTCTGGTCTCCAGGTGGACCGCGCCAGGTCTGGTGATTCGTACTACCCGGTAAGGGCCTTCCCACTTCGGCATCAACTTGTTTGTATCCTTGGCAGACTGAACGCGCCTAAGGACAAGGTTGCCTTCGTCAAAACACCGAGCATGAACCCTGCGACTGTGATAGCGACGTAGGGCTTGCTAGTAGCGTGCAGCACACGTAGCAGCCCGGAGACAGTTCTCCTCAAGAAGCACAACGTCGTCACGTCGGTGATGTTCTTGCGCTACTTCATCATAGGCAAGCACTCGAGGTGACCCATAAATGAGTTCCATGGGGATAACTGCTTCGGCCCCATAGACTAGGGAGAAGGGAGTTTGCCCGGTAGCTCGATTTGGTGTCGTTTGAAGGGACCAAAGAACTATCGGTAGCTCATCAATCCATCGCCTACCGCACTTCTACAGCTTATGAAATGTTCTCATTTTGAGTCCACGCAACACTTCAGCATTCTCCCTCTCAGCTTGTCCATTTCTTCTAGGGTGTGCAACAGAGGCAAATGAGATCTTTCTTCCGAGGGCATGAGCATATTGCATGAAGGCGCGGCTCCTGAAATGGGTGTCGTTGAAGGTGATGATGCGGGTAGGGACCCCGAAGTGGCACACCAATCCTTTCAAGAACTTGATAGCTGACTGAGAAGCCACCTTCCTCACGGCTTCTACTTCCAGCTAGTTCGTAAACTTGTCGATTGCAATGAACAAGAATTCAAAGCCCTCGGTAGCTCGGGGGAAAGGGCCGAGGATATCGAGCCCCAAACCGAAAATGGCCATGACAAAGGGATTGTCTGAAGAGCTTGGGAAGGCAGATGGATGTTCTTTGAATGGAACTGGCATGCTTCAAACTTGGTCACTAGCTCGACTGCATCTTGGAGGGTAGTGGGACAATATTATCCTTGCCGGAATGCTTTCCCAACCAAAGCCCTTGATTCAATGTGGGAGCCGCAAATGCCTTTGTGTATTTCTGCCAGCAGTTCCTTTCCTTCTTCCCGGCAAATGCACTTCAATTTTACACCGTTGGGCCTTCTTATATACAGTGTGTCATCGATAAGCTGATACATACTGGCCCTCCGGGCTACTCTTTCGGCTTCTTCTTGCTCTTCGGGAAGTTCTCCGGTTTAGAGGAATTGGACTATGTGCCTGGCCCAAGATGGAACTTGGGGCTCGGCAACGAGAACTAGCGGCACCTCCTCATTCGTGCGAGCGCATTCCTCAACGCAGGGACCAGTGGCCCGGCAGGAGGGTGGAGTCCGGCAATCGAAGGGGAGTTGTTTCCGGCAGGGTCCCTGTCAGGAACCTCAAGAGGCTTACCGGCATCAAATTTCCTACTCTTTTGGGCCATTGTTGCCGGGGATACCGAGGGATGAGTAATATGTAGAATAAAAGTCCCTGGTTCGACAGGAAGCTTTTGCATAGTGCACTTTGAAATATGATCAGCAAAGTTGTTTTCTGCGCGTGGTACGTGCTCTGTTTGCAATCCGTCAAAGCGCTCCTCCTGTCTTCTCACTTCCTCGACGTATGCCTCCATCAATGGATTTTGGTAATCCTTGTTGACTTGTCTCACCACAAGTTGTGAATCTCCGTGAATGATCAGCTTCTTGATCCCGAATTCTGTGGCAATCCTGAGCCCAGCAAGGATCCCTTCATACTCTGCAGTATTGTTGGTCGCCTCCTCCCGGGGAAAATGCATCTTGACGACGTACTTCAGGTGCTCCCCAGTGGGAGCAACGAGAAGCACGCCAGCCCCTGCACCTTGTAGGGAAAAGCCACCATCGAAATACATGATCCATTCTTGGGGTACTTCCTTGCCGGGCATAACTGTATCCAGTACCTCTCATCAGCGGTAAGCATCCATTCTGCAATAAACTCCGCCAACGCCCTGCTCTGAATCATTGATGTGCTCTCAAACTTTAGGCCAAAGCTGGATAACTCCAATGCCCACTCCACTATTCTGCCGGTAGCCTCATGGTTTTGGAGTATCCTTTGCAAAGGGAAGTGGGTGACATGTCAGGACCCCGATTCCAAGTCACATCGATCTTGCCGGTAACACCTCATATCACTTTGTGGCCTCACGCACGGTATTCCCACGGGTGTCGCCTTACCATGGCCCAGGACCGTTTGCGCCTTTTGGCTCACATATATGATAGTGTCGCTAGCATCCATATGACAGAGAACCCGGGCCGACATAGCTAGTCGTGAACCCAAAGCGGCACCAACCTATGGGGACAGGCATACATGAATCACATCGAGCATGCCGGTCAGCAGCGTGTGAATCCGGGCTGTAGCACTAGGCTAACAGGACTCCGGGAACTTGGGCTGTAGCAGGCTAGGCAGGACTCTGGATGTCACCGCGTGACATTTCCCTGAAGGGAAAGACACAGGGACGAAGTGAAACACATGCCGGCCAGTCAAGTGTCCTGAGCAGTAGTGCTGGGCTAGCAGGACTCCGGTGAACCGGGCTGTAGTGGACTACTATGGCTCATGGAAGCACAAGAATACATTTCCCCATAAGAGAGGCTACCAAGGATAAACAACTAGGTTGTCAGATCCCACACATACGAAGCATTTCAATCATACACACAATATGCTCGACATGTGTAAATACAACATGGCATCACAACATAACTCTACGACTCAAGTATTTATTCATTAGGCTCCGAGGAGCCAAGTATTACAAACATGGGTCTCATGACTCAACATACAGAGCATACAAGCAACAAGCACATGTGGAAGCCTAACTTGTCTGAGAACAGACAACTACAAATGAAGAAGGCTGAGAAGCCTGACTATCTACAAGACCCTCCCAAGGGTACAAGATCGTAGCTGAGATAACAAGCTAAACGTCGAAGTCCACGCGGAACTACTAGCGAGACTGGAATCTCTCTGCAAAACATAAATTAAGCAAACATGAGTACAAATGTACCCAGCAAGACTTACATCAGAACTAACTACATATGCATCGGTATCAACAAAGGGGGTGGTGGAGTTTAACTACAGCAAGCTAGCTTTGACTCAGTGGCTAACCTGAAACTACGACTACAAGTAACTCTTTTGAGGTGGCGCACACGAGTCCACAAATTCACCATACCAATACACCACTATGGATCCACTCCCGTCTCCCTACGAGACGCCATCCATAGCACTCACACTTATCTTGCGCATTTTGCAGTATCCACTTTCACTTGTCTATGAACTATGCAAGGGGTCCAAGTTTCCATATCCGAGGAATCCGGCTATTTGAATAGATAATGATAACCCTGCAGGGGTGTACTTCTTCACACACGCTCTCGCCACTTACCACCATGTACACATTGTGTATCTCGGCAACCTTCAAGCGGAAGCCTGGTGAGGGAGTCGGCCACGACCTGACTAACCAACAAGTCTCTAGTCCAGGTTTATCGCCTATTCGGGTTCCATCCGCAAGGAGATCCAGCCAGGGTGTCGATCATGACCCCAAACGATGTGTGCAGGGTTCCCAAGCCCACCATCCGGGTGCCACTTGGTACACCGTGCCACTGTTCCTAGTCTGTCCCAAGCCCACCTGTACCGGGTGCCACTTGGTAGACTACTAACACTACCTACAAACACCAGAAACTAGTTGCAACTCCTAGACTGAGATCGAGTTGATTAATAAGTCGAGAGAGCTTGGAGCGCCCGGAGCCCAATGTGTGGTAGTAAATGTTTCATGGATCACAAACACAGAACTCAGTTCCTGAGGACGGTTTCAATGAGACAACCCACCATGTACTCCTACATGGCCTCTCACCGCTACCTTTACCAAATCATATTCACATACTTAGCTCACACAGTAGGACACGTTCATCACCATTCCAATTCATCCCCGAAGAATCAGACCTGACTCAACTCTAAGCAGTAGCAGGCATGACAAACAAGCATGAATGAGTAGGCACATCAGGGCTCAAACAACTCCTACTCATGCTAGTGGGTTTCATCTATTTACTGTGGCAATGACAGGTCATGCAGAGGAAAGGGGTTCAGCTACCGCAGCATGTAACAGTTGAATCGTTGTTGTCCTAATGCAGTAAAAGAGAGTAGGAGCGAGAGAGTGGGATTGTATCGGAATGAACAAGGGGGTTTTGCTTGCCTGGCACTTCTGAAGATAGTATAGCTCTTCATCGGTGTCATCGAATTCATCGCTGGAACAACGTCTACTGAGGGGGGGCAAACACCGGCAACTGAAAAAGAACACAATCAACACATGACGATATGCAACAATATGATGCATGCTATGACATAGCAATATGAATGTGTTTTGGGCTAATGCAAGCTAGATCATATTGAAATGAGTCCATTTGAACCAAAGATTCAAATGCAAACCCGTTTTATGAAGTCATATTAGTGCATTAACTTGTTTCACCTAAACAGCAAGGTTATAGTGTTCTAACATGCATGAAACTAGTACAGATGGAACGATTGGATTTTTCTGATCATTTTTCATATATAATTTATCTTATTTGGAGTTATATATAATTTCCTATGATTTTTTGAAGTTTATACTAATTTCTGGAATTTTATGGATAAACTTAAATCCAGAAAGTGCTTTACTGCGTCAACATTACCTCACAGTGACGTCTGCAGGTCAACGGCTCGGTCCAGGTCAAACCTGACGTGTGGGGCCCATTGGTCAGTCATACAGTTAGTTAATTAACTAACTCAGATTAGTTTAAGTGCTAAGCTAGGTTAGTTAGCAGGCTGGGGCCCACATGTCAGTGAGTGAGGGGGTTATTTAGCGGGGTCATCAGTGACTAATGATGTGCCACGTCACCAGCCACCGGAGTTGAACTTCGATGACCCCAAAGTGCGGCGGTGGCTCGCCAGAATCGCGCTGTGGGCGTCGGTTGGACATGCCGAGGGCACCGGAGGCAAGCTCGTGCTCTCCCGCATCCAGGGGAGGTGTCAGGAGGTCGCGGGGTGGCCTGGTTCGTCGGCGGCGAGCACTTGGCGGCAGCCGGAGTTCGGGCGTGGACGGTGTCGATGCTACGGTGCACAAGAGGAGAAGCAAAGAGTGCAACGTGCTCCTCGGAGTGTGCTGAGCGTGCTGATGGGCTCGGACGCGAGCTACAGCAGCTGTGGCCGCGGCGGCGCCATGGCCGGCGGCGAGGAGCGCTCGGCAAGGTGGTTAGGGCAGTTAGGGGAGGCAATCGAGCACGGGGTTAGGGGGAAAAGGATCGTGGCCTCACAGCGGTTGTAGGGGCCGTAGAAGCGGGCTCGGGGAAGCTCGGACGGCGGCAAATCGACGGTGGAGATCTGCGGTGGCCGACGAGGAAGACGAAGACGATGGTGTCGTTTCAGGCGTCCTGTGGGCGCGTGCTTCGTCTTGGTGCTTCACGGCATCGCGGAAGACCCGTTGGACAGGGCAGAGGGGCAAGGGGAGCACAGTGGCTGCGGTGCTGCTCGTCGGTGCACTCCGGCTCGTTTGGGCGGCCGCAAGGAAGAGAACAGAGGAAAGGAAAGGAGAAGTAAATAGGCCAGGGAGGTTGGGGCGGCGCCGAGGAGAGGCAATGCGGCATCGCGTTGGCAGGGGAGGTAGGCAGGCGAGCTGGTGGCATGGCGCTTTGCCAGTGCGCGTGCGTCGGCCACACGCCTGGCCGACTGGCGCCAGGAGGACGACTGCGATGGTGGGCTGGGCCTTCTACAGTGCTGGGCCGCACAGGTAAGCTGGGCCACGGTGAGTTCTCTCTGTCCTTTTCTGTTTTCTATTTATTTGTTTTTTTGATTTAGTAAAAGTACTAAACCATTTGGTAAATTTCTGAAAATAATTGTGGGTACTTGTGAAATTATTTCCAACAACCCTCATTTAGTTTCAGAATTATTTGAGCATTTAAAATATTTATAGCATTTAAATGCTCAAATTCAAATACTTTATGATTTAATACAAAAATCCAGGAATGACCTATAATTATGTTCATCATTTTTGGGAGAGGTTTTCACCTTTATCATAAATCATGAACATTTCCAAAGGGCATTCTGGGTCATTGAAAAATATTTTATTTGAACCTATTTGAATTTCATTTGGTGCTAGGGTTTACCAATCCCCATTTCAATTTTAAAAGGAATTTAAACATGATGCATGGATGCCACTCACTGATGCAACTAAATGCAAAGCAGAATTCTAGGGCTGTGACAATTCACCCCCACTAAAACAAGAATCTCGCCCCGAGATTCAAGACGTGAGGTAAGAAGACAGAGGGGCACGGAACTGACACAGTCTTCATGACCCATTGCTTCATATTGATCTTGACGTCTTTGCCTTCGACATCTTGACCCAACACGATGACTACAGAAGGGAACTCTACAGAAAACGATCTCGTCGAAGTTCGAGCACTCAAGATCAACTCATGGAGTGAGACATTGAGGCATCTCTTGAATTGGAACACAAAATATACATCAAGAGGGATGGATAGTAACAGATGATGAAGTTCAAATTGGTAGGAATCAATTCCACATCTAAGAGGGTGGTGAACGGTTGTCAACGTAGCGAGGAGTTGAGTTGCCATGATATCATAACGGGGCTTCTTAAGGAAGGTGACTCGTAGAATCATTCCTTATGTGGCAAAAATAATTACTTTTGATTCAGAGATCATTGAAACTCTTTATACCAGCCTAAGGCAATTTACGAACAATCGTTTGATGGAGTTCGGGAGAACGACACACTCGGTCTAGAATGGATGATGTGAACTACCTTGTTGGAGACAACACAAGGGATGATTTTGCTTGCGCGTGCTCTCAAGAACTTAAGCATTTCCATATTCATCAAGGTTCTACTAACATCCGTGTTGAGGATCCTGGCATCAAATCTTACTACCATGATGAATAGTGATGGACAATGCGGGTACAAAGGAAGATAACACCTTCTTAGACTTCCCCTTAGTGAGGCTAAGGAAACAGAATCTGGATGATCGACCAAGAGACATTTAGCACCCCGCTTCTAATGTTCTCCTTGATGTGCTAGCGTAATCCATTCATAGATATGGTTTGATATCTAGGACATCAAGTAAAAGGTCGGAATTCGGGAAGACAAAAATCCATAAGGAACAACTATTGGAATAATCCTATGAAATCCTTATGGGGAGGTGGCCATCTTTCTCAATCAAGATACTACAATAATAAGTCCTCCGGCCGGGTGTGTTGGCCACGACATCCACTTTACCGGGTTACAGAGAGACCAATATTATAGTTCTTGAGAAACGTCCCAACCATCATATCTGGCTGAGATTCAGATCTGGTTGGTGTTAGGATATTCCAGACTCATCAAGTCTAGAAAGAAAAATGAAAGTTTGCAACACAATTCGACGAGATGACGTTGCGAGATTCTCGGGAAATGAACTACGATAGCAAGCTCCAAAACATGAGCTGGTTCTGCTACAAACCTGTGAACACGCTATCCAATGCAAGCATGAGCACGTAGTAGTCTTATTATAAAACACTACCGTGTTTAAGTGGGGAACCATCATCGAGGATAATGAAATCTTGTACAAATCCGTCTGGTACCTTCAGGACTAGCACTTAGAACTTATTATGCTTGAACAATCATTCAGTGGCTTGGTGTGCTAGGAACACATACGCAGTGGAGGTAATTAATCTACCAAACCATAGAATACTTTGCACGAATGCATGACTGACTTGGGATGATTCCAAAGGAAGCAAAAACAAGCTCCCTCGAATTCACGGCGACAACTTGCATCGATTGCACGTGAACTTAGAGGAAGTCACTACTTTCATCCAAACATATACTTCATGAACGGGCATGAAGAAAATGCTTACACAAGTTTCCAACACTAGCTGGATGTTCAACATGAATCATGGGGGAGACAAAATGCTGCTGATGGGCTCAACAACAACTCATCAGAATTTGAATATCACTGGATTTCCACCATTATGTGAACATGGTGATAGTATTGGTCAGACCAAAAGATGTAATGGTGTATGCTCGAGGAATCAACCATGAGTAAGACAACATTATGAATATCGTTGGTTCTAACTTGATTTGACGATAGCCCACACTCAAATCAAGGTTTGGACAAGACAATAGGTTCAACAACTGATCATGGGGATCAGTTGATGAAGATATCATCTTTCTTCAACACACACACACAAACACAAGGATATCTCTTTGGAACGAAGTAAGTTAGGCAAGCTTTTATCTTCCAACTCTCCAAGTTGTTGTTTAGCTTAACCGACTAGCTCAGGGGTATCCAACACGGATCCTTGGAGAAGGAGTGGTTTACAAGAAACCAACTTGATCACGAACTCAACATAGCGGTCAGGTGACAACCTGGTAACACTTCTGAGAAGATATTCGGAAATTCAAGAACCACCGATATGTTACTAAGCTCGAGAACAATCTTGCTTTGCGAGGCAAGACAATGTGACCAATAGAGCAAGGGTTTGACACAATCCTAACTCATTGATCCAATAGTGCTCCGGAAATAAGGACTAGGTAGCACAATCTATCTTAGAATGATGATTCAATAACCAACATGCTAAGAATGAGTTTATTGTCCATTAACTACTAAGCAATGTGGTTGCTAGGAGTATTGATTTCACACATCACGATTCACTTGTCGGCGTTTCGGTTACAATAACATGGGGACCAAGGAATGAATAATGATGGCAAGAAGTATCACTGTATCAAGAGTTTATAGGATGGTGTGCAATTTCCATGACATTCTTGATATAAAGATGGTAATACTCCAAGGTAGAACAGAATCAAAAGCTAGATTGCCATTTGATTTGCGGATTACAACTGCTTTGACCAAATCCTGGATACGGATGAGGTACTGGAGTTTGTTTCTCCTAGTCATTCTGGAATAGAATGGCTTGACGAACCACAAGAGTAATAGGCATCGATAACACAAGTGCACGACTACTCCTGACTATCAATTGATAGATGAAGGTCGGAATATAACTGAAGGGGGACAACTCAAAGGAACATATAACTTTCTGAGTTGTGGATGCATAGATTAGTATGTCAAACGAGTTCAACATATTTCTTCCAGATAATCCATGCAGAAAGGTAGAACTGGCAGAATCACAATTACGAATGGAGAACTCCTCAAGAGTGCTCTGATTGTGATCTTTTGGTTCAAATAATTTCTTCCATATTTGCTCATGGTATTGGAAGAACGATATACCACAGACCTCAAGGACTATCACAAGGTTACTAATATCTTAAGGGAACTAGCAAATACTAACAACATGAAGTAGGGTGAATCTCGGGTTCAAAACCCAGGAATAGAATACCTACATACTAAATAACATCTCGGGATGCTTTCAAGAAAGGTGGCCAGAATTATCACACAGGGGATATAAAAAATTGCTAGATTAGTGGGTGGTTCGCTAGAATGCCTAGGGTCATAATACTAGCTCCAACATATATGGCAATGGAGTACCTCAACAAACCGATTAGTGTGATTAATCTGGCCCAAAGGACATCGGAAACGGGATGAAGAGATTTGCAAATGCATCAAACTATTTAGAAACCTGGGATGACTCGGACAGCATAACGGCTTTAAATGCTCAAAATGATTTGAGACATCCTGCAAAATGGTGGCATAACCACTCAACATCACAGTAACAAGGTTCTGAGGCTAGCTATGAACATACGGAAGTAGTAGAAGCTGAACTGAGACATGAACTCAACAATCCTAGGCAACTACGGTTTAGTAACACGTCATCCTGAGAGATAGAAGAGAAGCCTAGTTCTTAACCCCGTAGAAAAGATAAGATGACTCAGATCAGAAGGTCGTGAGGATAAGGAGTAAAAAGAGCCTTACGTTCCCATCCACAATCAATTCCCTTATATAACTAAAGCATTTCTAGACACGACTTCGACCAGTTTGGCTTGGTAATCCTACAGGAAGTCAGGCTCTGATACCAAAGCTGTCAGGACCCCGATTCCAAGTCACATCGATCTAGACGGTAACACCTCATATCACTTTGCGGCCTCATGCATAGTATTCCCACGGGTGTCGCCTTACCATGGCCCGGGACCATTTGTGCCTTTTGGCTCACGTATATGATTGTGTCACTAGCATCCATATGATAGAGAACCCGGGCTGACATGGCTAGTCGTGAACCCAAAGCGGCACCAACCTATGGGGACAGGCATACATGAATCACATCGAGCATGTCGGTCAGCGGTGTGTGAATCCGGGCTGTAGCACTAGGCTAATAGGACTCCGGGAACCCAGGCTGTAGCAGGCTAGGCAGGACTCCGGATGTCACCGCGTGACATTTCCCCGAAGGGACAGACACAGGAACAAAGTGAAACACATGCTGGCCAGTCAAGTGTCCTGAGCAGTAGTGCTGGGCTAGTAGGACTCTGGTGAACCGGGCTGTAGCAGACTACTATGGCTCATGGAAGCACAAGACTACATTTCCCCATAAGAGAGGCTACCAAGGATAAACAACTAGGTTGTCGGATCCCACACATACCAAGCATTTCAATCATACACACAATATGCTCGACATGTGTAAATACAACATGGCATCACAACATAACTCTACAACTCAAGTATTTATTCATTAGGCTCTGAGGAGCCAAGTATTACAAACATGGGTCTCATGACCCAACATACAAAGCATAGAAGCAACAAGCACATGAGGAAGCTTAACTTGTCTGAGAATAGACAACTACAAATGAAGAAGGCTGAGAAGCCTGACTATCTACAAGACCCTCCCAAGGGTACAAGATCGTAGCTGAGATAACAAGCTAAACGTCGAAGTCCACGTGGAACTACTAGCGAGACTGAAGTCTCTCTGCAAAACATAAATTAAGCAAACATGAGTACAAATGTACCCAGCAAGACTTACATCAGAACTAACTACATATGCATCGGTATCAACAAAGGGGGTGGTGGAGTTTAACTGCAGCAAGACAGCTTTGACTCAGTGGCTAAGCTAAACTACGACTACAAGTAACTCTTTTGAGGTGGCGCACACGAGTCCACAAATTCACCATACCAATACACCACTATGGATCCACTCCCGTCTCCCTGCGAGAACGCCATCCATAGCACTCACACTTATCTTGCGCATTTTGCAGTATCCACTTTCACTTGTCTATGAACTATGCAAGGGGTCCAAGTTTCCATATCCGAGGAATCCGGCTATTTGAATAGATAATGATAACCCTGCAGGGGTGTACTTCTTCACACACGCTCTCGCCACTTACCACCATGTACACATTGTGTATCTCGGCAACCTTCAAGCGGAAGCCTGGCGAGGGAGTCGGCCACGACCTGACTAACCAACAAGTCTCTAGTCCAGGTTTATCGCCTATTCGGGTTCCATCCGCAAGGAGATCCGGCCAGGGTGTCGATCACGACCCCAAACGATGTGTGCAGGGTTCCCAACCCCACCATCCGGGTGCCACATGGTACACCGTGCCACTGTGCCTAGTCTGTCCCAAGCCCACCTGTACCGGGTTCCACTTGGTAGAATACTAACACTACCTACAAACACCAGAAACTAGTTGCAACTCCTAGACAGAGATCGAGTTGATTAATAAGTCGAGAGAGCTTGGTGCGCCCGGAGCCCAATGTGTGGTAGTAACTGTTCATGGATCACAAACACAGAAATCAGTTCCTGAGGACGGCTGCAATGAGACAACCCACCATGTACTCCTACATGGCCTCTTACCGCTACCTTTACCAAATCGTATTCACATACTTAGCTCACACACAGTAGGACACGTTCATCACCATACCAATTTATCCCCGATGAATCAGACCTGACTCAACTCTAAGCAGTAGCAGGCATGACAAACAAGCATGAATGAGTAGGCACATCAGGGCTCAAACAACTCCTACTCATGCTAGTGGGTTTCATCTATTTACTGTGGCAATGACAGGTCATGCAGAGGAAAGGGGTTCAGCTACCGCAGCATGTAACCGTTGAATCGCTGTTGTCCTAATGCAGTAAAAGAGAGCAGGAGCGAGAGAGTGGGATTGTATCGGAATGAACAAGGGGGTTTTGCTTGCCTGGCACTTCTGAAGATAGTATAGCTCTTCATCGGTGTCATCAAATTCATCGCTGGAACAACGTCTACTAAGGGGGGCAAACACTGGCAACTGAAAAAGAACACAATCAACACATGACGATATGCAACAATATGATGCATTCTATGACATGGCAATATGAATGTGTTTTGGGCTAATGCAAGCTAGATCATATTGAAATGAGTCCATTTGAACCAAAGATTCAAATGCAAACCCATTTTATGAAGTCATATTAGTGCATTAACTATTTCACCTAAACAGCAAGGTTAAATTGTTCTAACATGCATGAAACTAGTACAGATGGAAAGATATGATTTTTCTGATCATTTTTCATATATAATTTATCTTATTTGGAGTTACAGATAATTTCCTATGATTTTTTGAAGTTTATACTAATTTCTAGAATTTTCTGAATAAACTTAAATCCAAAAAGTGCTTTACTGCGTCAGCATGACCTCACAGTGACGTCAGGAGGTCAATGGCTCGGTCCATGTCAAACCTGACGTGTGGGGCCCGTTCGTCAGTCACACAGTTAGTTAATTAACTAACTCAGATTAGTTTAAGTGCTAAGCTAGGTTAGTTAGCAGGCTGGGGCCCACATGTCAGTGAGTGAGGCGGTTAATTAGCAGGGTCATCAGCGGCTAATGATGTGCCATGTCACCAGCCACCGGAGTTGAACTCCGACGACCCCACAGTGCGGCGGTGGCTCGCCGGAATCGCGCTGTGGGCGTCGGTTGGACGTGCCGAGGGCACCGGAGGCAAGCTCGTGCTCTCCCGCATCCAGGGGAGGTGTCAGGAGGTCGCGGGGTGGCCTGGTTCGTCGACGGCGAGCACTTGGTGGCGGCCGGAGTTCGGGCGTAGACGGTGTCGATGCTACGGTGCACAAGAGGAGAAGCGAAGAGTGCAACATGCTCCTGGGAGTGTGCTGAGCGCGCTGACGGGCTCGGACGCGAGCTACAGCAGCTGTGGCCGCGGCGGCGCCATGGCCGGCGGCGAGGAGCGCTTGGCAAGGTGGTTAGGGCTGTTAGGGGAGGCAATCGAGCACGGGGTTAGGGGAAAAGGATCGTGGCCTCACATCGGTTGCAGGGGCCGTAGATGCGGGCTCGGGGAAGCTCGGACGGCGGCAAATCGACGGTGGAGATCCGTGGCGGCCGACGAGGAAGACGAAGACGATGGCGTCGTTTTAGGCGTCCCGTGGGCACGTGCTTCGTCTTGGTGCTTCACGGCGTCGAGGAAAACCCGTTGGACATGGCAGAGGGGCAAGGGGAGCACGGTGGCTGCGATGGTGCTCGTCGGCGCACTTCGGCTCGTTCGGGCGGCCGCGAGGAAGAGAGAAGAGGAAAGGAAACGATAAGTGAATAGGCCAGGGTGGTCGGGGCGGCGCCGAGGAGAGGCAACGCGGCGTCGCGCTGGCAGGAGAGGCAGGCAGGCGAGCTGGTGGCGTGGCGCTCTGCCCGTGCGTCGGCCACATGCCTGGCCGACTGGCCCCAGGAGGACGACGACGGTGGTGGGCTAGGCCTTCTACAGTGCTGGGCCGCACAGGTAAGCTGGGCCGCGGTGAGTTCTCTCTCTCTCCTTTTCTGTTTTCTATTTATTTGTTTTGTTTTGATTTAGTAAAAGTACTAAACCATTTGGTAAATTTCTGAAAATAATTGTGGGCACTTGTCAAATTATTTCCAACAGCCCTCATTTAATTTCGGAATTATTGGAGAATTTAAAATATTTATAGCATTTAAATGCTCAAATTCAAATACTTTATGATTTAATTGAAAAATCCAGGAATGACCTATAATTATGTTCATCATTTTTGGCAGAGGTTTTCACCTTTATCATAAATCACGAACATTTCCAAAGGGCATTCTGGGTCATTGAAAAATATTTTCTTTGAACCTATTTGGATTTCATTTGGTGCTAGGGTTTGCCAATCTCTATTTCAATTTTAAAAGGAATTTAAACATGATGCATGGATGCCACTCACTGATGCAACTAAATACAAAGCAGAATTCTAGGGCTGTGACATGACAACTGTGATCTCGTGGTCTTGAAATTAGTGGCGCAGTTTCCTTGAGGCCATAACTAAGCCAAAAAACAATTTTTGCATGCCATAATACCTGGATCTAGCCCCTATCGGTGTCAAAACCGGCAGATCTCGGGTAGGGGGTCCCGAACTGTGCGTCTAAGGATGATGGTAACAGGAGGCGGGGGACACAATGTTTACCCAGGTTCGGGCCCTCTCGATGGAGTTAATACCCTACTTCTTGCTTGATTGATCTTGATGATATGAGTATTACAAGAGTTGATCTACCACGAGATCGTAGAGGCTAAACCCTAGAAGCTAGCCTATTATTATGATTGCTCTCGTCCTACGGACTAAACCCTCCAGTTTAAATAGACACCGGAGGGGGCTAGGGTTACACAGAGTCGGTTACAGAGAAGGAGATCTACATATCCGAATCGCCAAGCTTGCCTTCCACGCAAAGGAGAGTCCTAGCCGGACACGGGACGAAGTCTTCAATCTTGTATGTTCATAGTCCAACAGTCCGGCCAAAGTATATAGTCCGGTTGTCCGAGGACCCCCTAATCTTGGACTCCCTCAGTAGCCCGTGAACCAGGCATCAATGACGATGAGTCCGGCGTGCAGATTGTCTTTGGCATTGCAAGGCTGGTCCCTTCCCTGAATACTCCATAGAAGATTTTGAACACAAGGATTGTGTCCGGCTCTGTAAAACAAATTCCACATACCACCGTAGATAGTATAATATTCGACAAATCTAATCTGCTGACAACTTTTCATAACGTGACATCCTGCCATGGTCCGGTCATTACGAACCGTTTTCCCCAGCCTGCCACTGCACATGTTGCGAGGCGGTTTTATTCGCATGTCTTGTCGAAGCAGAGATCGTGTTCCCCTTATCACGGGATTTTCATCAATACGGGTGTGGGTAACCCAATCGTGCTTGTTAGTATGACTCCTCGATTTTAGGCAAGTTTGAAACGGCCACGCGGAGGACGCTTGATATTCACCCTCTTTATAAAGGGGCCAAGGCCTGTCCTTTTTTTCTCGCGCTCGATCCTTCCCCTCCCCCACCTCGAGTTCCAACACCCAAGGCTCAGGCTAAGCGCTTAGGACCTCCAACCATGTCCGGATCCAACCTTCAAGGTCGGTGGATGGCCTCCTCTATCACAGAGGAGGACTTGAAGAAGCTAAGGGAAGCCAGGTATCTGACTGCCGAAATCTCGCACAGGCTGCCTGCTCAAGGGCAGGTCATCCCCACTCCCGAACCCAACGAGAGTGTCATATTTGTTTCCCACTTCCTCCAAGGGCTAGGCTTTAGTCTTGAACCCTTTGTAAGAGGGCTTATGTTCTATTACGGGCTCGATTTACACGATCTAGCTCCAGATTCCATCCTTCACATCTCGTCGTTTATCGTCGTGTGTGAGGCCTTCCTCCGCATCACCCCACACTTCGGCTTATGGCTCAAGACCTTCAATGTGAAGCCGAAGACGATCGATGGGAGACACGCAGAATGCGGAGGTGCCATAATAAGCAAAGGCATCGATGCTCTATGGCCAAAGGGTTCCTTCCCGTAGGTGTCCAACTTATGGCAGCGGGAGTGGTTTTACATCACAGCTCCTCGAGGTACAAAGTGGGCAGCTGCCCCCACCTTCCGCCCGGGTCCCCCGCCACAACTGGCTTCATGGGTCAACAAGGGGATGGACTAGGGGCCAGTTAATGACGTGCTGACATTGCAAAATCGCATCCGAGATCTCCTCAAGAGGGATGTCAGTCTTGTCAAGGTAATGCAGGTTATGCTAGTTCGTCGGGTCCTGCCATGCCAACGTCGATCTCTCCGTATGTGGGAGTTCAACCCAGAAGGACCGTGAACTATTCAGAAATTCTTCGGCGTGACGCTTGAAGAGATGTATGGATTGTTCTTCGGATCACGAATAAAGTGTCCGAACAACACCAAGGATGCGGGTCTCAACTGCAACCGCTTAGATACCCACGTAAGTAATTCTACGACCAAACATCATTCTGAAAAAATCGCTCTCGGCCAGGACTAGATAAGAAAGGAGGAGAGGATCAGGTGTTCGGCCTCCCTTCCTGAAGGCTCAGCGGATCCTGTACTAGCTAGGATGCTTGAGACGCACCTTATCAAGTGCCATCAAGGGAAGATAAAGGGAGTAATAAAGAAGCCGAAAGCGGGCTTCACACATTACTCGTCCAAATCGGGGGAATTAGTGTCTTCGCGAAGGAGGATAATCGGGGAGAATAATCTAGAATCCCCTCTCCCTAAGGAAGGAAAAGGACCGCTTCTGAAGACTTGGAAACGAAGGTTTCCAAACGAGGGAAGAAACCTTCACCAGGGGGCCCTACCTCGAAGGGCGTCTGTCAGTGTCAAAACCGGCGGATCTCGGGTAGGGGGTCCCGAACTGCGCGTCTAAGGCGGATGGTAACAGGAGGCCGGGGACACGATGTTTTACCCAGGTTTGGGCCCTCTTGATGGAGGTAAAACCCTACGTCCTATTTGATTATTCTTGATAATATGAGTAGTACAAGAGTTGATCTACCACGAGATCAGAGAGGCTAAACCCTAGAAGCTAGCCTATGGTATGATTGTATGTTGTCCTGCGGACTAAAACCCTCCGGTTTATATAGACACTGGACGAGGCTAGGGTTACACAAGGTCGGTT
Organism: Triticum urartu; assembly: GCF_003073215.2. NCBI lineage: Eukaryota > Viridiplantae > Streptophyta > Magnoliopsida > Poales > Poaceae > Triticum > Triticum urartu. The sequence goes on from NC_053023.1 coordinate 266,232,715, forward strand.
ACAAAGGAGGAGATATGCATATTCGTATTGCCTATCTTGCCTTCCATGCCAAGTAGTGTCCCATCTGGACACGGGACGAAGTCTTCAATCTCGTATCTTCATAGTCCTACAGTCCGACCAAAGGATATAGTCCGGCTGTCCGGAGACCCCCTAATCTAGGACTCCCTCGGTAGCCCCTGAACCAGGCTTCAATGACGATGAGTCCGGCGCACAGTGTTGTCTTCGGCATTGCAAGGCGGGTTCCTCCTTCGAATACACCACAAAAGAGTTTGAATACAAGGATAGTGTCCGACCCTGCAAAATAAGTTCCACATACCACCGTACAGAGAATAATATTTCCACAAATCTAATCTGCTGACATGTTTTGGCAGCATGACATCACGCCATGGCCCGGTAATTATTTGAACCGTTTTTCTTTAACCAGCCCCACACATAACGCGAGGCGGTTTCTTGACACGTCTTGTCAAAGCAGAGATCGTGTTCCCCTTATTACGAAATTCCCATCAATACGGGCGTGGGTAACCCAACCGCACCACCAATTACGGCGCTTGGGGGATGAGCGAGTTTTACCAGGCTGGTGGGGGACGCATAGTTTCGTCTGCCCTTATAAAGGGATAAGGTTCCACCTTTTTCTACCCACGCCTTCTTCCTCCTTGCTCATCCATTCTCGCGCACTTGAGCTCCAATGCCCAAGTCCACATCCTTCTCCCAAACTCTCTCCAAACATGACCGGAGCGGGAGGCAAGTGGATGGCCTCCTCCGTCATGGAGGGACACATCAAAAAGCTACATGGAGCCGGATACTTAGACGCGGATATCGCGCACCAGCTGCCAGCCGCGGGGCAGGTCGTCCCTACCCCGGAACCTCACAAAAGGGTGGTTTTCCTCCCCCACTTCGTCCGTGGACTAGGGTTTCCCCTCCATCCATTCGTCTGCGGCCTTATGTTCTATTATGGGCTGGACTTTCATGATCTGGCCCCGAATTTCATCCTCAACATCTCGGCGTTCATCGTTGTGTGCGAGGCTTTCCTCCGCATCCGGCCCCACTTCGGCCTGTGGCTGAAGACCTTCAATATCAAGCCGAAGGTGGTTGGCGGCCAACAAGAGGAATGCGGCGGAGCCATGGTGGGAAAAATGCCCAACGTTATATGGCTCGAGGGCTCCTTCGTGGAGACCATAAAGGGGTGGCAATCTGGGTGGTTCTATATCACCGAGCCGCGCGACACCAACTGGGTGGCGGCCCCTGAGTTTCGATCCGGAATCCCCACGCGGCTCACTTCCTGGAAGGAGAAGGGCCTATCCTGGGGATCATCGGTGGAGCTGGACGGACTCCAGAAGTGTATCCAGAACATGATAAGCAAGAAACTTAAGCTTGTCAACATAGTCCAGGTCATGCTCTTCCACCGGATCCTCCCGTGTCAACAACGGGATTTCAACTTATGGGAGTTCGACCCGGCCCAGCACCAGACTCTACACGAGCTCTTCGACACGACGCATAAGGACGTCTGGAGGGTGTTGTTCAAGGGCGCCGAGGTCCCTCCTTCTCTTACCGAGGACCGCGGTCTAAGCGCGAAGCACCCTGCGAATTCGGTAAGTTCTGTACATCTGGTAGGATATTTATTTCCCATAGCTTAACCATGTGCGGGGTCTGAGCTCCCATGCCTTTGACAGTACTGGGTGGAGACATCAGAGCAGATTAACTATCCGGCCCCTCTGCCCGAAGACCCTGCGGACGCTCTCCTGATGGAGATGCGGACTCCGGCTCCTTATGAGGTGTCGGAGAAGACCAAGAAGAAGGCCAAGGGAACCCTAAAGAGTTCCTGGCGCCAGGTGGTATCGGACTCATCGTCCGATAACACCGAGATGCACTCCTCCCATGAAAACAAGGAGAAGGAAGATGAAGATTCTCCCCCTCCAGCCGGGGGAGACAAGAAAAGGAAGGCCGCCCCAAGTGGGGAGGCTGAAGGGTCCAAGAAGGGAAGGACTCTCCTTCCGGACTGCTCCACCACCACCGCTGACGGTGAAGACGAGTGGCTGCTCAGGGCCAAGCCCCTGGCGAAGTCATAAGTATTCGGATACCAGAGTAACTCATAGCATACATTTGTCGCACTGCTTCTCCTAACGTCAAATATGATTATGCAGTCCACCCCAAGCCTGTATCGACGTATCATCGTCGGACGGTTCCTTGGACTCATCGGACATGAATAGTGATACACTTCCAGCCGCCTCCTCTCCTTTCCCTACATACAATGCCGAGGTATTGTCTCAAGGGGCACCGAGCCGGGGGGAGATAGTCCCGGAGGCGCCTCAAGGAGACCTTCCGGACTCCAGGAGTAAAGGGAGCAAGGCTCCCCGGGGCTCCAAGTTCGGCTCTCAGCCGAACACCGCGCCGGAACCTCCTGTGGTTCCGGACTTGGGCAGGCGGCCCCCTTCCGAAAGGGGCAAGCCATCCGTGCCGGTGACCTCTGTCCATCTAGAGGCACCGGATGACCTGCTGGGAGCGCTTCGCGGCGCTTCCATCAATGAAGAGCACCACACTATTATGAGTGCGGTGATCAAGAAGGTTCAGTCTGCCAAGAGCGGACTGACTGAAGCCTGTGTCAGCCTTCTAACAGGCTTTGAGGTAAGTATTTAGAATATAGGAATATATTACCGCATAGACATTAGCCCCTGATGCTCTGTTTGGTGTTCACAAAGAAAAGCCGAATAGAGGATCAAATAATATCTGCATGAGTCTAATACAAGTATGTCTGTATGCGTATGCAGGCTTCGCTACTGACCTCTACCGCACTGACTGTGGAGGTCGTCGCACTGAAGCAGGACCTCGAGCGGTCTGAGAAAGAGCTCGGCCTTGCCAAGAGGCAGCTCGAGGAGAATAAAGGTAAGTAATACCTTGTCTATATAAAAAAGAAAATGTGGTTGCTAAATGACAGGATCATCATGAATGTGCCAGGGGCCACGACCGAAGTGGTGACCCTGAAGCAAGCGCTATCCGAGGCCGAAAACAAAGCGGCCGAGGAGCGCACCGAGCGGGAAAAACAAGAGGCACGGGTGGGCGAGGTGCAGCAAGAGCTCCAGGATCTCGTGAAGAAGCATGAGGCTTTGGAGCTTGACTCGAAGACGCGAGAGTCCGAGCTTGCCGCGGCCCTCGAGAGCACAAAGCATGCCAAGGATGAAGCCCAAAAGGCCCTCCAGGAAATTGAGGCGATGAGGAAGATAGCGGCGGGTAAGGCATTCAATATGCAAAGCAAGCATGTGAAAGTAAATTACTTGTTACTTACCCGAGTCTGGAGCTCTCCAGGAGCATTCACAGATTTGCCCCGTAGCGTGTTGGATCCCGCGAAGTATTACCAGGCCGAGGAGGGAAGCTCGACGGAGAAGTTGTTCTGGTCTCAGTATAGTGGGACCAAACACCTGATGCCTATATTACGGATGTGGCCTGGTGACTCCCTTCCCAATAGCTACTTCGGCTTGGTGAGGCGGCTTGTGGATGCCTGCCCACGGCTGGAAGTCATCAAGCAGTCCATCTGTATCGAAGGTGCCCATCGGGCTTTTGCCCGTGCAAAGGTGCACTGGGCCAAGATGGACGCCGAGAAGCTGGTGAAGGAGGGGCCGTCGCAGGGCAAGGAGCATCGCCACCCCAAGATGTATTATGAGGGTGTCCTGAAGGGTGCCCGTCTTGTGGCGGACGAGTGTGCGAAGGATGTAATTTTTGAATGAACTTGCTTGTGTGATCCTGTATTATGAAAACTTATTCATGTGCGCTATGCAACGCTTGTTTGAACTTGAAATATTACCTTCCGTGCGGCTATTTATCAAATCTGAGAGATGGCTAGTCGTCGGCTTCTGCCCCCATGCCACGAGTGCTGGGGTGTTCGGGATAAACCTGAGCACTCTTTTCCCATTGTTGGGTCCTTCGAGGGAGGTGCTCAGCACAACGAACAAGGCAACCGGACTATAATGCTTTATCACTCTCACTTAGCCATAGAAGTCTACAATTTTAAATTTTTGCGGAGCCCCTAGTATTCGGAAGGCCGAATTCGGGGCGCTATACATGCCTTAAGACGGACAAAGCCGAGTCCTCGCTCTAAGCGGCATAAGTCTTTAGGGACACGAGACCTCTCGAACAGCGACCAGCTCTCGCCTTATCATGAAAGTCAGTTTTAGCTTTCTCTACTGAGGTGCTTAGCCCAGATGAACCGGGGCACAATCGCGGTAGTTCTCCTAGTGCTACCTTAGCCGATATAGCTGAACGTAAGGTACCAAAACATGGGAGCCGAGCAAACCCAACTATTGACCCAAGACATGATTCGGAGCTGATGCATATAATGCTATAACTTCGGGGTGCCGCACTATCGAAAGTGTTTGGATTTATCACGCCGTATTATGGGGTATGCTTAAGCCCCTGGTATATTGGCCGTACAAGAGTCTATGGGTGCTGAATGTCATGAATGAACACACATATATATATATATATATAAAGAAGAATAGAGAGTGTGATAATAGTCTAGTCCTATGCATTGTTTATTCAATAAGGTGCATCGAAGCAGAATGATACAAGTAGTGCGATAAGCAAAAAGTAGGACTATTTGACATGTCCCCTCCAAGGGCAAGCTGAGGAATGGTATTTAAAGCAAGCATTTCACTCATTATCAGAAGCCACCTGGGAGTTCTGTGGTGCGACGTAGCATTCTGCCTCCTTGGTTGTTGCATCGTGTGTCCGGCAATCATACTACCGGACATGGTTTCCAGAAATTAAAGTCCCTAAAGAGAGAAAAATAACAAAGCGGGAAGCCCCTAGTGCGGTTGAGCCGTGTCTTGGGGCGTGCCGTAGTCATGCCCCCCTCCCCACCTGTGCCCATGGTATTTTCAATGCGTAATTATGTACGCATGGCACGGATTTTGCCATTTGGCTAGGACTGGGGCGGGGGCCGCAGTGCTATGCGAGCTCGGAACGTGCCAGGCGGTCTTGTTGCCGATTACTACAGGCGCGCTTGAAGGTGTCCGGGTCTTTAATCACCGAACTGGTGGATTGCCTTAAGAGGCTGCTTTGCGCTTCTGCTGCGAGGGCCGCAATGTGCTCCTCCGTGCGGAGAGAGTGCTCTATGTTTCCATTGACTGTGATGATCCCCCAAGGTCCTGGAATCTTGAGCTTGAGGTATGCATAATGCGGTACCGCATTGAATCTCGCAAATGCGGTTCTCCCGTGCAGTGCATGATAGCCACTACGGAACGGGACTATATCGAAGATTAACTCCTTACTTCGGAAGTTATCCGGGGATCTGAATACCACTTCCAGTGTGACTGATCCTGTGCAATGGGCCTCTACACCTGGTATGACGCCTTTGAAGGTCGTTTTTGTGGGTTTGATCCTTGAGGGGTCTATACCCATTTTGTGCACTGTGTCCTGATAAAGCAAGTTCAGGCTGCTGCCGCCGTCCATAAGGACTCGAGTGAGGTGAAATCCGTCAATGATTGGGTCTAGGACCAGTGCGGCGAATCCGCCATGACGGATACTAGTGGGGTGGTCCCTGCGATCGAAGGTGACCGGACAGGAGGACCATGGGTTGAACTTTGGGGCGACTGGCTCCAACGCATATACATCCCTTAGCACACGCTTCCGCTCCCTCTTCGGGATGTGGGTTCCGTATATCATGTTCACCGTCCGCACTTGTGGGGGGGGAACCTCTTTTGTCCTCGGTGTTCGGTGGCTGGGGGTCCTCCTCGTCATCGCTATGCAACCTCTTATCTTTGTTTTCGGCATTTAACTTGTCGGCCTGCTTGAACACCCAACAATCCCTGTTGGTGTGGTTGCCTGGCTTGTCGGGGGTGCCGTATATTTGACACGAGCGATCGAGTATACGGTCCAAACTGGATGGGCCCGGAGTGCATCTTTTGAATGGCTTTTTCCGCTGACCGGGTTTAGAGCCTTTGAATCCGGCATTGACTGTCGTATCCTCGGTATTGTCGTTGTTGATGCGCCGCTTGTGTTCGTTGCGACGTGACCTGCCATTGCCATCCTTGGTATCCGAAGTACCATGGTTCTTTGGTATATTATTGCTGCGAGCCAGCCAGCTGTCTTCTCCCGCGCAAAAGTGGGTCATGAGTGTCGTGAGGGCTGCCATAGATTTCGGCTTTTCCTAGCCAAGGTGCCGGGCGAGCCACTCATCGCGGATGTTGTGCTTAAAAGCTACTAGGGCCTCTGCATCCGGATAGTCGACGATTTGATTTTTCTTTGTCAGGAACCATGTCCAGAATTGCCTGCCCGATTCCTCTGGCTGCTAAATTATGTGGCTCAAGTCATCGGCATCTGGTGGTCGCACATAAGTGCCCTAGAAGTTGTCGAGGAATGCGGCTTCCAGATCTTCCCAACAACCAATGGATTCTGCTGGCAGGCTGTTGAGCCAATGCCGAGCTGGTCCTTTGAGTTTGAGTGGGAGGTATTTGATGGCGTGTAGATCGTCACCACGGGCCATTTGGATGTGTAGGAGGAAGTCCTCGATCCATACCGCAGGATCTGTTGTGTCGTCGTATGAGTAGATATTTACGAGTTTGAAACCCTCTGGGATTTCGTGATCCATTACTTCGTCTGTGAAGAATAGGGGGTGTGCAGCGCCTCTGTACCGGGCTATATCGCGACGCAGCTCAAATGAGTCTTGTCCGCTGTGTTCGGCCCGGCCGGATTTACTTTTACTGTATCCGGCATGACGGTTATCGTCTCGCATAGTGGCGCGCCCTCGTGATCCGTAGATCGATCTTGCATGTTTTTCTTTGTCCTCCAATACGTCTCGCAGGTCTAGCGTATTTCCCCATGCCTTGGCATTTTTATTTGAGTGGTGTCGGGGTGCGGGCTGAGCTTTTGGCTGGAATGCCTCTTTGTCGCGGCCACGAGGTAGCCGATCAGCCGCGTCATACGCTGGAGATGTAGGTTTTGGTGATTCCTCCTCCAGTTGGGGTAGCAACCTGCGCTTTGGGTAACTCTTGGAGGGGCGTTCAAGTTTATATTCCTCGGCCGCAAGGACTTCAGTCCATCTGTCAGCTAGCAAATCTTGATCAGCTTGAAGCTGCTGTTGCTTTTTCTTAAGCCTATTTGTCGTGGCTATAAGCCGACGCTTTAAGCGCTCTTGTTCGATGGGATCCTCAGGCACGGCAAATTCGTCATCGTCTAGGCTTGCCTCGTCTTCGAAGGGAGGCATGTAATTATCATCCTCCGCCTCTCCATCTGCCGCTCTCTCGAGAGGGCTGGCTTCTCCATCCTCCTGTTCTAAATCTTGCTGGAGGGGATTGTTGTCATCTTCGGCACTATTCGAAGTGCTATTATCTCCTGTGCCGGTATCACCGCATTTTTCCTTGGCAAGACTTAGAGCGGCGCTGCTGACGTTGGCGCTTGGGTTGCTTCATGGAGGGGTCATCCTCCGCTGTCCCGTCGCCATTGCCTTCTTTGGGTGTGTCCACCATATATATGTCATATGACGAGGTGGCTGTCCAGTGCCCTGTGGGCAGTGGTTCTTGTTCGCCTCCTGCATCCTCATCCATGTCATCAATGTCTTCGAAGTCGAAGTCGAGCATGTCGGTCAAATCGTCGACAGTGGCTACTAAGTGGGTGGTGGGTGGGCGTCGAATTTCTTTGTCATCCGCATCCCAATCCTGCCGGACATAGTTCGGCCAGGACTCTCATGACAAGGAGAGAGACCTTAATGAGTTCAGTATTTCGCCGAAGGGCGAGTGCTGAAAGATATCCGCGGAGGTAAACTCCATGATCGGCGCCCAGTCGGATTCGATAGGTACGGGCGCAGGCGGTTCGGAGTCTGTGGCCGAGGAAGGATCCGGCAGCTTGGCATCACAGCTCTCGTTAAGGGTAAGGTCGATACTCGGCTCGATCGCCACTGAGGATACGGCCTCCGTGGCAGGGTCTATCCACCCGTCCACGGATGGCACAACTGGTTCCGAATTGAGGGTCGGAGCGGTTGCCGGTGCGATCTCCTGAACACTGTCCGATGGTAGAGCTAAATCAAGCTCATCGTGACCGTGTGGCGCACTAGGCAGGGGCTCGAATCCGTTGAAGATCAAGTCTACGCGGATATCGGCCGTGTAGTTTAAGCTTCCAAACCTGACCTGGTGGCCAGGGGCGTAACTCTCGATCTGCTCCAGATGGCCAAGCGAGTTGGCCCGTAGTGCGAAGCCGCCGAATACAAAGATCTGTACTGGGAGAAAAGTCTCACCCTGGACTGCATCGCTATCGATGATTGAAGGAGCCATCAAGCCTTATGATGACGACACAGAGGAACTCTCAATGAAAGCACCAATGTCGGTGTCAAAACCGGCGGATCTCGCGTAGGGGGTCCCGAACTGTGCGTCTAAGGCGGATAGTAACAGGACGCAGGGGACATGATGTTTTACCCAGGTTCGGGCCCTCTTGATGGAGGTAAAACCCTACGTCCTGCTTGATTATTCTTGATAATATGAGTAGTACAAGAGTTGATCTACCATGAGATCAGAGAGGCTAAACCCTAGAACCTAGCCTATGGTATGATTGTATGATGTCCTACGGCCTAAAAGCCTCCGGTTTATATAGACACCGGAGGAGGCTAGGGTTACACAAGGTCGGTTACAAAGGAGGAGATATGCATATTCGTATCGCCTAGCTTGCCTTCCACGCCAAGTAGAGTCCCATCTGGACACGGGACGAAGTCTTCAATCTCGTATCTTCATAATCCAACAGTCCGACCATAGGATATAGTTCGGCTGTCCGGAGACCCCCTAATCCAGGACTCCCTCAGCGTCCTTACCGCACAGTGCCCGCAAGGGGGCCAGCCCTCCACCGAGCTGTAACTAAACAAGAGTACTTTGGTAAATATATCCTGCTTTATCTCCAAGGACAATAACCAAGACATATATCTTGCAGTCCAGTTTGTAGCCCTTCTCGACAGAGTTCATCTTCGGGGGATCTTGTTCTAGAGATGAGGGAGAGTCAAACGCCTCCGCCTGCCTCCCCGCCTCCAGGGGCAGACGACTCTGAGGTGTCATCACGGAGGATTTCTCCTAATCTGCCATGGCCAGAAGGTAACCCTTCGACCACCCGAAGTCCGGAGTATTCGGCTCCTAAGGAGAGCCACTGAAAGAGTCTGGGATTGTCCGGTGCACAACCGGACGCACTGATGGGTCTTTTGGAGCAAGCGGCTATCTCAGAGGCGCATCGTACTTTAGTGGGTACGGTGGTTGAGAGGATTTCATCCGCCAAAAGTGGGTTGCATGAGGCTTTTACGAGCCTCCTAAGAGGCTTTGAGGTACGCAAAGTAATATATTTTTTTGACGGTACCGCACACGCTAGGTGTGCTCTATACATATAGTAGCCCCTAAGACTCGGGTTGCTGCCCAGAGGAGGGAAACAGAGGATCATAGTCCTAGGTAATGATTGCGCTGCTTTCATGTGCAGGCATCTAAGGGTCCGGTGGCTGGCCGGACTGCTGAGTTTGCCGAACTGAGGCGGCAGCTTGACACGGCAGATGCCGACATTGCGTTTGTGAACAAGTGGCTTGACGAGGCCCAGGGTATGTGTTTTCGGGTGGTCAACAAATATTAAGAGGAGCATGATGCTAGTATCTATAATATGCTGTGACTGCAGATGGAGCTGCTGCCATGGAAACCCTTCGGGCGGAACTTGCCCGAGCCAAGGAGCAAGCCAGGAGAAGTGATGTGGCCGCCCTAAAGGCGGCCGAAGACTTAAGAGCCGAACAGGCTGCTCATCACCAAAGCGAAGATAAAATAGCCAAGATGACTGTTGAGCTGAAAGATGCCGCCGGCCGATATGAGCTTCTTGAAAAGGAATGCCAAGCGAAAGTGGATGACCTGAAGAAAGCCGTGGAAGCAACCAAGGAAACCCGCTCTAAAATCAGAGCGGCGAAGGAGGAGCTCCGTCAAGCCGGATATATCATGGCTGGGAAGCCCTTTTTTTGTGGATGAAGTTCGGAGATCCGAAGTATTCCCCTCTAGATCAATTATGGAGTGCTGCATATGCGTACATGGACATGGCAATGAGTGTTGCTGATGCGACTGAGTTTTTCAATGATCAGAAAGATCATGAAGTGTAAAGATTGTTCTGGTCGCAGTTAAGTGCTCCAACGCGTCTGCTGCTGTTAAATGAACAAATGGCCGACTGGGCCGAGCTCTATAGGTTGTCCAGACTTGCCATGAGGTCTGTCGTGGATCATCTTTGGCTGAAGGGACCAAGGCCGAATAGTTATTTTAGTTTAGTGCAACAATTCCTTGGTGGTGTGCCGCATATCGACGCTGTAAAGAGGTCGGCGTGCATAGAGGGTGCGCGGATGGCTCTTGCCTGTGCTAAGACATACTGAGCAGATATGGAGGCCACCGCTATTGCAACCCAGGATCCGGCCATAGGGGTCTCGGCTGAGCACTATTTTGAAGAAGTCCTAGAAGGCGCTCGTTTAATAGAGGCTCAGTGCTCGAAGAGTATCATGTTCGAGTGACATGTATCCCAATTGCAAAAACAATGCTATTTGGATTATAAAGGTTGTGTTTATACTTTTGCCTGACAGTATTATGATGCCTCCTGTGCGGCCGTTTATGTATGTATATAACCTAAAAGTTTACAGTCGTCGGCTTCAGCCCCCACACACATAATGCGGGGGTGTTCGGAAAAGCGCGTATTCACAGTTGACCCAACGTCTTGGTACATTAAGGAGGTGATAGCGCGATGAACAAGGCAATCGGACTATATAGCTTTAACACTTACACTTAGCCATAGGAGCTTGACGGTGGGGCTACTATATAGCCCCTGGTACTTCCACGCTCATCCGAATACAGTGCGCGTACATACATGACCGGGAAACCGGTCCTTCGTTAATGTGGAGGAATCGCGAAGATTCTGCTGAGTCGTCAAGTGGTTGACGAGTCTCACGCTTTATCATGACAGTCAGTTTTGGGCTTTCTCTAATGAGGTACTCATCCGGATGAACCAGGGCACAATCGCAGTAGTTCTCCTGGTGCCACGTTAGCCGATAGATTGGAACGTAAGGTAGAAAAACATGGGAGCTGGGCAAACCCAACTATTCACCAAAGACATGATTTGGAGCTGATGCATATAAGGCCAAACTCGCGACGCCGAACACTCCCTAAGGTATTCGGACTTTACAACATATACTAGGCTGGGTAACGCCCTCGATAATGAGCCCTGATTTTCCAGGTACTTGCATTAGTCTTGACGTGACGAAATGCCAAATAATGCCAGCATCCCTTTCGGTTGTATTGATTATCCGGAGGGAGTGAAACAACAAGAGATAGTAAAAAGGTTTACACAGGGTCTTAATCTAAAAAGAAACCTTTGAGCGGGGCCCTGCTGCACCTCTGCGCATGTGTCTCCGTTGTGCCGTATCCTGGAAGGGTGTAGCACGATGATCATCTGTAAAAGAGAAAAACGCAGGTGAAAGTCTTCGTGCGAAAAATAGGTTATTCTTAAAGAACCATTAAAATGCAATCTAAATAGGGTCAAGCCGAACTGTAGCCCTTTTTACATGCGGGAAGCCCCTATCACCACCTATGGGGGTATATCCATCGACCCAATCTTAGGTTTATCTGAGCTGTTACAGCTAGTGGTGTGCTGGACTCGTCTAACCGTGTCCGCGGTCTTGACGACCGATCATTTCTTCTGGTTGGAGAGGCCATTCAGTTATTGGCTGCTAGAGCTGCCACATATTTCTCCGTACGTGAGGAACGCTCTATGTTTCCTCTAACTATGATGATACCACATGGACCGGGCATCTTAAGCTTAAGATAAGGGTAATGCGGTACTGCATTAAAAGGAGCGAAGGTCGTTCTTCTGAGTAGTGCATGATGGACGCTTTGGAACGGAGCGATGTCAAAGGTTAATTCTTTGCTTCGGAAGTTGTCGGGAGAACCGAATACAATCTCTAGTACTAGAGAGCCCGTGCTGCAGGCCTCTGGGCCTGGTATTACTCCTTTAAAGGTAGTATAGCTTTGGCTGATTCTTGTCGGGTCTATCCCCATTTTTTGCATACGGTGTCCTGATATATCAGATTAAGACTACTGCCGCCGTCCATAAGGACTCGGGTGAGGTGGTATCCGTCAATTATTGGGTCTAGAACCAAGGCAGCCGATCCTCCATGCCGGATACTAGTCGGGTGATCCCTGCGATCAAAAGTGATCGGGCAGGCCGACCAAGTGTTGAACTTGGGGGTAACGGGCTCCACGGCGTATACGCCTCGGGGTGCGTGCTGGCGCCTCCTCTTCAGTATGTGAGTTGCATAAATCATGTTCACTTGTTTGACCTCAGGTGGGAATTTTTCTGTCCTCCAGTGTTCGGTTGGCGAGGCTCATCCTCGTCTTCGCTTGGTTTCTCCGTCCCCTTGTGTTCGGCCTTTGGCTTGCCGGCCTGCTTGAAGACCCAGCATTCTCTGTTGGTGTGATTTTCAGGTTTGTTGGAGGTGCCATGAATCTGACATAATCTGTCTAGAATCTTGTTTAGGCTGGACGGTCCATCTCTGCTGTCTTTAAATGGGTTTTTCCGTTGACCGGGTCTAGAGCCTGTGAATCCAGCGTTTACCACCGTGTTGTCTGGGCTGTCTTCGTTGTTTTGACACTTGCTTTTATTGTGTCGTGGTTTCCCGTTGCCATCCCTGACTTCGGATGTGACTGGGTTGCTGCTGCCGCTACGAGCCAGCCAACTGTCTTCGCCCGCGCAAAAGCGGGTCATAAGGCTGTTAGGGCTGTCACTGTCCAAGGTTTTTCCTGGCAGAGGTGTCTGGCGAGCCATTTGTCCCGGACACTGTGCTTGAAAGCTGCTAAGGCTTCGGAATCCGGGCAGTTGACGATTTGATTCTTCTTCATGAGAAATCTGTTCCAAAGCTTTCGGGTTGACTCTCTAGGCTGTTGAATTATGTGACTTAAATCGTCTGTGCCCGGAGGTCGGACATAGGTCCTTGAAAATTGGCCCTAAAAGCATCCTCAAGCTCTTCCCAACTTCCAATTGAGTTTTCGGGGAGGGTTTTCAGCCAATGCCGAGATGGTCCTTTCAACTTGAGGGGCAGGTATTTGAAGGCGAGGAGGTCATCTCCGCGAGCCATGTGGATGTGAAGGATAAAGTCCTCAATCCAGACCCTAGGGTATGTCATTCCGTTGTGTGCCTCTATGTTCACGGGTTTGAATCACTATGGAAATTCGTGATCCAGCACCTCATCGATGAAGCATAGGGGGTGCGCAGCACCCCTGTATTTGGATGTGTCATGGCATTCTTCGGACGGTTGTAGCATTTGGTTTTGATACCGAGCTGTTATTCGGTAGGTATAGTCGTTTTGGCGGCCATGATTCTGTGCCGGAGCGCGCTTCTTAGATCCCTAGATGGACCTGGCCATACCGGCTTTTTTGTGCAGGTCTTCACGTAAATCATGCACTGACTTGTGTGCGAGGTCGTTAGCCGCCCTGTCGTGGCCACGGATTGGTCGATCCGGCTGATCAGCCGTTTTATTTTTCGCTTGAATGGGCTCTAAAGCCTCCTCGTTGAATTCAAGCAGTAGCTTGCGCTTTGGATAGCTCTTTGTATGGCGATGACCGTCGTACCTTTCTTCAGTGTCAAGCACTTTGTTCCATCTGCTGTTGAGTGTATTCTGCATGGCCTGAAGCCTTTGCTTCTGCTTCTTCAGGCTCCTCGTGGTGGCAATAAGCCTTCTATGGAGGTTCTCTTGTTCCAAGTGCCTTTCCGGGATGATGTGTGCATCGTCGTCCGGATTGTTCTCCTCTCCTGAGACAGGTTGAGGAGCTTTACCCTCAGCGTCGCCATGATCGGACAGCGGCTCCGTACTATATTCGCCGTCCGCTGGCTCATCCTGCTCCATCGCTGGGTCCATGTGGTCGTCGTTTCCTTTGGAGTCAACCGGGGTATTATTCTTTCTTGCATTGTTATCGCTGTTTTTGATGAGGCGGGATTTGGAGCGGTGCCTACATCGTCTTCAATCTTGTATCTTCATAGTCCAACTGTCCGGCCAAAGTATTAGTACGGATGTCCGAGTACCCCCTAATCTAGGACTCACTCGGCCCCCTCTAATTGGGAGTTGACGAAGTATATTGGGCACTTCACCACTTTCTTCCTTGTTGTGTCCTTGTGGTTGCCTCCGCTGCCATGCTCTTATTTGTCCTAATCCACATATGGCCCTGCCAGGCTATGCTCACTCTCTATCTCTTCCACTTCCCGCCGTGCCACTAGGGCTGCAGTAACCACTTGATTAGTTGCCGCCAAGTATAGTAGCAATGGCTCTTGTGGTTCGAGAGCAACCAAAGTGGGAACATAGGACAAGTCGGTCTTCAAATCTTGCAGTGCCACTTCATGGGCGCTGCCTTCTTCAAAATTTTGAAGAACGGCAAGGCACGCTTGGCAAACTTGGAGATGAATCTTCTAAGTGCGGCAACGACCCTGTCAAACGCCCTCACATCTTTAACTGTCTTGGGTGCCTGAATCTGCTCCATAGCGTTGATCTTATCGGGGTTGGCCTCTATCCTGCGATGGGACAAAAAGAAACCGAGTAGCTTGCCGGAGGGAACGCCAAACACACACTTCTCTGGGTTTAGCTTCAATTTGATCTTGTCCATATTAGCAAATGTCTGTTCCAAGTCCTGAATGAGGGTTGATCTGTCCTTGGTCTTGACCACAATATCATCCACATAACCTTCAATGTTCCTATGCAACTGTGATTCAAAACCAATCTGGACAACTCTTGCAAAAGTGGACCCGGCACTCTTCAACCCGAAAGGCATGCGCACGAAGCAGTATGTGCCACATGGGGTGATGAATGAGGTCCTCTCTTCGTTTTGCTTGGATATAAAGATTTGATGATATCCAGAGTATGCATCCAGGAAGGAGAGCAAATCCCACCTAGAAGTGGAATCCACAATCTGGTCGATGCACGGCAAGGGAAATGGATCGTTCAGGCAGGCCTTGTTAAGATCTGTGAAATCTATGTAGAGCCTCCATTTTCCTTAAGCCTTGCATACGATCACTGGGTTTGCTAACCATGTTGGATGTAGTACTCCTCTAACTAAACCAACTGCCTCAAGTTTCTTGATCTCCTCAACAATGAACTGCTGCTGCTCCAAGGCTTGCTTTCGGACCTTCTGCTTGACTGGTCGCGCATGTGAGTAGACAATAAGGTGGTGCTTGATTACCTCCGTGGGAACAGAGGGGATGTCATATGGTTTCCTGGAAAACACATCGACATTCGCCCGCGGGAAGGCAAGGAGCGTGCTTTCCTATTTGTCATCAAGGGTGGCACTAATAGTAAAAGTACCATCAGCGCCAGCCAGCCCTGCCGGTACCTTTTTCACATGGGGTGCAGCAGCCTTGGATTTCGTGCTGTTGGAACTCTCGGGCATGTCATCAACGGGCGCAGCACACTCCGAAGAGTTACTCTGTCTAGATTCCTCGCTGGCGTCCCTGCTAGCTTTCTTCTTTCCTTCCTTGGCGGGAACTGCGGCTTCAGTGGCCTCTGTAGCCACTGCGTCCCGGTACATCTTATCTATGCAAATAATTGTGTCCTTCTCATCTAATGGAACAGAAATGATGCCCACTGGCCCTGGCATCTTCAAGGTGTTGTAGGCATAGTGGGATGCCACCATGAATTTGGGCAGAGCTGGGCACCCAAGAATGCTATTGTATGGCAGGGGGAGGTCAACCACATCAAGCACAATCTTGTCTGTCTGGTAGTTCAACTCTCCCCCAAATGTCATTGGCAACGTGATCTTTCCCTTAGGACGACTCCTACCGGGGTTGATTCCTTGAACATGCATGTGACCTTTATCTCTTCCTCTGCTATCTGAAGTCTGCTGATGACCTTTGGGGAGATTAGATTCAACCCAGCCCCGCCATCAACCAACATCTTCGTGACTTTGAGGTTGTGGATCGTTGGTGAGACCAACACCACCAGACATCCTACCACGGTGGTGCAGTCAGGATGATCCTCTTCGTCAAAGATGATGGGCGTGTGTGACCACTTGAGAGGCTTCCAAGACTCTGCCATTGGCTCCACGACATTGATCTCATGCGCCCACTATTTAAGTTGGCGGTGAGAGGAATGCAGAGATGCACCCCCGTTAATGTACAGGGCATCAGTGGTTCTCTGGAATTCCTTCTTGCTGGTTTCCTCTTCATCCCGTCCATCACTTTCATCATTGCAATCCTCCTTCTCTCGGCCCCTGGCGGGTTTTCCTAGGTTCTGAGGAGCCTTGCCGAGGCGATTTGCTTCACCACCTTGGCCCTTCCCGCCAGCGCCATTCTTACCTTTTTCCTTATCACGCTTCACAGCCCTCTGGTTCTTGGCGAGTTGCTAAACCTGATGACATTCCTGGAGATCGTGGCCCTTGGTCCGATGAATCTTGTAGTATGACCCATCATGTTTCCCAGCCTTCTCGGCAGCCACAGCCTCCCGGCAATCAGCACATGCGGCAACTTCCTTGCCGGGAGCTTCAGCCTTGACCTCCTTGCCGGTACTAGGCATGCCCACTCCCTCAACGGTCAGTACTGCGTTATCCATGCGTGCTTCTTATTGCACTTCTTGTTCTTCTTCATTTTACTAGTGGCCTCGTCATCATCCTCTGAGTCGATGTCGATGTCATCTTCTTCTCCATGGAGTTTCCTCCCATCTTCCACCCAAGCACACTTGTTGACCAAGCTGTAAAGCTCCTTCACGGTCTTGCGAAGCCGAACATTCATCTTGGAATGTATCCGACAGTTGTGCACATTGCACTGGAACGCGTCTATCACAGCTGCCGGGTGAATATCTGGAATATTTCTGAGGACTCGGCTAAACCCCTGCATGTACTTCTGAAGATTTTCTCCTTCCTTCTGCGGGAGAAGATGCGAATTGCTAGGCCACCATGGTTGTTGGTTGCTGCCCATGAACGCGCCAACGAACTCATGGCACAGGTCAGCCCAGGTTGAGATGAAGTTCTCCGGCAGATGCATCAGATAGGACGTCACGTTGGGCTTGAACGCCAAAGGGAAGTAGTTGGCAAAAACCTTCTCATCTCTAGCCCCGGCATCCTGAACAACGATGGTGTAGATGCTCAAGAACTCTTCCGGGTTCAGTCTTCCATCATACTTCTCTGGTATCTCTAGCTTGAACGTGCGAGCGGATGACCCACGGACGTGCCACAACTCACGTGTGATGGCAGGGCACCCAGCCTCGGAAGATAGGTACCCGCCTCCTCCGAGCATAGGCTCCTCAATGTTGGGGTCATCACAACCATTGGAATGGTGGTGGTCGTAGTAGCATCGCTTGATGGTGAAGTGCGTGCCTTCCCTCTACCTGTCCTCCGGGGCTCGCCGTCGGCCTTGACGTGCTCAAGGATCAGATGAAGCCATCGAGGCATCATCAAGCTCTTGGTTGCGCAGGCCCTTTGCTGGTTACCATGGTGGGATTGCACCATGGGGGTGGCCCCTTCCGCATGGCCAGCGGCTTTGGCTGCCGTCATCGTCTCGGGCTGCCGTGGCGGTCCATCTCGCTGCGAGCCCCCAACCTCAGTAAAGGCAATCAGACTCTGAATGGTGGCTATCCACTCATCCATTTGATCGGCCGCTGACAGGAATCTAAGCAACAGCTGGGCTCGTGTCATTGCCTCTGAAGTGGTACTTGGCATGGGTGATGATGATATGGACCGCAGCGTCGCCCGGCTCCTAACGGTGACGGCGCTGGCTGCGTCGGGCTCCCGTCGTCGGGAGTCAATTGCTTGTATGGCGTGGTGACGAGGTGATGCACGTGTGGACCTTTGAGGTGGATGGGTGAGCTATGGCACCGGGCTTCTTCTTGGGCACCATAGTTGATGGAGTTGTTGATGATCAAAATGGCGATGAAGATGACACGCTGCTTACGCTCTCGGGTTCACGCAGGTAACCCCCCCTACTTGGCGCACGAAAGATGTTGTAGGAAACCACGGCCACCTATGGTGCCATGAGCGCCTTTTGGTTCGGCGGGGGGATGGACACGTTGGACAAAGAGAGCAGAAATGCAACACTGCATGGGAGAGATCACACGGGCAGTTTTACCCAGGTTCGAGCCACCATGAGGCATAAAACCCTACTCCTGGTCTGGTGGATTGATGGTGGATAATGGTGGAGAATGCGACGCTCTTGCCTGGCAGGGTTGCCTTGGGACGAGAGTGGCTATGCATGCATGAATGTCTGAGGGTCCGCATCCTTTCTACGATTGCCATCTGCCTCCTTTTATCGATAAAGGGGTCACCACAGTGGCAAATCGGTCATTTCATGCTGATTAGATAGCAAACAGTGCTATCATACCGAACTCTGCAGGCTGATAGAGTGCATTAAATGTGTCGCTCAGTGTAACATCATAGCGTGCCGGCAGGCCTTGCGGGGCTGTTTCGCCAGCTCCGCGCCTGCTTGCTTGACACGTCTCAGGAGGGTGTCATTTGGAGGTATTTTCTGTATGGCGTGGCCGCCATGTGGTAGGACGCAGCCGCTTAGTCATTTAGGAGCTTGAAACCATACTGATTGACGATGTGCGTTGTTGTGAGGTGGCACGCTGGAGTGGTTTGCCTCCACAAGCCCCCCGACAGGCCTGTCGGGACGATCTGGCAGCTTGCTTCTGAGGCAACAACAACTTTGCCAGGTGTCAGGACCCCAATTCCAAGTCACATCGATCTAGCCGGTAACACCTCATATCACATTGTGGCCTCACGCACAGTATTCCCACGAGTGTCTCCTTACCATGGTCCGGGACCGTTTGCGCCTTTTGGCTCATGTATATGATAGTGTCGCTAGCATCCATATGACGGAGAACCCGGGCCGACATGGCTAGTCGTGAACCCAAAGCGGCGCAGACCTATGGAGACAGGCATACATGAATCACATCGAGCATGTCGGTCATCAGCGAGTGAATCCGGGCTGTAGCACTGGGCTAACAGGACTCCGGGGAACCCGGGCTATAGCAGGCTAGGCAGGACTCCGGATGTCACCGCGTGACATTTCCCCGAAGGGACAGACATAGGAACGAAGTGAAACACATGCCGGCCAGTCAAGTGTCCTGAGCAATAGTGCTGGGCTAGCAGGACTCCGGTGGACCGGGCTGTAGCGTACTACTATGGCTCGAGGAACACTAGACTACATCTCCCCATAAGAAAGGCTGCCAAGGATAAACAACTAGATTGTCAGATCCCACTCATACCAAGCATTTCAATCATACACACAATATGCCCGATATGAGTACATACAACATGGCATCACAACAAAACTCTACAACTCAAGTACTTTATTTAAAGGCTCCAGAGAGCCATACATAACATGTTCATACAGGTAGGGGTCAATGACCCAACACTCAAGTCATACAAGCATACAAGCACATGCAGAAGCAAATAGTCTGAGTACAGACACTAGAAAGAAAGAAGGCTTCTCGAAGCCTGTCTATCTACATAGGGCCCTCCATGGCCAGGATCACCACCTGGGTGGCTAGTCACTCGTAGACATCAATGTCTACATAAAACCCATCGAAGGGGCGGTGTTGTCGTCTGAAAATAGTAATTAAGAAAACATGAGTACAAGGGTACTCAGCAAGTCTTACATCAGAACCTACTATACATGCTCATTCTCAAGAAGGTGGTGGAGTTATTGCAGCAAGCCAGCTTTGACTTTTGGCTAAGCTATCCTACAGAACTCCACTAGTAAAACAGTTTTTCGCACACGAGTCCACTAATCACCAACACAATACTCCACCGGGGATCCTCCCTCGTCATCCTACGAGAGGGCCATCCTCGGTACTCACACTTATCTTGAGTCTTTTAGTACTATCCATTAGCTTGTCTATGAACTGTATAGGCAATCAAGTAGTCCTTTACCGCGGACCCGGCTATTCGAATAGTTTTATAACCTGCAGGGGTGTACTTCTTCATACATGCTTTCACCACTTACCACCGTTTACACCACATGTACTCGACAACCTTCAAGCGGAAGCCCAACGAAGGTGTCGGCCACGGCCTACCTAACACTCAAGCCTCTAGTCCAGGCTTATCGCCTATTCAGGTTCCATCCGTAGGGAGTCCGGCCGAGGTTTCCACATACGGCCCCGAACGATGTGAACAGGGTTCCCGAGACACCAAACGGGTGACTCGGTACACCATGCCACGGTGTATCTACCGCAACACAGCCCACCCCTAGGGTCAGCGCTATGCACGGCCGCCAACACATAACCTACAAACACCAGAAACTATTTGCAACTCCTCGACAGAGTACTAGGGTGATTAAGAAGCCGAGAGGGTCCATTGGTTTCGGGCCCAATGTATGGTAGTAACTGAATCTTAAATCACACATACAGATCTCGGTTCTTAGGGACGGCCTCAATGAAACAACCCACCATGTACTCCTACAAGGCCTCTCATCGATACCTTTACCAAATCATGTTCAACACATCCCTCACATTACCAACATAATCATTTCACTCTAGCCCATCACCCAGATGAACCAAACCTGACACAACTCTAAGCATAGCAGGCATAGCAAGGTACGAAACACATACACGGCTCAATCAACTCCTACACATGCTAGTGGGTTTCATCTAGTTACTGTGGCAATGACAGGTCATGTAGAGGATAAGGGTTCAACTACCGTAGCACACAGCAGTTTGAATCACATTGTCTTAATGAAGTAAACAAGAGTAGAAGCGAGAACATGGGTTTGTATCGGAATGATCAATGGGTTGCTTGCCTGATGTAGTGGTAGTAGGGTACTGCCCTTCAGACAGATACTCGGGGTTATCCTCGGAGGCAGAACCTACCACGAAAGACACACCGAACATAATCAACACATGACGATATGCAACAATATGATGCATGCTATGACATGGCTAAATGAAAGTGTCTTGGCCTAATGCAAGCTAAAACAGAAAGGAATGAACTCATTTGAATCAATGATTCAAATGTTAGCTCATTTAACATGGACTTATTAGTGCATTATCTTATTCTGCACAAACAGAAAGATTAACTTGTTTTGTCATGCATTAAACCATTGCAGATGGATAGATTGAATTTTTCTGATCATTTTTCATATATAAATTGTTTGATTTGGAGTTATGGTTGATTTTCTATGATTTTTAGAAGTTTTGGCCATTTTCTGGAATTTCCTATATAAGAATAATTCCAGTAATTGAATTAATGCGTCAGCATGACATAGGTGTGACATCAGCGGGTCAACTGGGTCGGCCAGGTCAAACCTGACTAGTGGGCCCTATCTGTCAGTGGCTCAGCTAATTAACAGGATTAAACTAGTACTAATTAACTGTCAGTGGGGCCTGGACCCACATGTTAGTGACTAAACTAATTAAAATTAGTTAACTCTAATCCTAAACTAATTAGCAGGCCGGCCCCACCTGTCATAGGCTCAAGGGGGAGTCAACCTGGGCCCACGCGTCAGTCCACGGTCAAAGGGGGTCAAACTCGCCGGCGTTTAGCCGCCGGCGAGGCCAGACGCGGCGGAAGGCTCGGGTTTTGCACTTCGGCGACCAAAGGACGGCGGAGACCATCTACATGATGCGGGGAGTGAGCAGCGTCGAGTGGTGGCAGTAGGTGGAGCTGGGGTGGCCGGAGATGACAGCGGCGAGCATGTCCGCGGCGGCCGGAGTTCGGGCGAGGTTGAACTAGTCACTAGCAGGCACAGCGAGGGGCGGGCGGGGGTTCTACGGGCTCCTGCGAGTGCGTTGAAGACGAATGCGTGCTCGGTTGCGACCCAACGTGGCTGTGGCCATGACGGCGATGTGCGGTGGCGGCGGCGAGCTTCGGCTCCGATGGCCATGGGGGTTAGAGGGCGCAGACAAGCGCGGGGAGAGGGGGAAACAGGTCAGTAGCTCACTGCGGTTGCAGGGGAGCGAACGGCGAGCTCGGGGAAGAGCTGGAGCGAGCGGGGCGGCGAGGGGGATCTCCGGCGACCGAGGTTGAAGGCGAGCTCGATGCAGCGTCTCCGGGGCGAGCGAGCGCTGGGGGATGGGTCGAGGCAAAGCAGCGGACGACGGCGGAGCTTCTTGGCACGGGGATAGTGGGGAGAAAGAGAGGGGGCCATGGGGGAGTGTGTGGCACTCGTAGGCGCGTCCGGGGCGTCGGTGGAATAAGGAGGTGGCCAGCGTGTGACCGCGGGCGCCGCCACGCGCTTCTTGTCCTCCTGGCTGGAGGAGGAGGACGACTGGCAAGAGCCAGTGGACTGGGACGAGCCGGTGGGCTAGGTGGGCTGCGCCAGGTAAGTTCTGTTCTCTCTCTCCTTTTCTGTTTTTTTATTTATTCTATTATTTCTGTAACTAAAGGGCTTTATTAAAAATGCCAAGGCATTTCCATAAATCATAAAATTAATCATGGCCACTGCTTAGAATATATCCAACATCAAACATTTTGGTTTATGATTATTTGAGCATTTAAAATATTTTATAGCATTTAAATGCCCAAATGCAAATACTATAAGAATTAATTCAATGACCTTAAGATGTCCTAGAAAAATGTGCACCATTTTTGTCCAAGGTTTTAACCCAAAACATAAAGGGTGGGCTTTTTAGAAGGGCATTTCAGGTTCATTGAAAAAGTTTTTAGTAAACCCTAGTTGTTCCAGGGGGGTGCTGGGGGTTCTGTCATCGCCATTTCAAATTTAAGAGAAATTTAAACATGATGCACACTCTAATGCTTGAACTGGCTAGGGTGTGACAACTCACCCCCACTCAAAAGAATCTCGTCCCGAGATTTAGGATCCTCCGGGAAGAAGGTGGGGTACTCGAGTCGAAGACGATCCTCCCTTTCCCAAGTGGCTTCCTTTTCGGAATGGTGTGACCATTGAACCTTGAGAAACTTGATATTATGGTGTCGAGTGGTACGCTTGGCTTGATCAAGGATACGAATGGGATATTCCCGATATGAGAGGTTATCTTGTAGATCAAGCGTTTAGTGGTCCACTCCACGGATAGGATCCACGAAGCAACGCCTGAGTTGAGAAACGTGGAAGACATCGTGAACTCTGGAAAGATGCGAAGGTAGTTCCAATTGGTAGGCAACTTCTCCTCTTTTGGCAAGAATGCGGAAGGGTCCAATGTAACGAGGAGCCAATTTGCCTTTGATACTGAAACGATGGGTTCCCTTTAACGGGGTAACCCGAAGGTAAGCCTTCTCGCCGACTTCATAAGTCATGAGCTTATGTTTACGGTCATATTGGCTCTTTTGACGAGATTGGGCTGTTTTCAATTTCTCACGAATAACGCGAACCTGCTCTTCTGCTTCCTGAATCATATCCGGGCCAAAGAGTTGTCTTTCCCTGGTTTTTGACCAGTTAAGAGGCGTTCGACATTATCGTCCATAGAGAACTTCGAAAGGAGCTTTGCCCAAGCTAGCTTGATAACTATTGTTATAAGCAAACTCTGTGAATGGAAGGCATTTCTCCCAACCCATTCCGAATGAGATGACAGAAGCTCGGAGCATATCTTCCAGAATTTGATTGACTCGCTCTACTTGACCACTTGATTGAGGATGGAAGGCGGTGCTAAAAGAGAGACGAGTTCCCATAGCATTTTGGAAACTTTCCCAAAATCGAGAGGTGAAGAGACTCCCACAGTCTGAGTTAATTTCCAATGGGACACCATGAAGAGACACTATTCGGGAGATGTATAAGTCAGCTAGCTGGCTAGCGGTGATACTCTCATGAACAGGTAGGAAATGGGCTACTTTGGAAAGACGGTCGATCACGTCGAAGATGGCATTATTCCCTCTCTTGGTCCTGGGAAACCAAGTGATGAAATCCATACTAATTTTATCCCATTTCCACTCAGGAATAGCCAAAGGTTGAAGGGTGCCAGTAGGCCGTTGATGCTATGCTTTAACACGACGACAAACGACGCAATTAGCAATGTATTGAGCGATTTCTCTCTTCATCCTAGTCCACCAAAACCTCTGGCGTAGGTCTTGATACATTTTAGTACTACCGGGATGAATGGTGAGAGGGGATTCATGAGCTTCCTTAAGGATCAGCTACCTCAGGTTTCGTGCCTTGGGAACCACTAAACGGTTTCCAAAGTATACGACACGTTGATCATCAATGTAGAAACAATTTGCGACTCCTTTCTTAATGTTTCTTCTAATACGGGAGATTCCCCGATCTACGTTCTGTGCCTTGATGATCTGATCTGTAAGGGTAGGTTTCGCCACCAGGGTAGATAGGAATCCTCGAGGGACAATGTGAAGATTGAGCTTACGAAATTCCTCGTGGAGAAGTGGTTGACTTTGTTGTAACATCAGGTTGTTACAATAAGATTTACGACTTAGCGCATCAGCCATGACATTGGCTTTACCCGGGGTGTAAGTTATTCCTAAATCATAACCCGAGATCAACTCGACCCAACGTCGTTGCCTGAGATTCAAATCCGGTTGGGTGAAGATATATTTCAAACTTTGGTGATCGGTGAAAATCTCGCAACGATTACCAAGGAGGTAATGTCGCCAAGTTTTGAGTGCATGGACTACAGCTGCAAGCTCTAGATCATGTGTGGGATAGTTTTCCTCATGTGGGTGTAATTGCCTGAAGCATAGGCAATTACCTGACGATCTTGCATGAGTATGCAACCTAGTCCTTGTCGCGAAGCGTCGCAATAGATAATAAAGTC
Source organism: Triticum urartu (assembly GCF_003073215.2). Classification (NCBI taxonomy): domain Eukaryota; kingdom Viridiplantae; phylum Streptophyta; class Magnoliopsida; order Poales; family Poaceae; genus Triticum; species Triticum urartu. The sequence goes on from NC_053023.1 coordinate 266,257,373, forward strand.
CTTGGAGAAATCTGGTGGTACCAGTACGGGAGCAGATGTCAGGCGTCTTTTCAGTTCCTGAAAGCTGAACTCGCACTGTGGGGTCCACTCGAACTTTTTATCTTTCTTGAGGAGTTCAGTTAGAGGTTTAGCAACCTTGGAGAAATTCTCGATGAAGCGGCGGCAATAGCTCGCTAAGCCAAGGAAGCTCCTAACTTGCTTGACCGTCTCAGGTGGAGTCCAATCAAGGACGGCTTGAACTCGCTCGAGATTGACAGCAATACCCTTACCAGAGATTACATGGCCTAGATAGGTCACTTCTGGCAACCAAAATTCACACTTGGAGAATTTGGCATAAAGGCGATGCTCTCGAAGTTTCATCAATACCAGACTTAGATGTTCGGCATGTTCCTCTTCATTCTTGGAGTAGATGAGTATGTCATCGAGGTAGACTACGACGAATTTATCCAAATACTCCATGAAGACCGAGTTCATTAACCGAGAGAAAGTGGCTGGGGCATTGGTTAAACCAAAAGACATAACGGTGTACTCGTATTGGCCATAACGAGTAACAAAGGCCGTTTTGGGAATGTCCCCGTTTCTGATTTTGATTTGATGGTATCCCAACCTCAAATCCATCTTGGAAAAGGCTGAGGATCCACCGAGCTGGTCATACAGATCGTTGATCCTGGGAAGTGGATACTTGTTCTTGATGGTGACCAAGTTGACAGGTCGGTAATCTACAACCATCCGATCTGTTCCATCTTTCTTCTTGACGAAGAGGACAGGGCAAGCCCAAGGAGAGGAACTAGGATGGATGAAACCCTTTTTCAAGGACTCATCGAGTTGGTTCTTAAGCTCGGCTAGTTCTAAGGGTGCCATCTTATAGGGTCTTCTAGAAATTGGAACGGTTCCTGGAACAAGGTCTATCACGAACTCGACATCCCTGTCAGGTGGAACACCTGGCAGTTCTTCTGGAAAGACATCCGGAAAGTCTCGGACTACCGGAATATCCTCAAGGTCTGGAAGGGGGTCGGCATTTAGGGAGTAAAGCTGGCACTTGGCCACTCGAGTTAAGACATTGACTGTCTTGCCCGATGGGTGAGTAAGTTGAACGGTTCTAGTGGCACAATCAATCTTAGCATAATGAGCTGACACCCAGTCCATACCCAAGATGATGTTAATGTCCGAGGACTTGAGAGCTATTAAGGATGCAACGAAGACAAGTCTATCAACAAGAATTTCGTTCCCATGGCTTACTCTAGAAGTTTGCCATTTGGAACCCGGAGTTTGAATTACCATGGTAGTGGGCATGTCATAGAATGTCGTGTTATGCAATCGAGCATAGTTCTCGGATATGAATGAATGAGATGCTCCAGTATCGAAAAGAACAGATGCCGGATGGGAGTTAACAAGGAGCGTACCAAGGACGACGTTAGGATCCTCATGAGCCTCCTCGGCTGAGACATAGTTGACATGGTCACGTGCAGTGGTGACCGGCTTGGCGTAGAATGTCTTCCCCGCTGGTTTACCACGGCCAGCGGACTTTCCAGACTGATTGGGGTTGTTGTTCTGGGGATACTCTCGGCTATAGTGACCCGGCTCTCCACACTTGAAACACGTCACAACATTGGGACGTGGAGAAGCATTAGCAGCGGGGCCACCATAGGGCTTGGGCGGTGCAAACTGCTGGTTGGGACGAGGCGCCTCAAAGGATGGCCTCGGAATGAACCTGGGTGGCAGTGCCGTGCTTGGAATCCACACCCGGCGCTTCTGAGCTCCAGAGCCGGATGAAGAGCCAAAATCACGTGAGTGCTTGCGTGAAGCGTCATAGTCAGACTGGCCTGACTCAGCACTGATGGCTTTATTGACCAACTTTTGAAAGGAGGTGCACTCGTGCAGACGAAGATCGCGGCGAAGCTCAGGGCTAAGTCCCTTGCGGAACCTTGCCTGCTTCTTAGCGTCGGTAGATACTTCTTCAGGAACATATCGTGCCAGATTCCCAAATTCACGACTATATGCATCCACAGTCAGTCTTCCTTGGGTGAAACTGCAGAACTCTTCCCTCTTGCAATATATGAGACCTTCCGAAATGCGATGCTCACGGAAAGCCTCACTAAATTCAGCCCAAGTAGTGATTTGGCCAACCGGGCGCATAGCTTCAAAGTTTTCCTACCAGAGGCTAGCAGGGCCTTCGAGGTGATAGGCAGCATAAGTCATTTTGCTGATGGCATGCAGTGTTCTGCTCAATCCGCTCTAGCAGGAGGTTAGTCTCACGCTTGTTTCTTTCCGCCTCCAGGATCACTTCGGCCAGAGAAGGCGGGTGAGGCAGATTTTTACCCCTAGCTGCAGTGGCTTCCCCCTGCTCCGGGGCAGCAGGGTTGCTGCGGGTGTTGACCATCCTAGATGAAAACAAGACAACGATTTAGATAAGGATGGCACAAACTTAGCAAGGAAGTGCAGAATGTAATGGATAACACGGAATGCAGAGATGTTCATTGCACGACATGGTAATATAGAAACTGCCATATATATACCATTAGTAATACACACCATGCATAGTTTAGTACAAGCCCAGGCTAGAGTACAACTACGGTGAAAGACATTACATCTCATCGGAGGCATTCCAAGCTCCTATACATTATTTCCTACACCTCCGGAGCGTGATACACACCAAGTCGTATCCCACGGTCACGCAGGACTGTGGAGAATACAACTACTACAATACTAGTGGAACTACTACTAGCTCAGACGGCTCCGCAGTAATCCTCATAGAAGTTGCCACCAAAACCTGGAAGTGGAACATGATCATCTGGGAACAGACAGTCCTGCGGAACCTGCGGACCAAAGGGACTCGGATGTGGCCTTGGTCCCACAGGTGGTGGCAGACGGGGACCACGAGGAGGGGTAATGCCTCCCATATCGCGCCACTCCATATAATCTGGCAATCTAGATCATACACGGTATAGATCCCTCAGATCCATGTATCCTCCCTGTACCACCGGTGCAAACCGAGTCAAAGTGGCCCAGTGATCAGCGTGAGAGTTAAAAAGCTCCATACGTAAGGCCCGATTTTCGCGGTCCTTATCCTCGAGCATCTCGGCAGTGGTGCGGAGTAGTGACTCCTCATGTGTGGGGTCAGCATAGATAGCCTGGAGATACCCTTGCGCTCCCGAAGTGAAGCTGGCATATAACGGAACTCGGTGTTCTGAAGTAGGCCAGTCCGGACTCGCATGATGGTCATCATGGAATAGGCAGCATCCTGCACAGCCATCTCAATAGTAACCCCGAGTCCATAGGAACAGTGAAGGGGCTTAGTGGCTCCAGGATAAGAGGGATATATCCTGACGGTACAGAGGTACTGGCTCTGGTTGAAGTCTCTGAACTGCTCTTCGACAGTGTATTCAGGATACCAACGGTAACCCATCTCGATCATTACCTGGACTAACATAGCAGTATGACCAGGCACATCGAGGCACCGGGTCAGGCGAACCACTTGATTTTGAGCACGAGTGGCCATCTGAAAGCACAACCACAATGCAAAGGCATTAGAATTTCTAGGGAAAATTGGACAGCATAACAGCTGTAAATGCTCAGAAAAAGATTTGAGACATCCACAACAGTTTGCAATACCACTCAACAACATCATATCAAGGTTCTGATTCAACTGAAAACATACTAAAGGTAGTAGAAACTGTACTGAGGCTTGTAACAACAATCCTATAAGCTACTACGGATTAGTAACACGTGAACCTGATAGAAGAAGAGAGCCTAGTCCTTAACCCACGTTGAATGAGAAGAGAATGACTCAGATCAGAGGGCATAAGGTAAATGAGTAAAAGATCCTTACGTTCCCTCCCACAATCAATTCCCCTACATATAACTAAAGCATTTCTAGACTCGACATCGACCAGTTTGGCTCAATGAACCTACAGGCAGTCCGGCTCTGATGCCAACGCTGTCAGGACCCCGATTCCAAGTCACATCGATCTAGCTGGTAACACCTCATATCACATTGCGGCCTCACAAACGGTATTCCCACAGGTGTCGCCTTACCATGGCCTAGGACCGTTTGCACCTTTTGGCTCACGTATATGATAGTGTCGCTAGCATCCATATGACAGAGAACCCGGGCCGACATGGCTAGTCGTGACCTATGGAGATAGGCATACATGAATCACATCAAGCATGTCGGTCATCAGCGAGTGAATCCGGGCTGTAGCACTGGGATAACAGGACTCCGGGGAACCCGGTCTATAGCAGGCTAGGCAGGACTCCGGATGTCACCGCGTGACATTTCCCCGAAGGGACAGACATAGGAATGAAGTGAAACACATGGCGGCCAGTCAAGTGTCCTGAGCAGTAGTGCTGGGCTAGCAGGACTCCGGTGGACCGGGCTGTAGCGGACTACTATGGCTCGAGGAACACTAGACTACATTTCCCCATAAGAAAGGCTGCCAAGGATAAACAACTATATTGTCGGATCCCACTCATACCAAGCATTTCAATCATACACACAATATGCCTGATATGAGTACATACCACATGGCATCACAACAAAACTCTACAACTCAAGTACTTTATTTAAAGGCTCCAGAGAGCCATACATAACATGTTCATATAGGTAGGGGTCACATGACCCAACACTCAAGTCATACAAGCATACAAGCACATGCGGAAGCAAATAGTCTGAGTACAGACACTAGAAAAAAAGAAGGCTTCTCGAAGCCTGTCTATCTACATAGGGCCCTCCATGGCCAAGATCACCACCTGGGTGGCTAGTCACTCGTTGACATCAAGGTCTACATAAAACCCATCGGAGGGGGCGGTGTTGTCGTCTGAAAACAGTAATTAAGCAAACATGAGTACAAGGGTACTCAGCAAGTCTTACATCAGAACCTACTATACATGCTCATTCTCAAGAAGGTGTTGGAGTTATTGCAGCAAGCCAGCTTTGACTCTTGGCTAAGCTATCCTATGGAACTCCACTAGTAAAACAGTTTTTCGCACACGAGTCCACTAATCACCAACACAATACTCCACTGGGGATCCTCCCTCGTCATCGTACGAGAGGGCCATCCTCGTTACTCAAACTTATCTTGAGTCTTTTAGTAGTATCCATTAGCTTGTCTATGAACTGTATAGGCAACCAAGTAGTCCTTTACCATGGACGCGTCCATTCGAATAGTTTTATACCCTGCAGGGTGTACTTCTTCATACACGCTTTCACCACTTACCGCCGTTTACACGACATGTACTCGGCAACCTTGAAGTGAACGCCCAACGAGGGTGTCGGCCATGGCCTACCTAACACTCAAGCCTCTAGTCCAGGTTTATCGCCTATTCAGGTTCCTTCCACAGGGAGTCCGGCCGAGGTTTCCACATACGGCCCCGAACGATGTGAACAGGGTTCCCGAGACACCAAACGGGTGACTCGCTACACCATGCCACGGTGTATCTACCGCAACACAGCCCACCCCTAGGGTCAGCGCTACGCACGGCTGCCAACACATAACCTACAAACACCAGAAACTATTTCAACTCCTGGACAGAGTACTAGGGTGATTAAGAAGCCGAGAGGGTCCACTGGTTTCGGGCCCAATGTATGGTAGTAACTGAATCTTAAATCACACATACAGATCTCAGTTCTTAGGGACGGCCTCAATGATACAACCCACCATGTACTCCTACATGGCCTCTCATCGATACCTTTACCAAATCATGTTCAACACATCCCTCACATTACCGACATAATCATTTCACTCTAGCCCATCACCCAGATGAACCAAACCTGACACAGCTCTAAGCATAGCAGGCATATCAAGGTAGGAAACACATACATGGATCAATCAACTCCTACACATGCTAGTGGATTTCATCTAGTTACTGTGGCAATGACAGGTCATGCAGAGGATAAGGGTTCAACTACCGTAGCACACAACAGTTTGAATCGCGTTGTCTTAATGCAGTAAACAAGAGCAGAAGCGAGAACACGGGTTTGTATCGGAATGATCAATGGGTTGCTTGCTTGATGTAGTGGTAGTAGGGTACTGCCCTTCAAACGGATACTCGGGGTTATCCTTGGAGGCAAAACCTACCACGAAAGACACACCGAACATAATCAACACATGATGATATGCAACAATATGATGCATGCTATGACATGGCAAAATGAAAGTGTCTTGGCCTAATGCAAGCTAAAACAGAAAGGAATGAACTCATTTGAATCAAAGATTCAAATGTTAGCTCATTTAACATGGCCTTATTAGCGCATTATATTATTCTGCTTAAACAGTAAGGTTAACTTGTTTTTTCATGCATGAAACCATTACAGATGGATAGATTGAATTTTTCTGATCATTTTTCATATATAAATTGTTTGATTTGGAGTTATGGTTGATTTTCTATGATTTTTTAGAAGTTTTGGCTATTTTCTGGAATTTCCTATATAAGAATAATTCCAGTAATTGAATTAATGCGTCAGCATGACATAGGTGTGACATCAGCGGGTCAACTGGGTCGGCTAGGTCAAACCTGACTGGTGGGCCCTGTCTGTCAGTGGCTCAGCTAATTAACAGGATTAAATTAGTACTAATTAACTGTCAGTGGGGCCTGGGCCCATAATTCAGTGACTCAACTAATTAAAATTAGTTAACTCTAATCCTAAACTAATTAGCAGGCCGGCCCCACCTGTCATAGGCTCAGGGGGGAGTCAACCTGGGCCCACGCGTCAGTCCACGGTCAAAGGGGGTTAAACTCACCGGCGTTTAGCCGCCGGCGAGGCCAGACGCGGCGGAGGGCTCGGGTTTTGCACTCCGGCGACCAAAAGGACGGCGGAGACCATCTATGTAATGCGGGGAGTGAGCCGCATCGAGTGGTGGCAGTAGGTGGAGCTGGGGTGGCCAGAGACGACGGCGGCGAGCATGTCCGCGGCGGCCGGAGTTTGAGCGAGGTTGAACTAGTCTCTAGCAGGCATGGCGAGGGGCGCGCGGCGGTGCTACGGGCTCCTGCGAGTCCATTGAAGACGAAGGCGTGCTCGGTTGTGACCCAACGTGGCTGTGGCCACGACGGCGACGTGCGGTGGCGGCGGCGAGCTTCGGCTCCGATGGCCATGGGGGTTAGAGGGCGCAGACGAGCGCGGGAAGAGGGGGAAACGGGTCAGTAGCTCACTGCGGTTGCAGGGGAGCGAACGGCGAGCTCGTAGAAGAGCTGGAGCGAGCGGGCGGCAAGGGGGATCTCTGGCGACCGAGGTTGAAGACAAGCTCGGTGCAGTGTCTGCGGGGCGAGCGAGCGCTCGGGGATGGGTCGAGGCGAAGCAGCGGACGATGGCGGAGCTTCTTGGCACGGCGAGGCAGCGAGTGGACGGCGGTGGCTGCTGTGGTGCTTGTCGGCGGTGATGGCTGCACTCGGCACGGGGTGGAGAGAGAGCTAGAGAGGGGGAGAGGCCACGGGGAGAGTGGGGAGAAAGAGAGGGCGACATGGGGGAGTGCGTGGCACTCGTAGGCGCGTCCGGGGCGTCGGCGGAAGCAGGAGGTGGCCGGCGTGTGGCCGCGGGCGCCGGCCACGCGCTTCTCGTCCTCCTGGCGGGAGGAGGAGGACGACTGGCAAGAGCCAGTGGACTGGGCCGAGCCGGTGGGCTAGGTGGGCTGTGCCAGGTAAATTCTGTTCTCTCTCTCCTTTTCCTTCTTTTTTTTATTCTATTATTTCTGTAACTTCAGGGCTTTATTAAAAATGCCAGGGCATTTCCATAAATCATAAAATTAATCATGGCCACTTCTTAGAATATATCCAACAGCAAACATTTTGGTTTGTGATTATTTGAGCATTTAAAATATTTTATAGCATTTAAATGCCCAAATGCAAATACTATAAGAATTAATTCAATGACCTTAAGATGTCCTAGAAAAATGTGCACAATTTTTGTCCAAGGTTTTAACCCAAAACAAAAAGGGTGGGCTTTTTAGAAGGGCATTTCAGGTTCATTGAAAAAGTTTTTAGTAAACCCTAGTTGTTCCAGGGGGGGTGCTGGGGGTTCTGTCATCTCCATTTCAAATTTAAGAGAAATTTAAACATGATGCACACTCTAATGCTTGAACTGGCTAGGGTGTGACACCAGGCCCGCTTGCCCAGCAAGGGAGGTTCCTCCCTTAGTGATATCTTGCTTCTATGGATAGTCTTGGTCTTCTTGATCTGCACTTTGGTCCTTCAAAGGACTGATCCCTTATGCTTGGTCTGATCTTGGGTATTGTAATCTTGCCCCCTTGCCTATTCGCAGTTTGGGTAATGGACCCCAGGGTGTGTTGCACCGACAACAACGCTGATAAGTCCAGATGATCGAGCTCTGTCTCGCAGGCTTGCTCCCATGCATGTCACCTCATTAAGATCTCTAGTGCCTCATCTCCCCATGGGGTAGCCATGAGCAAGTGGGCGAGGGCGTTTTGGCCCCCGTGTTCTAGAACTTTCATTACCTTCATAACTGTGAGTTTGGTGCTTCGCCACCTCGGGTGCCGCTCACCCGTTGCTCCTCCCTTGACTATTCCATAAAAAAGGATTAGACACGGTGTCTGTGCTTAGGTACATACCTGCAGCATCACTAAGTCCAAGTGATCAAGGTTTGGCTGACGGGCCAGACCCATGCACGTCACCTCATTCGGGTCCTTGGTGTCCAACCTCTTCATGCAATGGCCTCGAGTGAACCAATGCTCATGCGTCGCCACCATGTCACAGGTTTTGCCTATGTGTAGTTTCGCCAAGAGCCTGGCGCAGACTGCCTGGCAATAGAGGAAGGAGTTCCTAAGCCTAGTTCCTAGAACATCCGATGCCTCCGCAAATTCTTCCCATGACTATCACGCCCAAGCCCAAGTGGAAGCCCGATGCACTGCATGGAGGAACAATCGAACTGTGATTATGCCCATGCCCCGCGCTAGTGGAAAATCAAAATGAGGTCGCCCCACAGGCCAAGCCAACCTTAGGCTGATCCATGGCAGACACGACAGCCGCATCCTTCCTCACTGGACGCATGCTCGCCATCTCCCCCTATGCCTCACGTGAGCGATGGGCTAGACACAGTGTCTGTGCTCGGGTCAGTCCTGACAACAGTGAAATACCTAGGTGGCCGGGCTCTGGCTGGTGTCCCCGCTCCCGTGCACTTCAACCCACCGAGGTCCTTGGTGTCTGGTGTTCTCGCATAACACCCATGAGAGAGCTGACTAGCATGCGCCGCCCCCGAGGGGGACTTCCTTGTACATAGGGCACTTCCGGGACAAATAACGTCGGAGGCCTCATGAAGTGCGCCTTGCAAGCGGTAGGCCATCAGGCACGACAAAAGCTAAGTCTAGAAACCTCCAGAGGTGATCTGGCGAATGTTGGTGTTTGTCCTCGGGTGTGCCGCTTGCGTGTCAAAGGAGGGTTTCCTAAGCATCGCGCCTCATGAGCCTTCACTTGCCCCAGGTGCCCCATGCCTCCTAGCATTGTCCAGGCATCGAGACCTAACATACCAGCAACACCTGAAGCTTGCACGGGGCTGGGTCCTGACGACATAGAGCGCAAATGCAAGAATAAGGGAAAACGAGCATCGGGAGAAAGCCCCACGAGAGCACAAGCATTCATTACAGCATTTAAATACTCTAGCAAAACTCATTTTTTTTATGCCACTACGAGGCCACGCTAGTCTGTTTTAGGTAAAGAAGTGGAATCTTAAATGGTAGTATCGCGCCACCGCCGCCACTATCGGCGCCGTCGCCATCACCTTCTCCAACCTCAACGGAGCCCGCGTCGCAATTGTAGGAGAACTTCCCGAGTAGTGCCTCCACATGGCCTTCTATGGCCTCCGCGAGGCCATCATAGAACGCTTCGGGAACGGGACCTATCACCCTGTCAATGCCAAAGTCGGGATCACCATCGAGGAGGTGGCTAAACACGCGCGTTGCCGCCTGAAAGAAGAGGCCATGGCACTCCTCCTGTAGGATGTTGTCCACCTTCCGGGCCCTGTCTTCGAGCTGCTTCACGAGCTTGGAGGCGAATTCAGCAAAGTAAGCATCACCGGGAACGAGGGTACTTTTGAGCCTCTCCCTGCGGATGGACCGTATGACGCCACGGGCTCAGAGTTCAAGAGAGGAGAGCACTGTGAGCCATTCAGGTTGCCGTCCCACGTTCACGTCAAGCGCGACCTTGATTTCGACAGTTTCTTGCCGGAACTTATCGAGCTCCTTCTAGAAATCGCCTTCCCGCTGCTTTAGGTCCTTGCCATGTTCCTCAGCCAGCCGCTCAGCTTCAACCTTCACATCATCATCCGCTTTGGCCTTCTTCTCCTGAGCCTCTAGCTAGGCATTGGCTTCCAAGGCAAGATTCCCATGGGCCTCCTGAGTGTCGGTCACCTGGCACTCCAGTGTCTCGAGACACTCGCATTTCGTGGACTACTAAGTCAACATCATCATCAGGTTCGACTCTTTTGTTGCATGCTTCGCCTCTAGGGCCTTGAGATCCTCCTCCCGCGATTAGGGTAGCTGCGATTACTCGGCCCGTTCATCCAGGAGTGCATTCAGGCTGGCTTTCTCCTCCTGCGATGCTTGGCGGCCGCCTTGGCCTTTGTGAGTGCAACCGCACAAGCTGACTTCGCCTCAGCAAACTCCTTCCCGCATTCTTCAAGGGCGAACTCGTTCCTACGCTGAGCTGTTTTTGCGAAAACGTCGATCTAGCACCACCGGTCGGCAAGCCATAGACGCTCCCTGGCAAGGCATGCCTCGGCATCCTGAAGTTCTGCCCGAGCCGATCGAGCACGGCCTTGGCGTTGCCCAAGGCACCATCGTCGAGTAAGGCGCGGTGGCTCATGAGCGCGAGAGCGCAGCCTGGGCCAGGCTCCTTCGTTCCCACGGTTGTCGTGGCTGGGGATGCCTCGGCGATGCGGACCTATGGCAGGGTGCATGCCGGGACGCTCGACCGCTGTGGCGTGTCATGGGGGATCACTGCACTGGGCTCGGGAGCGCTGGAGCTGGATGCGGTCTCTGCCGTCGTGCCAAAGGTGGCGGCAGGGGCAAGAGGAGGCACTGCCTCCTCTCCCCCACCAAGACCCATGAGGGGCGCGCCCTCACCCCTAGAGGGGGCACCTGAGGCCGGAACGCATCAGCATTTGCGGTCGTGCCCCCGCGTAACTCTGGTGTGGCGGTCGGCCTCCCCTCGGTATAGGGCGGCCTATATCAGCTTGGGGATGACGGGTGGCCTCCCCGCTGCCCAGGGCTTCCGGCGGGCACTGGCGCCCCCTTTAAGCTAGGGGACGCCTTTACTCCCAACTTCTTCTTCTTCCTCTAGTCATCAATGGCCCACCTCAGCACCAGGGGGTAGGCACAGGGATTTACTCATATATGGAGAGCCCCATTTCCTCTTCCTCTCCGCGGGGGACTAGGGCCATGGGGCAATCCCCGGGAAGCCCGAACACGCTGTCACCCACTTTGGGGACTCAGGAAGCCCCCTGGGGGACTCGGCCGACGAGGGGCCGGTCACCGTCTCGCCAGGGTTGGCCCCCGCCGAGAGCGGCTGAGCAGCCGCAGTGTCTGACCCTGGCCGTCTAGCCGCATCGACAAGTCGAGGGGACACTGCCGGGGGATGCTCATCGGCGGCATCGTCATCCCGGAAAACACAAAGGAGCTTACGGTAAGAGCGAAGGCTTGCCGGGCAAGCAACAATGTGATGTTGAGATGTGCATTTAATGCACCCTATCAGCCTACAGAGTTAGTTATGATAGCACTGTTTGCTATCTTATCGGTGCATAATTACTATTCTGCCATTGTGGTGACCCCTTAATCTATAAAAGGAGGCCCATGGCAAGAGTAGGAAGAGTTAGAATATTGGACATCCACACACCCATACGTGTGTAGCCACTGTCGTCCCTACCGGGCAAGTGTACTATGCTTCGCCACCATTCTTCCACCATCAATCCACCAAAGCAGGATTAGGGTTTTACGCCTCGCAGCGGCCCGAACCTGGGTAAAATTGCATCTGTGATCTCTGTCGCGGTGCCCCACGCACTTCTGCTCTTTGTGCAACGTGACATTCCCCCTGCCGAACCAGAAAGGGGCCCTTGCTCCCATAGGTGGCCGTGGTTTGCCACAACATATTTGGCGCGCCGGCTAGGTGTATCACTTGCGCGAACCTGAAAGCGTGTGCAGCGCGTCATCTTCACCAACATCTTTGTCTTCGATGGTGCCATCAACCATGGAGCCGAAGAAGAAATCTGGTGCTTCAGCTCACCCGTCCACCTCGAAGGCTCCGCCACCCGTAGCCACCGATGCTAAGGGGGGAGCGGACGCGCGCGAGGATGTGGACACTGCTGGGGATGTGGTCGAAGCAGGCGGCACCGTCACCACTTCCCCTGCGGCCGTAGCAGGAGTGGGAAACACCGGAGGAGAGCAATATTAGCGACACCCCGATGGCCACTCTCCATGTGCTACGGGCGAAGGGGTTACTCCGTCTACACCCCTTCCTCTCGCCGATGGGCACAGCCGCAGCAATGGCTCTCGCTCCGGGGAGAATCGCCGCCCTCCGGTCACCCCCATCACAGGAGGGAGTGCGGCACGTGCACCTTCCTCGGGGCGAGTCGACCAAGCTGATGTGCCCGATGGATCCGCTTGCCCTCAAGCGCCTTCGCCATGCCACCGCGCCATTCAGGTGGCCGCCCCACAATAGCGGGGGCATGGTATTGTCACTGCTGGCACCAATAGGAGCCGAGCGATGCTGCGATCTACAACGTCATCACCCATGCCAAGTACTGCTACGGAGGCCATTGTGCGGGCTCCACTGCTGCTGAGGTTTCCGCCAGAGGCAGAGCAGATGGACGAGTGGCGTGCCACCATCCAGAGTCTGCTCGGTTTTGCCGAGGCTAGGGGCTCGCAGCGAGCCGGCCGCCACGGCCACTGATGTACGGTAGAACCCTAATCACCCGATCTTTCACGAAAGGAGCGGATCCCGCGATGAACACGAAGAACACAAGGGGGGAACAAGGGGAAATACAAGGGAAAACACGGGAGAATCACTAAACCAACACAAGATAGTCACACATGTGCTAGATCCTCGGATACATAAGAGTTCACACGGTACACAATCAACTAGGAACGATACAAGGGTAGCCGGTCTTCTCTGTGAGGAGGTCTTGATGTTCTTCATCACGAGGAGGTCTTGAATCCAAAGGGATCTTCTCCGAAGAGGCCGCGGTCTCTCTCGAGGAGTAGATCCGATGTGGATGAGCAGTGCTCTATCTCTCAAATGAGCTAAACCAATGCTGACCCTAGCTAGAAGGAATAGGAGGGCTATATATAGTCTAAGTGCAAATGGGGGTGAACGTAGGGGTACATGGGCCTCGGCCTGAAACTGGACACAGCCAGGTACCAGACGTCTGCTGGGGACCGGTCGTCCGGTGTCTCATGAGCGTCCAGTCATCCGGTCTCCTCCGGACGTCCGCTGGATTCGTTCTGTGATGGGGATGCTGGATGTCCGGTAGCTCCGGACATCCGCTGATGTTGGCTGGGCTGCGGTCGCGCCGGTCTTCCGGTCGGGGCCGGACGTCCGCTCCTTTGCCTCAGGTGCTGGGGTACCGGTCTTCCGATCTGGACCGGACGTCCGCTCGCTGGGGCTCGGCTGATGCTTCAAGCGCCGGACGTCCGGTCCCAGCCGGTCGTCCGGTGGCTGGGACTTTTCCTGCAACCCTTCTTCTTCGTCTCCGTCTTCACGTTCATCTTCCTCTCCTTCTTCTCCTTGCTCCTTAGCTTCTCATTGATACCTAAGTATGCACAATTTGTCCATATGAGGTAGTAGCCATGTCTCATGTCCATATGAGGTAGTAGCCATGTCTCACCTCGGTTTCAAGAGCTCTTACCCGTGCTCGTGTCATGGGTCCGAGTGGTGTAGTAGGAGATGTAGTTGGGTCCATGGGGATGACCTTAGGATGCTTCGCATCATCTCCCCTCCCTTGGGGAAGATCCATCCTTGGATCAAATTCTTCATCACCATGGAAGGGGGAGAGATCTTTGACGTTGAAGATGTTGCTCACGTTGTACTTGTCGCGCGGGATGTCGATCTTGTAGGTGTTGTCGTTGTAGTGTGCGAGCACCTTGAAGGGTCCACCCGCTCCTGGTCGAAGTTTGGACATGCGTTCTTGTGCAAGGCGGTCCTTGCGAAGGTGTAGCCACATGAGGTCTCCGGAGTTGAATACCATAGGTTGCTTGTTGAAGTTGAGCTTGGTCGCAAGTCGTTGAACTTGGCGCTCGTTGGTGTTTCTTATATCTTCACGCACCTTATTGAGATGTGTCTCTCGTGCACTTGCATCCAAATTGATGCGCTCTTGGAGTGGTAGAGGAAGAATGTCCAATGGTGACGATGGGTTGAAACCATAGACGACCTCAAAGGGGGACTTGCCGGTTGTTGAGTGTCTTGCTCGGTTGTAGGCAAACTCGGCGATAGGTAGGCATTCCTCCCACTCCTTGATGTTTTTTTCATGAGTACTCGAAGTAGAGCAGAGAGTGTGCGGTTGATAACTTCCGTTTGGTCGTCGGTTTGTGAATGATACGCCATGGAGAAGAGTAGCTTGATTCCGAGCTTGGCACATAGTGTCTTCTAAATGTAGATATGGAACTTGACGTCGCGGTCCGAGACGATCGTTTTTGGCACTCCATGTAGACGCAATATTTCCCTTTGTATTTCTTTGGTTTCTTCGGGGTTGACGCGGTAGGGAGCTTTGTTCGAAAGCGGTGCTCCGGGGATGAGGTCGATGCGGTGCTCAGTGCCTCGTAGTGGAGGTAGTCCCGAAGGTAGCTCGTCGGGGAAAACATCGTGAAATTCCTGCAAGAGAGAATACAACACTAGAGGAAGAGTGTGAGAGGTGTTAGCTTGTGATGCATTGTCCTTGCACAAAAGAACGTAGTGTAGTACACTAGATGGGTTCTCACACACTCCTCTTATCTCACTTTTGGTGGCAAAGAAGACTAAGTTCTTATTTTCGCTCATCGTGGAGGTGCTCGATTTGGGCTTGTGGCGCTCACTCTCTTTTTGGTGGGTCGTCTCTCACTATGATCTCCACGATGGGTGGCTTGCTTGTCGGCAACAACTTGGCTTGGAGACATGGGACGAAGTACATACTCCTTTCCCTTCATCTTGAAGATGTAGTGGTTTGTTCGGCCTTTGTGGATGGCTCCTCTATCAAATTTCCATGGGCGACCAAGGAGAAGGTGGCAAATGGTCATTGGAACGACGTCGCATTCTAAGGTGTCTTCTTAGGCGCCAATTTTGAAGGAGACTTGTACTCGATGCTCGACTTGGATAGTGTCGGAGTCGCTAAGCCATTGTACTTTGTATGGATATGGGTGCTTCGTCTTGGGCAGTTGGAGCTCGGAGCAAAGTTTTTCACTTGCAAGATTATGACAACTCCATCCATTGATGATGACCTTGACGGATCTTCCATTGATGTCGGCCTTGGTGTGGAATATGTGGCATCTTTGGTCTTCTTCATGGTGATGTTGGAGAGTCAAGACCTTGGAGACAACAAGAGCGGGACTTGAATCTTCATCGCAAAAGACTTGTTCCTCTTCATCGTTCACTTGCCGGTGCATGGCGCCTTGCTCAAGAGCATCCATTTCTCCTTCACTCATCGAGTCGTACGTGTTGTCGTTGTTGAGGATCATGGTTTGCTTGTTGGTGTACTCATAGGACTTGTGGCCTCGGCCTCTGCATGTGAAGCATTTGAAGGAACTTTTCTTGACGGTCTCATCGGTGGGGGTTGATGATGATGTTCTCGGCTTGAAGTTGCTTGTATTAGGAGGATTACTTGGAGTTGACGAAGCTTTCTTGGAACTCGACTTGTCGACGTTGCTTGTAGAAGGCTTGGTAGACGGTGTTGGAGTCGTTGAAGCTTGGGTGTTGGAGAAGCCGTATGACTTGGATGAGAACTTGGCATACTTGTAATCATCTTGCACTTGACATTCCGCTTTGGTAGCTTGATGCACTAGCTCAATGAGGTTTGAGTATGGTTTGAAGTCGGCGATCTTCTTGATAGGATGGTTGAGTCCATTCAAGAAACGTGCCATTGTTTGCTCATCATCTTCCATGACGTTGGCTCTTATCATGGCAATCTCCATCTCCTTGTAGTACTGGTTCCTTGTTTGAGTAGTTGAAGTTTCTTGAAGAGGTCGCGGTTGTAGTAGGTAGGCACGAAGAGTGCTCTCATGACATCCTTCATTTGCGCCAAAGTAGTGATGGGTGGTTCACCACTTGCCTCTCGGCGCTCGATAAATTGTTCCCACCAAATAAGGACATAGTCTTGGAACTCAAGGGATGCCATCGCGATCTTCTTCTCTTCGTTGTAGTTGTGCAAACAGAAGATCTTGTCAACTTTCAATGCCCATGATACGTACTCTTCGGGATCGTTGCTTCCGTTGAACTTGGGCATGGTGAACTTGAGCTTGCCATAGCGTTTCTCTTCATTGTGTTGGGGTCGGGGATGATGACGTCCATGTTGTTGATAATTGTCCAATTCGTCTTGCTCTTGGCGCGGAGGGTTATCGACCTCATGTTCGACTTGTCGTGGAGGATTTCCATTGTCTTCATGCTCTTGATGATATTGATGTTCTTGGCGAGATTGTGGAGGAGCTTGTGGAGCTTGACGTTGCACGCGAGCTTGATGTCGTCATTCATGAATTTCGTCGCGAAGTGCTTCCTCTTGTTCACGAGCTTGTCGGCCTCGGTTGGCTACGGCTCGACTTGAATCTTGAAGGGCTTGTTGCGCCTCGAGTGCTTGAGCGTCACGGAGTTGTTGTTCTCGGCGTTGTGCCTCGGCATCTTGTGCAACTTGGTGTAGACGCGCTCGCTCTTCCTCTTCATGTTGGCGTTGTCGTTGCCGTTCTCGTGCTAGTGCAAAAGCCTCTTGGGTTTGACGTTGTCGGTGCTCTTGAGAGTCGGTGTCGCGTAGAGGATTGAGGCTTGCTTGACGATCGTTTCGCGTGGCACGACGTAGAGTGTTCGATGTCGGTGTACTTGAGCTGGAGAGGGTGAAGCCGGAGTGTCGACTTGAGCGGGTCCTTCTTTATGAAGACGAAGTGGAAGAAGAGCAGTTGAGCAACAAAGCACGAATCTCGTCCATCCTTGCGTCATTCTCTTTCTTGTGATCGCCGAGCTTGTGGTCAAAGTAGTCCCTTGTATGTTGCTCGGAGAGTCGCAAGTCGGGGGCGAGGTTGTCGATGCGTTCACTCATTGCTTGTTGCTCTTGATGCAAAGCACGTTGTGCACCAAAGAGGTGGCTCTTAGTGACGTAGGAGTTCATGTCATCGTCGTGCTCAATGAAGAGTGGGTTTGTAGAAGTACTTGGCCTATCCATCATTCCAAGACAAATGTGAGTGGTAGAAGGAGAAGAACGAATACCAAATGTACCTTGCCCGAAGTTGAAAGTGGATCGATGATCACTCCAATGCAGGACAAGGAAATAGCACAATTGGTACTAGCTCTTGTCAGTTTCTCACACCTACATAAGTAAAATCTTATGGTGGAGCTTGGTTAGGATGGTGGCACAAAATTTGATGCAATTGTAAGTGAGCTTCAATAATGTTGGAAAAGATTCGCAAGATTGCAATGCAACAACTAGACCAAGCAATATAAGGTACACGGAAACACACACGCAAAAAGATAAGTGGGGTTGGGCAACCAAGGATGTGCCAAATTGTGGAATCCACAAAAATGCTCGTGTTGGACAACACTAGAGAGACGCTATCACAATTGCACAATAGGCGGATACAAGACTTGTGCACAACCTACTAAGAAAAAATGCAACGACTTCTATCCCAAGTATGTTCTATGCAAGGTGTTTCTATGATATGATCCAAGATGATCTAGTATGACAATTTTAATGTTGTATGATGCTATGGTTCTTGCTTAAAAGCACTTTTCTTATGTTTTCCTTTTGCTTAAAGCTTGTTTGGCTCTTTTCGCATGAAATTCTTCACGAACCAAGATATCAATTGTGTATGCGATGACAACCTTGTGACACAAGACATGATACCAAAGTATATGCAACAATGATGTATCTATGCTATGGAAAGTATGATCACTAATGTCCACAAGTCTCGTTGCCAGCAATAATCAAAGGCTAGTCTCGATGGGTAAGCAACGGAAAGGAGTAAGGATATGAAGGCTATCAATGTAATGGCAAGAATGATATGTCCAATACCAAGACGAGGTTACTGTTTCTTGCTTACGGTATGGTGTCAAAATGGTGGCACGAATACCAAGGTGTAGTCGAGGTTGCCGTTGTTGATGACGCGTCCGTGGCGAAGATGAGCGGCGATGATGTCGATGTCGAACCGTACCTAAATTGCCAAAACACAAAAGGATACGGTACCGCAACTCAAATTCTCAAAGCTCGAAGGAGAAAACGTGTCGGAGTGTGAAACGGGTAAGCAATGTGGAGGTATGCGGAAGTGGGGATGGTGTATGGGTTGTGGGAGTGCGTATGCGGAAATGTGGGTCGGTGGTGGTGACTAAAACTTAAAAAAAAAATCAGTTTCATCAGGGAACTCCGGACGTCCGGTGGTGGAGCGGTCGTCCGGTCGTCGGACGTTCGGTGGCTAGCGGGCGTCCAGTGCCTGGGCACTGTTCGTGAATGGGAAGAACTGCACGTGGGCGATGTGGATGATGTGAAATTCGTCGATTCCTGGAGATTTCATGGATGGAGATGGTGGAGACAAGGGGGAAAAGCTAGATCCACTCAAAACAAAGCAAATCCACGGATCAAAACCAACAAAATTTCAACACACCAACAAGTCACAAAAAAATGGGGCTATTTTTGTGGGGAATTTCGAATTAGGACGAAAAACAAAAAAATAGGCTAGAAACACAACGGGGAGGCTCCGAAATCGTGATCAACGTGGCTCATGATACCAAGATGATGTAGGGTAGAACCCAAATCGCCCAATCTTTCACGAAAGGAGCAGATCCCGCGATGAACACGAAGAACACAAGGGGGAACGACGGGAAACACAAGGGAAAACACGGGAGAATCACTAAACCAACACAAGATAGTGACACATGTGCTAGATCCTCGGATACATAAGAGTTCACACAGTACACGATCAACTAGGGACAATACAAGGGTAGCCAGTCTTCTCCGTGAGGAGGTCTTGATGTTCTTCTCCGCGAGGAGGTCTTGAATCCAAAGGGATCTTCTTCGAAGAGGCCGCGGTCTCTCTCGATGAGTAGATCCGTTGTGGATGAGCAATGCTCTATCTCTCAAATGAGCTAAACCAATGTTGACCCTAGCTAGAAGGAATAGGATGGCTATATATAGTGGGGGCGAAAGTAGGGGTACATGGGCCTCGGGCCTGAAACTGGACACATCCAGGTACCGGACGTCCATTGGGGACCGGTCGTTTAGTGTCTCATGAGCGTCCGGTCGTCCGGTCTCCTCCAGACGTACGCTGGATTCGTTCTATGATGGGGGTGCCGGATGACCAGTCCCGGCCGGTCGTCCGGTGGCTGGGACTTTTCCTGCAACCCTTCTTCTTCGTCTCCGTCTTCATGTACATCTTCCTCTCCTTCTTCTCCTCGCTCCTTAGCTTCTCCTTGATACCCGAGTATGCACAATGTGTCCATATGAGGTGGTAGCCATGTCTCATGTGCATCGAAGTGGAATTGTGAGAGGAGAGATGTCACCTCGGTTTCAAGAGCTCTTGCGCGTGCTCGTGTCATGGGTCCGAGTGGTGTCATAGGAGATGTAGTTGGGTCCACGGGGATGACCTTGGGATGCTCCGCATCAGCCTCCCCAAGCAATGACGATGACTCGAGCTGCTGGTCGTACGGAAGGGGCCATCCCCATAGTGCAGTCCCCGCCACGGCAGCCAGTGTGAGCGCAGCAGAACCAAGAACCCGATGACGTCTTGATGGGCTCTTTTGACCCTCGAGCGTGTCCAGGCCGACAACCCCGGAGGACAGGCGGAGGGGATACATGTGCGCTTTCATTGAAGGATGCACTTCGACCCCTACCGGGCCGATGGGTGCGATGGTCCCAACATCGACGAGCTTGCCCTCAATATTAGCGGGTGCCTACCTTTCGAGGTTGGGTGCCCTGCCTTTACTTGTGAGTTGCGGAAAGTCTGTTGGCCGTCCGCCCGCACGTTCAAGCCAAAGATACCTGAGAAGTGTGATGGGTGGTTGAACCCGGTAGAGTTTCTAAGCATCTACACCATCGCTGTTCAAGCTGCCGGGGGAGGAGATGAGAAGGTGTTCGCCAACTACTTCCCTTTGGCCCTCAAGTCCAACATGAGGTCCTGGCTGATGCACCTGCCGGAGAACTCCATTTCGTCATGGGCTGGCCTATGCCATGAGTTCATTAGCCATCAAGAACCAGGTCAGCCCAGCGATTTGCAGCTCCTCCAACCGAAAGAAGGAGAGACTCTTCGGAAATATTTGCAGAGATTCAGCAGAGTCCACAGGAACATCCCAAACATCCATCCAGTGGCTGTGATAGCTGCCTTCCAATCCAATGTGCGCAACTGCAAGATTCGTTCCAAGATGAATGTGTGGTTTCCCAAGACTATGAAGGAGCTTTACACCTTGGTGGATAAGTGTGCTCAGAGGAAGGAGGGAAGGAAGCTGCCCGGAGAGGAATATTGCATCAATGTCGATTCACAGGATGATGACGAATCCACTAGACAAAGAACAGCAAAAAGCGTAATAATAGGCGCAAGGATAAGATAGTGATGTCTGTTGAAGGATCGGGTACACCTAGTACTAGCAAGAAGGCTAAGGCCCAAGCCCCCGGCAAGGAAGCTGCAGCGTGCGCTGATTGCCGAGAGGCTGCGGCTACCGGGAAGGCTGGGAAAGGCGATGGGTCATACGGTAAGATTCATCGGACCAATGGCCACGACCTTCAAGGGTGCTATCAGGTTGAACTGCTCGTCAAGAGGAAGAGGGCAGAGTATGAGAACCGTGACAAGGAAAAGCGTCAGAATGTCGCTGGCGGTAAGGGTCAGGACGATGAAGTAAACTGCCCCGGCAAACCTTTCCTGAACAAAGGAAAACTTGCCAGAGACTAAGAAAAGGAATCCTATGATGATCAGAGCGATGGAGGGGATGAAGAGGAAATTAGTAAGCAGGAGTTTCAGAAGGCCATTGATTCCCTGTGCATTGACAGAGGTGAATCTTTGCACACCTCTCACCGCCAACTTAAACGGCGAGCGTGTCAGATGAATGTCGTGGAACCAGCGCTGGAGGCCCGGAAGCCACTCAAATGGTAATGGACGCCCATAATCTTTGACGAAGAGGATCATCCTGACCGTACAACTGTGGTAGGATGTTTTCCATTCTTGGTCTCTCCAACAATACGCAACCTCAAGGTCACGAAGATGTTGGTGGACGGCGGGCCGGGTTTAATCTGATTTCCCCAAACGTTATCAGCAAACTCCGGATAGCAGAGGATGAGTTGAAGGTCACCGGCATGTTTCAAGGAATTAATCCCAGCAGGAGTCATCCTAAGGGAAAGTTCATGTTGCCTGTGACGTTTGGAGGGGACTTGAACTATCGGACTAAGAAGATTTTCTTCAATGTGGTTGATCTCCCACTCGTGCGCGTCAGTCCTAAACAAACGGTTTAAAACCCCTTTCCGTGACAACATTTGGAACCGTCGCCAAGTGAGTGTGTGCGATAGGGTGTCCTTCCCACACGACCCAGAAATCATCGGGGATAGGCCCTCCTAGGACCCAGGCTGGGGCCGTGTGCAATCGGGCGAGGCATCGAAACCCATTCATTTCCGTCGGTATGTACATCCCATACAGTGAATCCTAGAAATCATTTCCGTAGGTATGTACATCCCACACGGTGAATCCTAGAAATCATTTCCGTAGGTATGTACATCCCACATGGTGAATCCCAGAAAAACATTTCCGTTCGTATGTATATCACACACGGTGAATCCAAGGAATATGTTTTCGTTCTTATGTCCATCCCACACAGTCAATCCAGGGAAAACGTTTCCGTTTGGATGTACATCCCACACAATTTTATGTATACGCTCGTGTGTGAAAGGTGTAACTATCACACACGCTCT
This sequence comes from Triticum urartu, assembly GCF_003073215.2. Lineage (NCBI taxonomy): Eukaryota > Viridiplantae > Streptophyta > Magnoliopsida > Poales > Poaceae > Triticum > Triticum urartu. The sequence continues at coordinate 266,279,427 of NC_053023.1, forward strand.
GCCTTGGTTAACTGTTTGCTTTCATTAACTACATCACACACGACTTGATGTATAAAACTGTGTGGCATTGGGCTAACCATCCCAAGCAATTTTACTGCTAGAACCGTTTGAAAAGGTCCATGACCGTCTGTTCTAATTTTTTGCCTATAATTTATTATTCTAATTGGAAATTTTGAAATACGAAATGTGCAATTCAAATTCTCAGCAAAATGGTTCAACAACGAATCCATAAATAAAATTTGCAGTACAATATGTTTACTAATTACAGGATTAGGTAGCAATTAACTATGATGAACCGCGATATTTAAAGGCGGTAAAGGTGAAGAGATAAGTGTAAATCATTTTGACTGACGACGGTGTTGAAGAAGCGGAATGCCCATAATGTGCCTTCTAGCATGCCATAGGCACGAACCACTTTTGTCCAACCCCTTGTGACGATCGCCCGCCCATCCTTCACTGCCTTCAGGAAGACTTCTAGAGCATTATCACGGTAGCACGAATTATATACTTTAACCTTAGTTGCCTCCACTCCGGTCATGTAGTTGGCATGGTAATCATCAGTAAATAGCTTCGGAAACCACTGAAAAGAGAAAGATATCAGATACTGAGGTCTAATAGAGTAACTTGTTGTGGGCAGGGGGAAAAGGCAACACATTACTTACCATCCTAAGGTTCACTATTGTCTTCGACAAAGTGTAAATAAAGAGCTTAATTCCAATCACCTATTTCTTTCGCCTAACAATCTTTCCTAGTTTCCTCACTTGATGCTTGTTCATGTATATCTCATTGCCCCATACGTAAAAGGGATCGAAGCATGGATAAATACCCCTCATATACGTACCTAAAAGCAACCAGTAAATGTTAGAAGCTAAACAGAGATTGCACAAATGATGTAAAATACAACTACCTATGTTCCTAACTACAAGTATTTTTTTGAGATTTCAATATGAACTACATACGGATGTATATAGAATTATAGATATTGTTTAGATTAGAATCTAGATTCACTCATTTTGATCCTTATGTAGTCTATATTGGAATCTCTAAAAATACTTATATTTAGGAATAGATAGTGTATAAGACATGGGATGCAGCTAACCCATTGTAGCCCTGTCTAAGTACATGGAAAGCCAATGTTAACTAAAACAGGGTTAACATCCACCAAAAATAGCAAATGGTAATAAAACGGCAGCATCTGTAGTGATATCTTCATTTCGAAAGAGTAGCACGGTAGCAAAGGGATGGATTAAAAAATGGATACAACTGTTAATTGCAACATGCTTAACAACATCCTAATTCATGGTTTGTAAGTTTGTAGACAATGAAATACAACTCTTTAAAAATGGATACAACTGTTAATTGCAACATGCTTAATGGCCATTGAAACCGGTACTGATAAAAATGCAATTCCAGAGTTAAACATCGGAGGGCAGGTGCTGCCAGAGCAGATAATGGCCCAGTTGTCTATAAAAAGGTAGGGAAAATAGCTCAAACGTGTTAGGCATGTTTACTATAACATGCTTAATACATCGACAGTACAAAACATAGCCATTAATAGTAACTGCTATTGGTAAGATTGAACTGGTGGGTACATACTTGGTAAGTCCTGAGAGGTAGTTTTTGGGGCACTTCATCTTGGCCAGAGCCCGCCCAAAGTCAGCGGCGGTGGAGGCGAGCTGTTCCTCCGTGTCGAAGCGTGGATCAGTGCCACTGACATGTGTACCTATAGGCAACCAGTAAATGGTAGAAGTTAAACTGCAATTGCACAAATGATGTGAAATACTTTAAGACATGGGATGCAACTAACCTTGACGACAAACAACAACATCGGCTGTTATGACCCTGCGTAAGTACATGGACAAGCATATTAAGTACAACAGGGTTAGCATCCACCAAAAATAGCAAATGGGGCAGCATCTCTAGTATATCTTCATTGCGGTGAGTAGCATGGTAGCAAATGGACAGATTAAAAAATGGATACAACTGTTAGTTGCAACATGCTTAACAACATCCTAATTCATGGTTTGTAAGTTTGTAGAAAATGAAATACAACTCTTTAAAAATGGATACAACTGTTAATTGCAACATGCTTAATGGCCATTGAAACCGGTACTGATAAAAATGCAATTCCAGAGTAAAACATCACAGGGCAGGTGCTGCCAGAGGCCCAGTTGTCTATAAAAAGGTAGGGAAAATAGCTCAAATGTTTTAGGCATGTTTACTATAACATGCTTAATACATCGACAGTACAAAACATAGCCATTAATAGTAACCGCTATTGGTAAGATTGAACTGGTGGGTACATACTTGGTAAGTCCTGAGAGGCAGTTGTTGGGGCACTTCATCTTGGCCAGAGCCCACCCAAAGTCAGCGGCGGTGGAGGCGAGCTGTTCCTCCGTGTCGAAGCGTGGATCAGTGCCACTGACATGTGTACCTATAGGCAACCAGTAAATGGTAGAAGTTAAACTGCAATTGCACATATGATGTGAAATACTTTAAGACATGGGATGCAACTAACCTTGACGGCAAACAACAACATCGGCCGTTATGACCCTGCGTAAGTACATGGACAAGCATATTAAGTACAACAGGGTTAGCATCCACCAAAAATAGCAAATGGGGCAGCATCTCTAGTATATCTTCATTGCGGTGAGTAGCATGGTAGCAAATGGACAGATTAAAAAATGGATACAACTGTTAATTGCAACATGCTTAACAACATCCTAATTCATGTTTTGTAAGTTTGTAGCCATTGAAATACAACTCTTTAAAAATGGATACAACTGTTAATTGCAAAAGGCTTAATAGACATTGAAACCAGTATTGATAAAAATGCAATTAGCATAGTTAAACATCACAAGGCAGGTGCTGCCAGAGCAGAGAATGGCCCAGATGTCTATAAAAAGGTAGGGATAGTAGCAAAGACATGTTACGCATGTTTACTAGAGCATGCTTAATACATCGACCGTATAGAACATAGCCATTAATTGAAACTGGTATTGGTTAGATTGAACTGGTGAGTACATACTTGGTAAGTCCTGAGAGGTAGTTGCTGGGGCACTTCATCTTGGCCTGAGCTCGCCCAAAGTGAGTGATAGTGGAGGCGAGCTGTTCCTCCGGGTCGAAGCGTGGATCAATGCCACTGACATGTGTACCTATAGGCAACTAGTAAATAGGTAGAAGTTAAACTGCAATTGCACAAATTATGTGAAATACTATAAGACATGGGATGCAGCTCACCTCGACAGCAAACAAAAGCATCGGCCGTTATGACCCTGCGTAAGTACATGGGTAGGCATGTTAAGTGCAACAGGGTTAGCATCCACTAAAAATAGCAAATGCTCAGCATCTCTAGTGGTATCCTGAGTCATGTATTGTAAGTTTGTTGCTAGTATTGGTGAAATTGAGCTGGAAACGGTAATATTTGAACATCACACAGTGTGTAGTACTGAAATAAACAAGGCACCAACATACTTAATACATCAACTGTACAAATCATAGCCGTTGCAAGTGGTATTGGTAAGATTTAGCTGGTCAGATCTTACATGTTAAGTCCTGGGGGGTAGTCGCTGGGGGGCTTCATCTTGGCCAGAGCCTGCACCATGTCGGCGGCGGCGGCGGAGGCGAGGTGTTCCTCCGGGTCAACACGCACAGCGGCCATCGTGCCATGGACCACCATCAGCTCCTGGCGGGGGGATTTGGAGGCATGAGGATATTTTTCAGGTGCCATTTAAGCAATCAGGCCGGGGACGTGATAGAGATCGATGGGTTACCTGACTGGATCCAAGCATAACGTAGATGTGGTTGAAGCTGTGGATGCGGCGGCGGCGGTTTGAGATGCTGGTAGGGGGAGGCGCGAGAGAGGGGGGATACTAAGGGGAAGGGGATGTGGTTGGAGGAATAACTTATGAAATCGCTTGCCTAATGAAAATTTCGGTGCGAAATTTGAACTTGGGCGGGGGAAACACACAACGCAGACGAAGCGCGTAAAATACTCGTGTGCGAGAAAAAAGAAAGTTGGCAGATCCTGTCTCCAAAAAAATGTACATGTGTACTTGATTTTTTTCGGTCAATGGTACGCCTGGTTTTTAGGAAATATCGCACAGGTAACTGACTTATGGGTCAATAACACAAAAAGCGCAGACGGGTACGCCAAAGAAACCGTGTGTTTTGTGATCTTCTAATGATTAACGCGAAAAAAACGCACACGGGCACACATTCTAATCAACGCTCAAAGCCCTCAAAGGATGCTCTTACTGACATTGTACGTTAATACTACAAACTTAAAGTACTACTGGTAATTTTCTCTAATACTACTAACTTAAACTACTTCTCACATGCTGCCATCAGGGCATGCTGGCCAGACGCCAGAGTTCTCCTTCCCGGCCTTGTAGGCGGCAGCCCACCATGCTTCGATCTCTGCCAAGCTCTCCTCACCATGGCATGCGACCTCTTTTTTCTTGCGGTGGCGGGACTCTTTTTTTGACTACTTTCTACCTTTTCCGCTCGTTCTGTGCAGCTTTGGTTGCCTCTAGATCCACCACACATTCGGCCATGGCAGCCTCAAAGTCCGCCAATGTAACTGTCTGGCCGCCAGCGGCGATGAACTCGGCACGGTGAGATTCCATCACTTCCTTACCATGTGCGCGATCGCGGGCGGCGTGGGACGCGATGCGGTAGGATGCCATCACTTCCTTACTTGTTACTATGCACCACAGTGCCATGGACGACGCCTGGAGAGAGCTCTAGGATGGAGGGGCCGGGCAGCCGTACAATGTGGTGGTATTCAAGAGCTCAACCACAAACGACAACATAAATTTGGCTTACCTTACAATTTTGCTCGTTCATTATCGCACACGGTTCACTCCGTTGCTTTCCTAAACAGTGTGCACCGTTGGATGCGCCGTGATCGAACGCCAATCCACGTCCTGCACACATCACACCCATGCATCTGTAGCTGGATTGGATTTATATGCGCTAAATGCCTAGAAAATGCACATAATCCCCTAAATATGGTAAGTGAGCCCGGAAAAATGCCAAATTTGAACAGGGTGATTTGCAGGATGCATGTTCATCGTAGAAAAAAAAACTCCAGGGTAAAGAATGAAGAAAATTTGGATTCCCCTTCAATCTGGAGGATTTCCCTTTCGAAAACATGGAACTTCCTCGGTGATGGTTCGATTTATGAAGGGCGTGCATGAAAACATAAACCAAACCTTCTCAAATTTTTACCAAGGCATGGTGACATCATACCATGGCACCAAGCCAGGTGTCATGTTTTTAAACATTTATTTCATTTTTTATAGTTGAAAACCCAACAAACAGACATTTGTGGTTGACTATTGCCACACATTTCATCGAAATATCTGTCCATTCCTTGTAAAAGGCATGAGAATTTACTAAATGGCACGAGCATGGTTTTCTAGGCCGTTCTTGTGGACCCTTTCATGCATCGATTGTTTGAACTTGAATTATGCACATTAATGCCTAGGAAATGCACATAATCCCCTAAATATGCCAAATGAACCCGGAAAAGTGCCAAATTTGAACACAGTGATTTGCAGGTTGTATGTTCATCGTAGAAAAAAACTCGTGGACAAAGGACAAATTAAATTTGGACCCCCCCTTCAATCTTGGTTAATTCCCCCTTGAAACCATGAAACTTCCTCAGTGATGGTTTGATTTATGAAAGGCGCGCATCATGACATAAGGAAAACATTCTCCAATTTTTACCAGGGCATGGTGAGGCCATACCATGGCACCAAGCCAGGCGTCATGTCTTCCAACCATGTGTTTCATTTTTTGTATAGTTGTTAACCGAGTAAACGACGAGTTTATGGTTGACTATTGCCACACATTTCCTTGAAATATCTGCCCATTCCTTGTAAAAGGCATGAGAATGTGCTAAATAACACGAGCATGGTTTTCCAGACCGTTCTTGTGAACCTTTTCATGCACTGATTGTTTGAATTTGAATTATATCCATTAATGCCTAGAAAATGCACATAATCCCCTAAATATTGTAAATGAGCCCGGGAAAATGACAAATTTGAACAAGTTGCATTTGAGGCGGTATGTTGATCGTTGGAAAAAAACTGAATGACAAACTAGGACAGAAATTAGGATCCCCCTTCAATCTTGGGAATTTTCCCTCTCGAAAGCATGGAACTTCTTCGGTGATGGTTCGATTTATGAAGGGCGTGCATGATGACATAAGCCAAACCTTCTCAAATTTTTACCAGGCCATGGTGAGGTCATACCATGGCACCATGTCAGGCGTCATGTTTTTTAAACATTTATTTCAATTTTTCTATAGTTGAAAACCCAACAAACAAACATTTGTGGTTGACTATTGCCACACATTTCATGGAAATATCTGTCCATTCCTTGTAAAAGGCATGGGAATTTACTAAATGCCATGAGCATGGTTTTCTAGGCCATTCTTGTGGACCCTTTCATGCATCGATTGTTTGCACTTGAATTATGTGCATTAATGCCTAGGAAATTCACATAATCCCCTAAATATGGCAAATGAACTCAGAAAAGTGCCAAATTTGAACACGGTGATTTGCTAGTTGTATGCCCATCATAGAAAAAAACTCGTGGACAAAGTACAAAGGAAATTTGGGTCACCCTTCAATCTTGGTGATTTCCCCCTCGAAACCATGAAACTTCCTCAGATGATGGTTCATTTTATGAAAGGTGCGCATCACAACATAAGGAAAACATTCTCCAATTTTTACCAGGGGCATGGTGAGGCCATACAATGGCACCACACCAGGCGTCATGTTTTCCAACCATGTGTTTCATTTTTTTGTATAGCACGAGCATGGTTTTCGAGACCGTTCTTGTGCACCTTTTCATGCACTGATTGTTCAAATTTGAATTATGTGCTTTAATGCCTAGAAAATGCACATAATCCCCTAAATATGGTAAATGAGTTCGGAAAAATGTCAAATTTGAACATGTTTCATTTGAGGCGGTATGTTGATAGTTAGAAAAAAAATCTGAATGACAAACTAGGACAGAAATTTGGATTCCCCTTCAATCTTGGTGATATCCCTCTCGAAAGCATTGAACATCCTCGGTGATGGTTCGATTTGTGAAGGGTGTGCATGATGACATAAATCAAACCTTCTTAGCTTTTAACTAGGGCACGGTGCGGCCATACCATGGCACCATGACAGCCGTCATGTTTTTCAAGCACATATTTCATTGTTCTATAGCTGATAACCCAGTAAATGACGCGTTTGTGGTTGACTCCATTGAAATCTCTTCCCATTCCTTGTAAAAGGCTTGAGAAATTACTAAATACCATGAGTATGGTTTTTCCATACCGTTCTTGTGCACCCTTTCATGCACCAATTGTTTGAATTTGAATTACGTGCATTAATGCCTACAAAATGCCCATAATCCCCTAAATATTGTAAATGAACCCGAAAAAGTGTCAAATTTGAACACGCTGATTAGCAGGGTTTATGTTCATCATAGAAAAAAACTCATGGATGAAAGACAAAGGAAATTTGGATTCCCATTCAATCTCGGTGATTTACTATCGCACATGGTTCATCTTTGTCGCCTCTGTGAACTATGTGTTCACTCACACATGCAAAAGGAAAAGAAAAACCTCGCCCACTTCATCCCCACTCACTCGCCGCGGACTCTTCCATGACTCTGGACCCTATGTTCGATGGCTGTTGGTGGCGGCCGTAGGTTGCGCTCCAAACGGCACAAGATTTCGCCTCCACCGCTTTCCGCCGCGTATCTGCACCGACATCCTAGACTCTGGTCGACTGGTGTTTTCTGCGGGATTGGGCTGGGGATTTTTCTAATGGAGAAGGTAATTAACTTAATTAGCAAAATATTCACTCATCTCTTATCGCAGTTCGTCCGTCGCTCTTACTCAACCGGCGGAAATCGCCGTGGAATCATTTTTGTTCTAGCTTATTTGTGTGTGTTCATTCATGTGTGCACAGTGCAAGCACAAATCGGGCAACTGCTGTCGTGGCCAGTCGGAAAAGAAGTTCTATCTCACCATTCCGGATGACTTCAGGGAGCGCTCGGTATGTTCAATCTCAACCTACCACGGTCGTCATGGCCTAAATTTTTGAACATATACCGTCTCTTGCTACACTATCTATATATTTGCATCAAATCTTTGGTACATTACCTATTTTTAATTCTATATTTTTGTACTTTGCTTGCATCTATATATGGATATGTTCTATCAGTTACTCCCATATTTGCATATTTCTCGGTTATTTCAATATATCTAATTTACGATCTTAATTTTCATTTCAAGCAGTACATTCCTTGCTTTGCAAGAACAGGAGTAGAAGGAAATCTTGGGCTTTACTTTGCCGATGACTCCCAGGATGTCATATTAACAATGCACCATGGGTTTCCAATGACGGTTATCGTAAAACTTGATAAAGATGGTCACTCCTATTTTAACGCACCATGAGAAAAATGTCTAAGTGTTATGAACTGAAAGCTGGTAATAAAATTCTAGTGTGTGCGCCACAGCCTGGTCTAGTTAGCATGCATGTTTACTTCCTCAACGTCATCAGCCGATCAAAGTCTGATCGAGGTTAGTGTCCTTTCAACGTTCTCCATGCTGTCATGTTACTATTTAAGAAACCAAGTGATCACTATTTAAGCAACCAATTGTGATATCATATTCCGACTCTGTTCCTAGGAAGTAACAAATTATGTTCACCAATTTATGTGCACTATATATTGTTCTGCCATGTTCTGAATAAATAATAGCTTTCCACCTTTTTAGCAGGATATGTTGGATGCGTAGTGAACGATCTGTATGTTACTAAGCGTACCAAATTTCACTGGAAGGACTTGAAGCATGTCATAAACTTTGTTCATAGTCTGACAGAGATAGCACAACGTATGAACGGTGGATTTTGGATGGGATAAATTAGACCTATGGTGGACACACTGAACAAGACCAATTATGTGCACAAAGTGCTGGTAAAAAGTCTTGTTTTAATGTTCATGCTCATAATATATATATATATCTTCAATGATATATTACAATTGTTTTTTATTCTACATGTCAACAAAAATTGCCTCCTTTAGCCGTTCCTGGATCGATTTCCTGGCGTGGTCGAATTATACTTGTGCTTGCTAATAACGCCAAAGTGATTGCAAGGTACTACATTTCCCGCAAAAATGGAACGATTCACATTAACAAGTTCTCACTTCTTGTGGCAATGCATTGATATTGCAAAATTGGAGACACTGTTCTACTCCTACTCTACCAAGGCACAGGAGGGCTCTTCCTTTTCATTGACGAGATACCGAGTCGCCGTGATCATGCTCCTTCTAGTGGATAGTTGTGGTTGTTGCCCTCAGCCTCTTAAAATGTGCTAGCTGTTACTATATATGTTAAGTATGTAGATATGGACCATATGGTTGTTGGCCCTTAGCCTCTTAAAATGTGATAGTTGTTACTATGTTAAGTATGTAGATATGGACCATATGGTTGTCAAAACCGTGTTACGAAGATCCTCCTTTTGTCGAATAGTGTAACCACTATATATGTGTTACTCAAATGTTGTTACCCAAGTTCATAAATTTTCATGGAAAGTATTAGTATCGTACACAGTTCATTGAGTTTAAGCGTGTGCCCAATGTCCAGAAGGAATTTGCATATTAACTGTCCATATTGCAAATTCACACACATGTTCGCATAAGGAAACGTATGTGTAACATACTAATCATTGCACACGAGTACTCGGAGACGCATCGTGTGCGATACTCCCACTACTAGGAAAAGGGCTACTAATGGCGCACCAGTTTTGCCTACTAATGGCGCATCACTCGTGCACCATTAGTATCACGCCACTAGTATTTTTTACTAATGGCGCACCACTGGTGCGCCATTAGTATCTGGTATACTAATGGCGCACCATTGGTGCGCCATTAGTATAGGCCACGGTGCGCCATTAGTATAGGCCACTGGTGCGCCATTAGTATAGGCCACGGTGCGCCATTAGTATTTTTGAATTTTGAAGGCGGGAAAATAGTAGTGGCGCACCGTCTAACCCCCATCGTGCGCCATTGCTATTTTTGAATTTTGAATTTGGATCTGGATCGTGATTTTTTTCCCCATTTTTTGCTCGTTTTTTGGCACGATATTATTCAAATTTTGTTCCTGTTTTTGGATCTTGAACGTTCTTTTGCCATGTTCTTTTGCCAGAGAGGAGTCCGCCGGAGAGGAGGAGGAGGTCGCCGGAGAGGAGTTCACCGGAGCATCGGAGAGGAGGAAGGAGAAACCATGAGGGGATGGGAGGAGAGGAGGGAGGAGGACCTCACCGGAGAGGAGGGAGGAGAAACCGTGAGGGGAGGGGAGGGGAGGAGATGAGGGAGGAGGAGGTCGCCGGAGAGGAGGAGGAGGAGGTCGCCGGAGAGGAGGAGGAGGTCGCCGGAGAGGAGGAGGGTAGTATGGTGGAGGAGAGAAGGGAAGATGGAGTGGAGGAGAGGAGGAGATGGAGTGGATTTCTTCACGCAAAGAAACTAGTTTGAATTTTTCAAAGTTTTTTGTACACACAGAATCACACACCAAGTAACTGTATTGACTATCTGTGTTGTAATTTCTTCTCGCAAACAGTTTATCAGAGTCGGTTGTGTGCCACGTATCACACACATCTTGTTTACACGACTGGTTTGTGTTCTTTTGGATCATCACAAATAGTTTATCCATGTGAATTGTATGCTGCATATCACACACATCTTGTTAAGTTGAACCGTTTCTATTATGTTCCCTAATCGAAAACAGTTCGTCCGAGTTAACCGTATGCCGTATATCGCACACACATTGATATGGCTGCTCGTTTCTGTTGTTCTACCTCATCGCAAATGGTTCGAATGGATTAACCGTCTGTCCTGCATCGCACACACATTGTTATAGCTGTCCGTTTCTGTTGTTCTGCCTCATCGCAGACAGTTTGAATGGATTAACCGTATGCCCTTCATCGCACACGCAACTAAAACCTGAATCGTGTTTGATGCATACATCATGGCAAACGTTTTGCACCTCTTTTGATGGTTTTTTACACCAGTATTTGCGATTATTGCATCGCACACATTTTCGGCAAAGGGTCTATGATCGTAGTGTCATGTTAGCAGTCTCCTGCAGTAGTGTCCCCCTACCGTACAATGGGATCCTTGGGCGCCCAGCCCTGGCTAAATTCATGGTGGCATCCCACCATGCATACAACACCTTGAAGATGCCTGGGCCAGTGGGAGTCATTTCCATCCCATCAGATGAGAAGGGCGCAGTCATTTGTGTGGAGAAGATGTACTAGGACGCAATCATAAAATCGTCATGGATGTACATGCATGACAGAAAACGTGACCCAATATGACAAACACTTGTCATCATGGAAGTGTATTTTTTTGTAGTGTGCTTTGTACAAGGGGTTACATGTAGCTGAGGCAAGGCCTGTACAAAAGGGTGGCTGCCAGGCAGGGCCCAACAGCTGCTCCTTACGGGTAGAACTTGCGGAGATGCTCAATATTCCATGAGTTTTGCAATTGAATGCCATCTCTGGTCTCCAGACGGACTGCGCCAGGTCTGGTGACTCGTACTACTCGGTAAGGTCCTTCACACTTCGGTGTCAACTTGTTTGTACCCTTGGCGGACCGAACGCGCCTAAGGACAAGGTCGCCTTACTCAAAACATTGGGCATGAACTCTGCGGCTATGATAGCGACGCATGGCTTGCTGATAGTGTGCAGCACATGTAGCAGCCCGGAGACGGTTCTCCTCGAGTAGCACAGCGTCGTCATGCTTCTACCTATTGAGCATGCGTTGGTTTTCCCTTGAAGAGGAAAGGGTGATGCAGCAAAGTAGCGTAAGTATTTCCCTCAGTTTTTTAGAAGCAAGGTATCAATCTAGTAGGAGAATACACGCAAGTCGCCCAGTACCTCCACAAACAATCAAGAACCTCGCGACCAACGGGATAAAGGGGTTGTCAATCCCTTCACAGTCACTTACGAAAGTGAGATCTGATAAAGATAATAGGATAAATATTTTTGGTATTTTTGTATAGATTGCAAAATAAAGAATGCAAAATAAATAGTAAACTAGAATTATAGATCAGAAACTTATATGATGTAAAGTAGACCCGGGGGCCATATGTTTCACTAGTGGCTTCTCTCATGATAGCATGTATTACGGTGGGTGCACAAATTACTGCCGAGCAATTGATAGAAATGCGCATAGTTATGATGATATCTAAGACAATGATCATCAATATAGGCATCACGTCCGTGTCAAGTAGACCGAAACGATTCTGCATCTACTACTATTACTCCACACATCGACCGCTATCCAGCATGCATCTAGAGTATTAAGTTCATAAGAACAGAGTAACGCATTAGGAAAGATGACATGATGTAGAGGGGTAAACTCAAGCAATATGATATAAACCCCATATTTTTATCATCGATGGCAACAAGACAATACGTGCCTTGCTGCCCCTGCTATCACTGGGAAAGGACACCGCAAGATTGAACCCAAACATAAGCACTTCTCCCATTGCAAGAAAGATCAATCTAGTAGGCCAAACTAAATCGATAATTCGAAGAGACTTGCAAAGATACCAAATCATGCATATAAGAATTCAGATAAGAACCAAATATTGTTTATAGATAAGCTTGATCATGAATCCACAATTCATCAGATCTCGGCAAACACACCGCAAAAGAGTATTACATCGAATAGATCTCCAAGAACATCGAGGAGAACTTTGTATTGAGATGCAAAGAGAGAGAAGAAGCCATCTAGCTAATAACTATGGACCCGAAGTTCTGTGGTAAACTACTCACACATCAACAGAGAGGCTATGGTGGTGATGTAGAAGCCCTCCTTGATCAAATCCCCCTCCGGCAGATCGCCAAAAAAGGTCCCCAGATGGGATCTCACGGGTACAGAAGGTTGTAGTAGTGGAAAAGTGGTTTCGTGGCTCTCCTGGATGTTTTCAGGATATTAGAGTATATATAGGCGAAAGAAGTAGGTCGGTGGAGCTCCGTGGGGCCCACGATGGTGGGGGGCGTGCCTACCCCCCTGGGCGTGCCCCCTGCCTGGTGGAAGCTTTGCAGACTTCCATACTTGTACTCCAAGTCTCCTGGGTTGCGTTTGTTCCAAGAAATATCCTCGCGAAGGTTTCATTCCATTTGATAGTCCTTTTCTGCGAAACACTGAAATAGGCAAAAAACAACAATTTGCACTGGGCCTTCGGTTAATAGGTTAGTCCCAAAAATAATATAAAAGTGCATAATAAAGCCATTAAACATCCAAAATAGATAATATAATAGCATGTAACAATCAAAAATTATAGATACGTTGGAGACGTATCAAGCATCCCCAAGCTTAATTCCTGCTCATCCTCGAGTAGGTAAATGATAAAAACAGAATTTTTGATGTGGAACGCTACCTAACATAATTTTCAATGTAATTCTATTTATTGTGGCATGAATATTCAGATCCGAAATATTCAAGACAAATGTTTAATATTGACATAAAAACAATAATACATCAAGCATACTAACCAAGCAATTATGTCTTCTCAAAACAACATAGCCAAAGAAAGATCCCTACAAAATCATATAGTTTGACCATGCTTCATTTTCATCACACAAAATGCTCCCATCATCCACAACCCCGTTGACAAGCCAAGCAATTGTTTCATACTTTAGTATTCTCAAACTTTTTGAACTTTCACGCAATACATGAGCGCGAGCCATGGACATAGCACTATGGGTGGAATAGATTATGATGATGGAGGTTGTGTGGAGAAGACAAAAAAGGAGAAAGTCTCACATTGACGCGGATAATCAATGGGCTATGGAGATTCCCATCAATTGATGTCAATGCGAGGAGTAGGGATTGCCATGAAACGGATGCACTAGAGCTATAAATGTATGAAAGATCAACAAAAGAAACTAAGTGGGTGTGCATCCAACTTTCTTGCTCGTGAAGGCCTAGGGCATTTTGAGGAAGCCCATTGTCGGAATATACAAGCCAAGTTCTATAATGAAAATTCCCACTAGTATATGAAAGTGGAAAAATAAGAGACTCTCTATCATGAAGATCAAGGTGCTACCTTGAAGCACAAGTGTGGAAAAAGGATAGTAACATTCCCCTTCTCTATTTTTCTCTCATTTTTCGGGCCTTCTCTTTTTTATTTGGCCTTTCTCTCTTTATTTATTTCCTCACACGGGACAATGCTCTAATAATTATGATCATCACACTTCTTTTTTATTTACAACTCAAAAATTACAACTCGATACTTGAACAAAATATGACTCCGGCGGTGTATGAGGATGTGTAATGATTCAAGAGTGGCATGTATGAAAAATTATGAGTGGTGGCCTTGCCACAAATATGATGTCAACTACATGATCATGCAAGGCAATATGACAATGATGGAGCGTTTCATAAAAAAACAGAATGGTGGAAAGTTGCATGGCAATATATCTCGGAATGGCTATGGAAATTCCATACAAGGTAGGTATGGTGGCTGTTTTGATGAAGATATAAGGAGGTTTATGTGTGAAAGAGCGTATCATATCACGGGGTTTGGATGCACCGGCGAAGTTTGCACCAACTCTTGAGGTGAGAAAGGGCAATGCACGAATTCCAAGAGGCTAGCAATGATGGAAGGATGAGAGTGTGTATAATCCATGGACTCAACATTAGTCATAAAGAACTCACATACTTATTGCAAAAATCTACAAGTCATCAAAACCATGCACTACGTGCTTGCTCCTAGAGGGATAGATTGGTAGGAAAAGACCATCGCTCGTCCCCGACCGCCACTCGTAAGTAAGGCAATCAAAGAACACCTCATGCTTCAAATTTGTCACACAACGGTTACCATACGTGCATGCTACGGGACTTGCAAACCTCAACACAAGTATTTCTCAATTTCATGATTACTTAACTAGCATGACTCTAATATCACCATCTTCATATCTCAAAACAATCATCAAGTATCAAACTTCTCATAGTATATTCAATGCACTATATATGCAAGTTTTTATTATACCCATCTTGGATGCCTATCATATTAGGACTAATTTTATAGCCAAAGAAAACTACCATGCTATTCTAAAGGACTCTCAAAATAATATAAGTGAAGCATGAGAGATCAATAATTTCTATAAAATAAAACCACCACCGTGCTATAAAAAGATATAAATGAAGCCGTAGAGCAAAATTATCTAGCTCAAAAGATATAAGTGAAGCACATAGAGTATTCTAATAAATTCTGATTCATGTGTGTCTCTCAAAAAAGGTGTGTAAAGCAAGGATGATTGTAGTAAACTAAAAATCAAAGACTCAAAGCATACAAGACGCACCAAGCAAAACACATATCATGTGGTGAATAAAAATATAGGCTCAAGTAAAGTTACCGATAGACGAAGACAAAAGAGGGGATGCCTTCCGCGGCATCCCCAAGCTTAGGCTTTTGGTTGTCCTTAAAATTTACCTTGGGGTGCCTTGGGCATCCCCTATCTTAGGCTCTTGCCACTCCTTATTCCAAAATCCATCAAATCTTTACCCAAAAACTTGAAAACTTCACAACACAAAACTCAACAGAAAATCTCATGAGCTCCGTTAGTACAAGAAAATAAATCACCACTTCAAGGTACTGTAATGAACTCATTCTTTATTTATATTGGTGTTAAACCTACTGTATCCCAACTTCTCTATGGTTCATACCACCCGATACTAGCCATAGATTCATCAAAATAAGCAAACAATACACAAAAGACAGAATCTGTCAAAAACAGAACAGTCTATAGCAATCTGCAGGTTTGGAATACTTCTGTAACTCCCAAAATTGTGAAAAATTAGGAAGACCTAAATAATTTTTATATTGATCTACTGCAGTTGGAATTGGTATTTTATCATTCTCTGGCAAAAATGAAAATTATTCTCGTGAGCGCATATTTTCTATTTTTTTTTCAGCAAGATCAAACAACAATCACCCAAGAAGATCCTAAAGGCATTACTTGGCACAAACACTAATTAAAACAAAAACACAATTATAACAGAGGATTGATGAATTATTTATTACTAGTCAGGATCAAAAAACAAGTAAAATAAAATTGGGTTGCCTCCCAACAAGCGCTAGCGTTTAACGCCCCTAGCTAGGCATAAAAACAAGAATATATATAGGTATTATCATCTTCGGTATGCAATCCATAAGTGGATCCCATAATAGATTCATAAGGTAATTTAATTTTCTTTCTACGAAATTGTTCCATGCCTTCCTTAACGTAAATTGGAATCTAATATTTCCTTCTTTCATGTCAATAATTGCACCAATCGTTCTAAGGAAAGGTCTACCAAGAATAATAGGATATGTAGGATTGCAGTCTATATCAAGAACAATGAAATCTACGGGCACATAATTCCTATTTGCAACAATAAGACCATCATTAATTCTTTCCATAGGTTTCTTAATGGTAGAATCCACAAGGTGCAAATCTAAAAACAATCATCAAATTCACGGAAACCTAACACATCACACAAAGTTTTTGGAAACGTGGAAACACTAGCACCCAAATCACATAAATCATAGCATTCATGATCTTTGATCTTAATTTTAATAGTAGGTCCCCACTCATCATAAAGTTTTCTTGGTATAGAAACTTCTAGTTCAAGCTTTTCTTCATAAGATTGCATTAAAGCTTCAACGATATGTTTAGTAAAAGCCTTATTTTGATCATAAGCATGAGGAGAATTTAACACGGATTGCAACAAGGAAATACAATCTATCAAAGAGCAATTATCATAATTAAATTCCTTGAAATCCAAAATAGTGGATTCATTGCTATGTAAAGTTTTGATCTCTTCAATCCCACTTTTATCAATTTTTGCATCAAGATCTAAAAACTCTGAATCATTGGGACGCCTTCTAACTGAAGTTGACTCATCTCCAGTCCCATATTTATCAAGATTCATATTGGAAAACATAGATTTAATAGGAGACACACCAATCACTTTTATATCTACATCATTATTATCATGAAAACTAGAAGAACACGCTTTCACAAAGCAATCTTTTTTAGCACACATCCTAGCGGTTCTTTCTTTGCACTCATCAATGGAAATTCTCATGGCTTTGAGAGACTCATTGATACCATGCTCAGGTGGAATAGATCTAAGTTTCAAAGAATCAAGATCAAGATAAATTATATCCACGTTCCTAGCCAACTCATCAATCTTAAGCAATTTTTCTTCAATCAAAGCATTGAAATTCTTTTGCGAATTCATAAATTCTTTAACACTATCCTCAAAATCAGAGGGCATCTTATTAAAATTTCCATAAGAGTTGTTGTAGGAATTATCATAATTATTAGAATTAAAATTTCCTCCATACGCGTTGTTACCAAAATTGTTCCTATAAACAAATTCACATCCATAGATTCATTATTATTGTCAATCAAAGTGAACAAAGGCATATCATTAGGATCAGAAGAAACACTCTTATTAGCAAAAAATTTCATAAGTTCATCCATCTTTCCACTCAAAACATTAATCTCTTGAATAGCATGAACTTTTTTACTAGTGGATCTTTCGATGTGCCATGGAGAATAATTAACCATAATACTATCTAGGAGTTTAGTAGCTTCTCCTAAAGTGATTTCCATAAAAGTGCCTCCCGCGGCCGAAATAAAAGATTTCTAGAAGCAAAATTCAATCTAGCATACAAATTCTATATAATCATCCATAAATTCAAACCATGTGTAGGGCAATTACATATCATTAATTTCATTCTCTCTCAACCTTGTGCAACATGCTCATGATCAAGTTGCTTAAAATTCATAATATCGTTTCTAAGAGAGATGATCTTAGAAGGAGGAAAATACTTAGAGATAAAAGCATCTTTGCACTTATTTCATGAATCAATACTATTTTTAGGCAAAGAAGAAAACCAAGTTTCTGCACGATCTCTAAGCGAAAACGGGAATAGCTTCAATTTAACAATATCATTACCCACATCTTTCTTCTTTTGCATATCACACAAATCAACAAAGTTGTTTAGATGGTAGCAGGATCTTCACTAGGAAGGCCAGAAAATTGATCTTTGATGACAAGATTCAACAAAGCAGCATTAATTTCACAAGATTCAGCATCGGTAATAGGAGCAATCGGAGAGCTAATAAAATCATTGTTATTGGTATTGGAAATGTCACATAATTTAGTATTATCTTGAACCATCGTGACAAACAATCAATCCAACATACAAGCAAACAAGAATCAAGGGAAAAGAGGCGAACAAGAAAGGGAGAATAAAACATCAAGCGTGAAGTGGGGGAGAGGAAAACAAGAGGCGAATGGCAAATAATGTAATGCGAGGGATAAGAGTTTGTGACGGTTACTTGGTATGTCTTGACTTGATCGTAGATCTCCCCGGCACTAGCGCCAGAAATCCTTCTTGCTACCTCTTGAGCGTGTGTTGGTTTTCCCTTGAAGAGGAAAGGGTGATGCAGCAAAGTAGTGTAAGTTTTTCGCTCAGCTTTTGAGAACCAAGGTATCAATCCAGTAGGAGACTACACGCAAGTCGCCTAGTACTTGCACAAACAATCGAGAACCTCGCAACCAACGCAAGAAAGGGGTTGTCAATCCATTCACGGTCACTTACAAAAGTGAGATCTCATAAAGATAATAAGATAAACATTTTTCGTATTTTTGTATAGATTGGAAAATAAAGGTTGCAAAATAAATAGTAAACTAGAATTATAGATCGGAAACTTATGTGATGTAAAGTAGACCTGGGGGCCATAGGTTTCACTAGTGGCTTCTCTCATGATAGCATGTATTACGGTGGGTGAACAAATTACTGCCGAGCAATTGAGAGAAAAGCGCATAGTTATGATGATATCTAAGGCAATGATCATGAATATAGGCATCACATCTATGTCAAGTAGACCGAAATGATTCTGCATCTACTACTATTACTCCACACATCGACCGCTATCCAGCATGCATCTAGAGTATTAAGTTCATAAGAACAGAGTAACGCATTAGGAAAGATGACATGCTGTAGAGGGATAAACTCAAGCAATATGATATAAACCCCATCTTTTTATCCTTGATGGCAACAATACAATACGTGCCTTGCTACCCCTGCTGTCACTTGGAAAGGACACCGCAGGATTGAACCCAAATCTAAGCACTTCTTCCATTGCAAGAAAGATCAATCTAGTAGGCCAAACTAAACCGATAATTCAAAGAGACTTGCAAGGATATCAAATCATGCATCTAAGAATTTAGAGAAGAAGCAAATATTGTTCATAGATAAACTTGATCATAAATCCACAATTCATCGGATCTCGGCAAACACACCGCAAAAGAGTATTACATTGAATAGATCTCCAAGAACATTGAGGAGAACTTTGTATTGAGAACAAAAGAGAGAGAAGAAGCCATCTAGCTAATAACTATGGACCCGAAGGTCTGTGGTAAACTACTCACACATCATCGGAGAGGCTATGGTGTTGATGTAGAAGCCCTCCATGATCGAATCCCCCTCCGGTAGATCGCCGGAAAAGGTACCCAGATGGGATCTCATGGGTACAGAAGGTTGCGGCGGTGCAAAAGTGGTTTCGTGGCTCCCATGGATGTTTTTAGGGTATAAGAGTATATATATATGCGAAAGAAGTACGTCGGTGGAGCTCCGTGGGGCCCATGAGGGTGGGGGCGTGCCTACCCCCTAGGCGCACCCCCTGCCTCGTGGAAGCTTCATGGACTTCCAGACTTGTAATCTAAGTCTCCTAGGTTGCGTTTGTTCCAAAAAGATCCTCGCGAAGGCTTCGTTCCGTTTGGATACCGTTTGATATTCTTTTTCTGCAGAACACTGAAACAGGCAAAAAACAACAATTTGCACTGGGCCTTCGATTAATAGGTTAGTCCCAAAAATAATATAAAAGTGCATAACAAAGCCCATTAAACATCCAAAACAGATAATATAATAGCAAGGAACAATAAAAAAAATTATAGATACATAGGAGACGTATCACACGTCGGTGCTGATCTTGCACTACTTCATCGTAGGCAAGCACTCGAGGCGACCCGTAAATGAGTTTCATGCGGACAACTGCTTCTGCTGCATAGACCAGGGAGAAAGGAGTCTGCCCAGTAGCTCGATTTGGTGTCAGTAGCAAACTTGTGCCGTCGTAGAATTGTTCCATGACATTACCAAAATTATCATCACGGGAGTGTCCACTTCCTTGACGATAAATCGCTTGTCATAGAAGTGCTTTCGTCAAGGGTGACCGACACACGGTATCCACTGTAATGGGTCACCATTAAGCTATCGGGTTCCAGTTTGGATCCGATAACCCGTTAACAGCCCGGACTAATGCAATTTTCCGCATGTAAAATTCTCATTTGCCGACGAACCATGTGTCAGCTGAGGGTTGGGACACATGGCAACCTTCCATTTGACAAGAATTGCCAATGAAACGTTCACATGTGGGACGGCCCAATAGAGGCACATATAGGTCTAAAAGCCGGCCAAGGAACATGCCCACAAGATTTCGTCATATCTAATGGGCTAACATTTTCTGGACCAAATTATGGCCCACATCAGATACTGACCATTAAATGACTTCAATTTTCTGGGCCCATTTTACGGCCCATGTCAGATCTGGACCGTTAACAGCTTGCAATAGTTTGGGCCAAATTACGGTCCACATCTGATCCGCCTGTTAACTAACTTTTATTTCTTGGGATAAATTATGGCCCATAACAGATATGGCCCTTTTAACAGCTACTATACCATTGGGCCCATTGGCGGCCTGATTTGCTCTTCGGCCTCTTAATGGCCCGTTTAACAGTTCGGCCTGATACTAGTTTCGGCCTGTCAGTGGCCATGTCTATATATGGGCCTCTTTCGGCCCGGTTTCACTTTCGGCCATTTAAAGGCCCGAGTTGCACCTGGGCCTAATTATGGTCCCTAATTACTTTTGGCCTCTTAACGGCCCGTAGTCTTCGTGGATACATTCTATCCCAAACTGCCTATAGGCCCGTTAAAGGCCCTTAAGAGTGTTGGTCCTAATTTGGGCACATTATACATCTGGTCTGCATCCTGCCTGTCATGTAATTGGGCCAGCCAAGGCCCAAAATCATTTCAATCTGTTAAAATCCTATTTGATTTTCAGGCCCAATTAAGGCAAGCGATTTATTCGGCCTTTTGAAGGCCCGAAATTGATAGTGGGCCAGATTAAGACTTGAACAAACTAATGGCCCAAGATGATTGTAGGCCCATGGTTCGGCCCATACTAGCGATTGGCGACCGGCCAGTTTTAGTACAGAAATTATTATTTTATAAAGCTAACATGTTGGCTCATTGTGCACCAATCGAATATTATGACCTTTTCTTAGAGCAACGACAACAGAAACAACAAATACATTACAACATCGTGACGAACAATAAACCTAGATTATACAACAAAGAAATTCCAGCATATTACATCCCCTCGGCTTCAAAGTTCACTGCCAGTGATAAAAAGGGCAACCAGGAAAAAAATTACATAAACTGGGCAGGTCGCCACCAGTGGAAGTTAATAGGCGGATAAAATAATAGACAAAACCAACAACACTTCAACATAGTACAAGAAAGGTTAGCCCGGCCCAGGACCTGCAGTGCAAGCAGCTTAGCAACCTGATGAGACTGTGCTTCTTTGGCGCTCATATCCACCAACTTAAGTTGCATGGCATCAATAAACGTCCTATACTTACGGTTAATATTGCATAGAGATTGAGTTCTAGTTGGATTTGAGCAGAAGCCTGTATTTCTGCTTGAATTTCAGACTGAAGAAGTCGAACAGATTCAGGCGGTGACTTCATCGAGCTTGTGTCACTGAGTATGTTTGACACTACATCAAGATGTGACTTCGTGGTTGTATCCCTACCGTCAAGATGTGTTGCCTTCTCCTCTGGAATATGTGTTAGAGGGACAAACAATGGGTTCGTCTCACTATCATTGTGGCAGTTCTTCCTAGCAGCAGTGTTGTCACCCTGAAAGAGAAACAAGTAGGTAGATAATAGGTTTTGCACGTATGAGCATCATCGCTGTCTATTCATCTCATTTCTTTGTCAGAAATAAAGAGACACGGTTTAAAATAGCATTAACATAATAGGCATTGTTCATAGTTAAAGGAAATGGCATTGTGCAAGAGCAGCCAGCTTCACCAGACCACTGTATTACAGATCAAGAACACAAGCATAGATGTAGTTCTAAACAACGTCTAAGCACTAATGGTGAGTGTACTGTCAATTTATACCATTTTAGATTGGTAAATAAAGAGACACGATTTAAATAACATTAATATAATATGGCATTGTTCATAGTGAGACATTGCAGGATATGAAATTGTGCTGTTGTTGGTAGTCTCACCACACCATTGGATTACAGATCAAGAACACAAGCATACACATAGTGCTAAATAATATAACTTGTTATGTTTAGTTTAATTTACATGGTACGAATAAGGAACTAGATTGTACAAGTAAAGATTGAAATTGAGAAGGACAAACTTATTTTTATGTACTTTCTACTTTATAAACTTTGAATAAGCAATTTGATGCAGGCGACAAAAATAAACAACATTTGCACTCATAGCTATCCAAATATACACAAAAAAATTTGAAGGCTCGAGGAGGACAAAGTTACATTAGTAGTGAAGATAGGCTCTATAAAGGCCTTGTCCATATTGATGTGGGACAATTCAAGAAGTTTACCGCACACTCTTCTTCAAGAGTATTGCCTTTATTCTACATTTTGTTAAGAGTAAATATAGAGGTGGAAATATAGGAACAAATGGCGATTATTTAACTTAAGATGCAGAGTACAAATGTAAATATAACATACATGCAGAAGGCACTAACAAGAGCAACGTGGAGCTAAACTTCTTTAGTAACAATGGTTTTATTCAATATTTTGGTAAGAATAAATGTAGATTTGATGTGTAGAAAAATGGAGGACAAGGGAAAATAAGCTGCAAAGTGTACATGAAGAACTAGCTGACAAATATAAGTACAGTGATGAAGTACAACTGATATTTACAAGAACATTGCATGACTAAATTTCTTCATATGCATTGGGTTGATTCTACATTAATTTAAGCATTAATATAGATCTGATAATTTGGAGTGAACAGTGTATAAGCAAGCTATAATGCACAATGACGTCACATAATCCACCAGGTATGAATGTAAGGATTGCGATAGGACAATAGGTACTCACAAGAGCAAAGAAGCGACCAGCATAGTTGCGATATCCTATGTTTTTCGGCGCTGGTTCTATCGCCAATATACGTCTAGTGCTATGTGATTTCTCTGGTAGCACCACCTTTTTCAATGACTTTGCTTGTACTCCTTTAGGTTCTGCAATCGTCCTCTTGGTTTTGGATGTCTGAAACACAAGAACAACATTTGAATGGAAAAACATGGTATGACGACAAATATCATGAGTAAACTAAGAAGATGGCGGTGCAACGAAGCAAAAGAAATGCAAGACACCTGATGCAAGATATGTGCAACCAATAAAACCTTGGCATATTAGAACAGGCACCTTATTGGGTGAATTGTACATGCCATCTTTATTTGACTCCTTGAGCTCAGAATAGTCATTAGGATCATAATCTGAATACAAATCTATAGGTCGGGAGCATGTGGGTTTCATTGCATCCACAATGGACCTCAATCCCTTGACGCCAAGTTTGTTACCCATTGAACTGTTCCACAATATTCTTTTGATGTGTGCATTCTTATATTCATTGTGATTACGTACAATATCTGTAAAGCATGAAAGCTCAAATAGTAGTGAGATTATCTTTGTAATGCAGAGGATATTGTAATATAATTGAGGCTCCCCGTAAACCATTGTGTGATACCACTGGATTCTGATGAAGAGCCCATGTGTGCTGTAATATGGTGAGTAGATTAATATAATCTGGCATAACTACACAAAAAATAGGCTCCCTGTTGGGGGCCCCATATGTAAGGATAGTTGGCAGATGATAGGTTCATAATATACCGTATAGAAAGTTTATTGCCAAACCATGATAACGAGAGCGCAGAGCCAGTAGGCAGATCATAGTGTAGATAATAGGGGTACACCATAACCACCATAAATAAATCGGGAAAGCGGAACTGGCTGGAAAACACAGGGTTTTGCTGCTACTAATATGCAGCCTATCGAGCACCTACAAGCCAGCTCTATTCATCTGAAGGTGCACAACTGTTACTATCAGTTTAGTCTATCATAGACCGCGCGGCTCCCACCATTTTCGAGGTATTATGACAGACCAACTCGAAGTGCGAAATCATTTAGAAGAATCGACCCAATAGAGCCGTCGACTGCAGATGTCCCTGCTCCCCTTCCTAACAAGGAACATATTGTGCTTACTAAAGAAGAACAGAAGAGGAACATGTTAAAGAACAGAAGAGGAAGCATATTATTGAGATTCCCCTCCTTTATGTACAATGTTGGTTACCCACCCATGATGAATCAGAGCGCCAAAAGAATGCAATTCCATGATGTCTCTCTATATGTGGTCACATGCATTTTGAAACTCAGTTGGGAGCATTAGCTAACCAATTAAATGTGTATCTGTTAGCTAATGCCAGTATCATATCACATTCGTATTTGAAGAACCTTAGGACGTATGATTGGTGTGTTATTTAGCTATAAATGGTGAACATCTGCTAGTAGGACACGAAGCACCTACGCAGATCATAGTGTAGATATAATGGGAAAACCGTAAGCATCAGGAGTAAAATCAGCAAAGTGGAACTTGCTGGAATATATGTGCTAGTATTGCCGGTACGGCTAGAACGGCTTCTGATACCAGCTCTCTTCAACTAAAGGTGCGGTACTTTTAATATCAGTGTAACTCTCAAAGGCGACACAGCTCCCCGCATTTCCTTGCTAATCTTATAGGATTCAAGTGGGCAGGCCACTACAATTCCTATTCCTATTTTTACAAAATCCTGCGAATCAAAGAGGCCCGAAGAGTTCGAAGTGTCCATCACAACCGACCGTATAGACCTCTACACTGCAAATGTCCCTTCTCATCTTCATTATAAGGAACATACTGTACTACTATCATACTCCCTCCGTTCCAAAATATAAGTCTTTGTAGAGATTTCCACTATGGATCACATACAAATGTATACATATACATTTTAGAGTGTAGATTCACTCATTTTGCTCCATATGTAGTCCATGGTGGAATCTAAACAAAGACTTGTATTTAGGAACAGACAGAGTACTTATTAAAGAAGAACAGAAGAGGAATAGGCTAAAGAAGAGAAAACAGATTTTGGATAATAAAATGTTCGTTGCGTAGTGCCCACACATGATGAACAAGAGTGCATTAAGAATGCAACTCCCTCCTATCTCTCTATATGTGGTGCATGTGCTTTTCGAAAGTAAAGTTGGAACATTAGCTGACCAATTAAACGTTATCTGTTTTAGTAAAATCAACATCATATCAGATTCCTATTTGAGCAACAAGTTTGGAACTATGACTGGAACATTGTTTAGCTTGATGGATTCAGGAGCAGTGCTAAGCAGCTACGATGATGGTACTGAATATAAAGGCATGTCTGCATGCAAGTCGCGTGAATTTGTCATTTGGGTCAGTCGACCATTTCAGGTGGTTGGATGAAGATCCTACGTCTCCTAACCCTTCTTATTCCTCGTCTCTTATTCTTCCCATAAAGAACACCGCACGGGCTGCGGGCCGAACCACCGCCCCGACCCCCCCCTCCCCCGCCCTCCCCTGAACCGCCCCCGCCGCTGTGTTCCTCCGCCACCCCCACCCCCAGCCCCGCCCCACCCGCGTCAAGTTTTCTTCGTTCGGCGAGGCCCCACCACCGCCCCCACAACCACCGTCCCAACCCGAGCACCTTCCTTCACACCGGTGAACTCCGGCGAGCTCTCAAAAATCAACTGACCCAATTTTAAAATTTAGTCTACTTTCATTTAACTAGTGTGGTATATAAAAGGGGAAAACCATAAGAATTGTGAGTATATTGTTTAGCGTGCCATGGCGGATCTAGAGGTGCAAACCCGACAAAGGCAACTTCGCAACCAGAGTTTGTTTTCAACTAACAAGTGATGGACAAGAGAGTAAAGCAGTGGCGATCTATTTTCTTGTTGTGATAAATAAGTTGAGCAGATATGAAAGAGTACTGCCACTAGTGCAACACCGTGTGTGGATCTGTTGAGAATTTAACGGTGCTACGGTAGCGATGGCTATCGGTGGCGTGGAAGCAGATCTAGGAGGGTAGACAGTGGTGGCAGGGCACAGTGGACGAGACGGTCATAGGAGCAACACCAGCAAGTTGGACGACGACATGGATGAAGCGAGAGGATGGGATGCAAGATCTCGGTCCAAAGTCGTGGATGAGAGAGGTCTATCTCTTGCAATGGACGATGGCGTCAGGGCATCAGCTCCGGCATGGTGGAGGAGGACTGCGTGGACGGGGTGGCGGATGGAGGAGGCTAGGGTGGAGAGGGTGTTTTGGCGCCCACGGAGTACGAATGGGGAAATGGAGGGAGAGAGGAAGGGGGGAACCCTATCTTCAGGGAGCGCTTGTATCAAATGCGAGGAAATTTACAAACTTAGCCCCCGTTTAAAATTTCCTACATCACAGCAATATTAGTCGGTTGAGGATAGGACGATAATCTCTCTGTCGGAGGTTGGGCGCGACATATGCCAAAGGATGGCTTATCATGGTGGGAGCGAGTAGAATGTCGCCGGTGCTCGGAAGCGGGATTAGGCGTAGACACGAACGCCGGCGTACTTTACCCAGGTTCGGGGCTCTCCTAGGAGATAACACCCCTAGTCCTGCTCTGCGGGGTCTCCGCATGATCACTAAGGCAAAGTGAGTACAAGGGTGCTCCTCGAGCTGTATGCTGGAGGTAGGAGAAGGCAAGGCTAGCTTTCTCCTTCCTATATCTCTGGTCTAGTTCTAATGGGTCCGAACCCTTTGCATGGGTGCCCTGGGGGGTTTATATAGGCCTACCCCCCACGGGTACAAGGGTAATATGACTGGGCGCAGGCCTAGCCGTCAGTCTCTTCGGCCGCCGACTTCTCCGCCGACTGCTGGGGCTCACCGATCGGGGGGCCCGCCGACTGGTCTGGTACGGAGCCGACAGGCCGTACCCGCCGCTTGGGGGTCTTGCCGCCTACTGACTACTGTAGCCGTGCTTCTAATGATGCAAGCTTGGTCGAAGGATCATGGCTACAGCACCGCCGTCATGGCGGGCGATTACTGTAGCCACTCCCCATCTTGTCAGGTTAATGCCACATGGGGCCCGTGGGAGGAGTAGGCCGACTCCTAGGGGCCGACTCCCATCGGGTCCGATTGGTAGGGCTCTTCGCCGTCTTCTGGACTCTCACTGATTGGTGGGGCCCGTCGTTCTTGGGCTGTACAGACAGGCCGTCGTGGGAGCAGGACTCCGCCTGCTCGTGGTGACATCTGGGCTGGCATTACAACAGTGCCACGTTGGGCGGGGATCTTCGTTGGTACAACGCAATGTGGCCGCGCTAGCCCTTAGGAATGGGAGGGGATGGGCTGCACTGTAGCCATCCCTCGTCCCGTCCCCCTTGATGTGGGTACAGGCTTCGAAGGGGCCGCGGGCCGACTCCTCGGAGTCGGCTTCTCTGGAAGCCGCCTGGCAGGAGTCGGCTTGTCTCGACCTCGCCTTCTGGACTCGGCAGTCTATGGGAAGCCGGCTATTTCTCGAGCCGGCTTCTAGAATGTGGCTCTTTACCTTGGCATCCTGAGTGGCGTGGTCAGCCCCGATGTCTCAAAAGGCTATGGTCGTTAGGTTAGCCTACCCGTGGTCCATTACTCCGACGGTAGTCCCCGAAGCTGGTGAGGCGCCGCGGGCGACTGGTTGAGGAGCCTCAGCAGTTTCCTTTCTCCGAGTGCTTGAGGCGAAGCTTCATTCGACTTCCGCCGGGCCGACTGGCGGGAGTCAGACTCGCCCAATCCGACTTGTACAAAATTTTCGAACGCCTCAGCGGCATCCAAGTGGCGTGCTAGCTAAGCTTCCAGGCCGCCGCCCATTTCAGAACTGTCATGTGGCGACAAGCGGCCGGGCGAGGCTGCCCACCCACACGCACGACGGGACACACCTACAGGCGGGCCCCGCCACTATCGCGCCTCAGCACGCGAGCGTATCCGCTGCGGCCGGGGTGGATGGTTGAGATAACCGCGGAGTTACTGCGCACAGTAACTTTGCACGATAAAGCTGGGGGGCATGGGGTAGTGGGTGCAGTAAATCCCACACCCGCCCCCTCGGCTTCGCAGCCCACTAGTCTATAAGTAGGGGGAGGAAGGGGGAGCGGCAGAGCACGTGTGCCCCTCCTCCTCACTGCTTCCTCGTCACTTCCTCTCGCCGCCACGCCCCAAGCTACGTTGAGCGCCGCGGTGATCCATTCCCAATGAGCTCTTCTTCCACCGCCACGCTCCCCGCGGTGCACTCCGGCACCTGGGACGGTTCGGAGGTCCACGATGATCACATAGATTTCCTCCACATGACACGGTGGCTGTCTGGCAAGGACTTCGTGAGGGTCCGCCTCGCGTCGAAGAAGGAAATCTCGTTGGCGCCTGAGGAGGGCGAGCGGGTCGTCTTTCGCTCGCACTGCCTACGCGGCCTTGGCCTTTCGGCGAGCGGCTTCTTCCGCGCCTTTCTCGAATTCTACGGTCGCTAGCCGCACGACCTCACCCCCAACACGATGGTGTTGTTCTCCGCCTTTGTCGCCTTGTCCGAAGGCTTCCTTGGCGTTCTCCCCACCATCGAGCTCTGGGGGAGTTCTTCTACTCCAAGCTCGGTACCCAAGACGCAGGCGTGCCGGCTCAGTGCGGTGTGTTCATCGCCGTGCGAAGGTCGGGGACGACAACCTGTTTCCCCCCATCCGGCTGATAAAGTCGGTGAAGATGTGGCAGCGGTCATACTTCTACGTGAAGAGCGTCTTCACGGAGGGCGACTGGGTCAATTTGCCGGCCTACGTGGCCGGCCCGCCGGCTAGGAGGCAGCCCAACTAGCCGTATCGGGCCAGGACGCTGACGCCCGCAGGAGCCGGCGCCATCGCGCGACTCCGAGTGCTGACGCATTCGGAGGGCCTGACCGGGCTGGATTTGCTGGCCGCCTTCGTGGCGCGACGAGTGCTCCCACTCCAAAATCGCCCCCACATGATTTGCCAGATGAGCGGGCATGGGGACCCGAGTCGTCTGTGCACCAAGGAGATGCCTCACGCGGAGGTAGCCCACATGGTGAACTACCTTGCGAACTACGAGCTCACGGGAGAGTGGCAGTTCGGCAAGGAGCCATATTCACGCGCCAACCCTCCGCCCATGGTGAGTTGTTTCTTTTTCTTTTTCTTTGTCTTCTTTGCCGCCAAGTCTGTCTTGTCCAATCTGACCAATCGGCTTTGGCCAGAACCCCCTCCTCCATCCAGCAGCCGGCACCCTGGGGCCGGCCCACGAATTCCTCCCCGACCGGGCAGAGAGCGACGTCGACGACCCCAACTTGGGGGCGGCGGCCTTGGAGGACGACGCCGAGGGAGGAAGCGGCTAAGTGCGCGGCCCGAGGCTCGGGGCCAGTTTCAAGGACTGACCTGACGATGACGCGGAGGAGGTCGCCCCACATCACCAGCTAGGAGCCGGCTAGCCCGGCACGAGCTCTTCTGCCGCGCCAGACGCCCAAGGCGGTGCGAAGAAGCGCAGGGCCGCGTTGAGCATGTCCGGCAGCCGGCCGAAGAAGCCCAAGGGCTCGGCCGTGGCGACCAAGTGGGACGAGGCGGCCACAAAGGCCCACCGCTTCCGCAAGGAAGTGAAGAAGCCGCTGCTGGTCTCCGTGTAAGTGCTACCTTTCTTGCACTTTCATTATTTTATTTTGTTGATCTTGTTTGAGTTTGCTTGCTTGTCGCCCTTGGGTCCAGGGCTCCCCTCTCTCTTGACAAGGTCGCTGCCGCCTCCATCGTGGGGTTGGCGGACACTTCCGCCACCACTCGGCGGATTGACCCTGCCGCCGACCTCCGGGAGGCGATAGAGCGGAACACACGAGATGTGTGTGAAGAACAGGAAGCCGCCTGCCTGAAGAAGGCGGAGGCTGAGAAGGCGGAGGCCGCCGCCAAGAAGAGACTGGCGGAGACCGAGGCCACCGACGCGGTGAAGAAGCGAGCTGAAGAAGCCACGCACCGCCAGTCGGTGGTTTTTGTTATTCCTCTGAACTCCGCGCGGCCACCCCCAGAGTTCACGGTGCAGACTGGGGAGTCCAGCGGCGAGAACCTAGTCATGGAGAGGGGTGGCGGCGACACCGCCATGCCGGACGTGATCGTGCTGCCACCGCCGCCATCTAGGAGCGGGCGAGGCAAGCAGCCAGCGGACCCGCCGGTGCCGCCGACTGAAGACGAGGTGGTAGGAGGCCTAGTTCTCCACGATCCCGGACACCGAGGCGACGAGCGCCGCGCCCACTGGGTGGTTGCGGGGAGGTGGGACGGGCCCATTGAACCGGGCGCTTCTGGACATCCAAGCCAAGATCCGAGCCGAGGGCGATGCCATCAAGAACTGCACCAAGGCGTATCTGGCATCGCCAGAAGCCATCCGGGTACGTTCCCTTCTTCTTTGTCTCTATTTCTTGTTCTTCTCGGTGGGGGCGTGCCAGCGCACCCACTGGGTGTAGTCCCCGGGTTTTGGGCCGGCTGCTGAGCAGGCGGCTAGGAACTCTGATTGGCGAGTTCCAAGTACTAATACTTGTCTGAAATTTTTTCACAGGACTACCACAATCTTCGCATGACCACCTTCAACGCCAACGTCGAGGAGCTAGCCAAGCGGACCGCCGACTTGTCGGAAAGCCACAGTGAGTCCTCTTCCTTCTCTGCGGGGGCGCGCTGGTGCATCCACGGGTTGTAGTCCCCGAGATTCGGGCCGACTGCTGAGCAGTCGGGCCGAATCTCCACATCGACTATTCTTTTTTCTGTTGGTGACTCTTTCTTCGCGGGGGCGCGCTGGCGCGCCCGCGGGCTGTAGTCCTCGCGATTCAGGACGACTGCTGAGTAGTCGAGCCGGATCTCCTTGGCGACTTTACTTAATTGTTGGTAATTAACACATTGTTATCTTCTTTCTTCTGCAGAGGCCAACGCCGCCCTGATGCAGCAGCTGGGCGAGGCCATCGAGGCTGATCGTGAAGGGCGGAGGGCGGATGGCACGAAGATCGCCACTGACTCCCCCCGAACCATTAACGAGCAGATCCTGAGCATTGAGGCTCGTCTTCGGCCGGCCCACCGGATGCTCCGCCGGCTTCAACGTGCCGGCGCCCAGGCGATCGCCGCCCTGTGGCCGGACATGCAGGCACCGCGCACCCCAAGTCGGACTGCCGACTGGCTGGAGGTAGCGGCTGGCCGCCTTGAAGACTGGAAGGGCTCTTCGGCCCGGGCTGGAGTGCGCCGGGCCTTAGAGTTCGGCAAGGCGTGGTATCCTGGGCTGAGTCTAGCCCAGCTAGCCACGTTCCGGCTAGAAGCTCAGGTGGAGTTGGCGGTCGTGGAAGATGACCTCGTCAAGCGCGCGACGTCGATCATCGATTACACCGACACCAGCGTCTTCGCCCCGGAGCGGGCTGAGAATGGCGACGAGGCGCCGCCAGAATGGTTCAAGATGAATCCGACTGACGGCGAGGATTCAGCGGAGGTGAACGACTCCAGTGGCGAGGAAGAAGGCGGGGCGGGGGTGGAAGGCGAAGGGGAGGCGCCAGAGGTCGGAGCGGGCGGCCAGCCTCAGCTCGACCGCGCCTCCAACAATGAGGCACGCCCAACCGAGCCGGCTACCACTGGAGGAGACCAAGCGGAGACTTCCCAGCCGGCCGCTCCACCAGTCGGCGCTGCCGATTCCGCCGTTCCACCAAGCCCGCCTGCTGCTTCCTAGGCTGCCACTTTACCTTTGTTTATACCTGCTTATCGGTCTCGATGAACTTTGTTAATTTTGCACAATTCAACCCGCGGGGTTTGTCTTGAACTGCTGTTTGAAGATTGGCCAAAGGCCTTTGCTATGTAAATATATTCCGAGTTCTATCTCTTCCTGCCTGTTGCTGTTTGGCTTTTTTCCTTTGCCGCCTTCCCTTGGATAACGTCTTGCCAGTCAGACAGCTGCTCTACGGACTATTGCTGGATCAAGTACTTAGCTTCTTTTGGGAAGGCAAGTACTTAGCCGTTTAGAGTTCTTTGGCAAGTTATGTAGAACACCGCGAGCCGGCTGCTCAACAGTCGGTCATAACAGGCGGGAAGCCGGCTTAGACTATGCCCATGCTTGTGTCCTTAACCATTTTTCATATGGGCACCCTTTCTACCTTACTCCTGCCCACCGTCCAGTCGCTCTGCGAGCTGCGGCTTCTAGCAGGAGACGGCTTAGGTGCCACACATTACTTGTCCGGCTGCAGGAAGCATTTCGTAGTGCAAGGCGGCAAGTCCCCGGGCCGACTAGTCGGACCCGGTGCCAAGTGGCATAAAAAATAACATACTTATGGGCATGATTCTTATCATATAGATAAAAGAGGGATGTCCCCGAGCTCGTCTCGGGGGACATAGAGTCTTCGTATTTAATACAAAAGGTAGTGTGGTACATACTGCTTTAACTGTAAAATCTTCGGAGGAGGTTTGCATTCCACGGCCGTTCCGTCTCCTTGCCGGAGTCATCCCTCTTGTGTGCTCGAGGCTTCTTAGCATCGATCAGGTAGTAGGAGTTGTTGCCTAGCACTTTGCTGATGACGAAGGGGCCTTCCCAAGGCACTGAGAGCTTGTGCTGACCGGCTGTTTGCTGGATCAGCTGGAGCACAAGCTCTCCCTCTTGGAAAGATCTCGGCTTGACCTTGCGATTATAATAGCGGCGCAGGCTCTGCTGGTAGATGCTGGACCGACTGTGTTCCAACAGCCGGCCCTCTTCCAGCAGATCGACGCCATCTTGATGTGCTTCTTCTGCCTCCACTTCGGTGTACATGGTGACTCGAGGGTAGTCAAACTCTATGTTCGTTGGGATGATGGCTTCGGCGCCGTAGACGAGGAAGAAGGGCGTGAAGCCGGTTGACTTGTTTGGAGATGTGCATAGGCTCCAGAGGATGGCTGGCAGCTTGTCGAGCCAACAGCCGGCCGAACGCTCCAGAGGCTCGACCAGTCGAGGCTTGATGCCGGACAAGATGAGGCCGTTTGCTCGCTCTACTTGTCTGTTTGACTGCGGATGGGCAACGGACGCTAAGTCCAGTCTGATGCCCTGCGTCGTGCAGAAACGGGCCAAGGTGCCTTTGGCAAAGTTTGTGTCGTTGTCGGTGATGATGCTGTGTGATATGCCGTATTCGATGGTGATGTCGGAGATGAAAGTCACAGTAGTCGGACCATTCAGCTTCTTGATTGGTTTGGCCTCTATCCACTTGGTGAACTTATCCACCGCGACAAGCAGATGGGTCATGCCGCCTCGCACTGTTTTGAATGGTCCCACCATGTCCAGGCCCCAAAAAGCAAAGGGCCAGGCATTGGGAATAGTCTTGAGCGCAGAAACCGGCTGATGTGGCTTGGAACGAAACATCTGGCACCCTTTGCATTTTGGACCAATTCTTTAGCGTCTTCAAGAGCAGTCGGCCAGAAGAAACCATGACGGAAGGCTTTGGCGACGAGTGCTCTTGAAGCCACGTGGTGGCCACACTCGCCTTGATGGATGTCTTTGAGAATCGCTTGGCCTTTCTCTGGCTCCATGCAGCGCTGGTAGACACCAGTGACACTGCGCCTCACGAGCTCTCTGTTGACAATGCTGTAGGCTGCTGCCCGACGTTGCACTTGTCAGACCGAGATCTCATCAGTTGGTAGCTCTTTGTTCACCAAAAAACTATGGATGGGCTGGGCCCATGAAGGTGCTGCGACTTCTGCAACTGTCAGGACTGGGACTTGGACAAGGGCGGCTAGGCCGGGAGGCGGCGGGTTGGAGTCGACAGCCGCTTGCTGTGTCGATGAAGTCCCCGGGCCGATTGGTGCAGTCCTCGGGCCGAGTTCTGAAGTCCCCGGGCTAGTCGCTGCTGTCCCCGGGCCGGGTTCTGAAGTCCCCGAGCCAGGTGCGACTGCTGCGACCCCCGGGCCATCCATCAGAACTCCCGTGCCGGCTGATTGAGCTCTCAAGTCGGATCCGACTGCTTCAGGAGGAGCCAGCATGAAGATAGAATCTGACTCTGGTAATTGCTTGACATATGGTTTGAGAAGGTGCTGAAGGGCGACGCCGGTTGGTATTGCTTGACGGGTGGAGCCGATTCATGCCAGGGCATCTACTTGGTCGTTGTCATTTCTTGGCACATGGAGAAACTCGCATCCCTCAAAATATCCACTGAGTTGCTGTACAAGGAAGCGGTAGCGCGCCATGTTTGCATCTTTGGCGTCCCAGTCACCTGAAGACTGCTGGACCACCAAGTCAGAGTCCCCATAGCACAGGATCCGACGAATGCCAAGCTCTTTGGCAAGCCGGAGCCCGTGAATGAGTCCCTCGTATTCGGCAATGTTGTTGGAGGCGGCAAAGTGGATTTGCAGCACATATTTGAGCTTGTCTCCTTTGGGAGAGGTGAGGACGATGCCAGCTCCCAAGCCGGTGCACATTTTGGAGCCGTCAAAATGCATCCGCCAATGGGTGGAGTTGGGCGCTGGCGGCAAGTACTGGGTCTCGGCCCAGTCGACGAGGAAGTCGGCCAGCGGTTGTGAATTGATGGCGGTGCAAGGCTGGTAGTAGATGGTGTAGGGGGCCAGATCTATGGCCCATTTGGCCACTCGGCCCGAAGCATCTCGGCTTCCAATGATCTCGTCCAGTGGAGCTGTGCAGACCACAGTGATTGGATGCTCTTGAAAGTACAGTTTCAATTTTTTGGCGGCAAAGTGCACGCCGTAGCACATCTTCTGGTAGTGGGGGTAGTTTTGCTTGGAGGTCGACAGTACTTCACTCAAATAATATACCGGTCTTTGGACTAGTAGGGCTTTGCCTTCCTCCTTGCACTCTACCAAGATGACTGTGCTGACCACTCGGCTGGTGGCAGCGATGTATAGGAGCATGGGCTCCTTAGGAGTCGGAGCCGCCAAGACAGGTGGAGTAGTCAACATCTTCTTCAACTGGATAAAAGCTTCGTCAGCCTTGTGGTTCCACTCGAAAAAAGTGGTCTTCTTCATGAGTTGCTATAGGGGGAGAGCCTTCTCGCCCAGCCGACTGATGAATCGGCTGATGGATGCCAAACAACTGGTGAACTTATGTACGTCCAGCAGTCGGCTGGGTACTTCCATCCTCTCAATGGCCTTGATCTTCACAGGGTTGCATTCTATGCCGCGTTCGGAGACCAGGAAGCCAAGAAGCTAGCCGACTGGTACTCCGAAGACGCATTTCTCTAGGTTGAGCTTGATTTGAAATCAGCCAAGTTCTCAAAGGTCTCCTTGAGGTCTTCTAGCAGTGTTCCACGCTTCTCCATCTTCACCACCACATCATCCACGTAAACATGGGCATTTCTGCCGAGTTGCTTGAGGAGGCACTTCTACATGCAACGTTGAAAGGTGGCGCCGGCATTCCTCAAGCCGAACTTCATAGTCAAGTAGCACAAGGCTCCAAATGGCATGATGAAGGCAGTCTTCAGTCCGTCAGCTGGGTTCAAATTGATCTGGTGGTATCCTGAATATGCATCCAAAAAACTCAACAGCTCGCATCCGGCTATGGAGTCTATTACTTTGTCGATTCTTGGTAAAGCAAACGGGTCCTTGGGGCATGCTTTGATGAGGGTAGTGTAATCAATACACATACGCCACTTCTTGTTCTTCTTTAGCACAAGGACCGGGTTGGCCAACTACTCTGGAAAGAACACCTCCATGATGAAGCCGGCTGCCAGCAGCCGGGCAATTTCTTCTCCGACGACTCTTCTCTTTTCTTTTGACAGGCAGCGCAAGGGCTGCCTGACTAGCTTGGCATCAGACCGGACATGTAATTTGTGCTCGGCGAAATCCGTCGGGACACCTGCCATGTCTTTGGGGGACATTGTGAAGATGTCCCGATTCTCACAAAGGAAATCAATGAGCTCGCCTTCCTATTTGCTGTCGAGGTTTGTACCTATGACAGCGTACCTCTCCGGGTGCTCTGGGTCCAAGGGTATCTTCTTTGTTTCTTTGGCCGGCTTGAACGAGCCCTCAGCTTCTGACTCCTTGGGATCGGGCGACATCTCTGGCTGCTTGCTTGCCATTGCCACAACCTGGTCAAGGAGCTGCTTCTCAGCTGCGATCACGAGGGATTCGGCCAATCGACTACTCTCTGCTACGCAGGCGGACGACTTCTTGTAGTCGCCAGCTATGGTCAGAATCCCCTTGGAACTCAGCATCTTCATCTTGAGGTAGGCATAGTGGGGGACAGCCATGAACTTGGCCAGGGCAGGCCGGCCAAGTAACGCATGGTATGGGCTCTCAAGGTCCACCACTTCAAACCATACTGACTCTCGGCGGAAATGATCTTTGTCTCCAAAGAGGACGTCTATCAGAACCTTGCCTATTGGTGAGAAGGAAAGGCCAGGAACTATGCCATGGAATACTATCCGGCTGGGCTGAAGCTGCCTCTGTCTGATTCCTAATTTCTCCATGGTATCCTTGTATAGGATGTTAATGCTGCTGCCGCCGTCTATCAGGACTCGGGAGAAGCGAGCTGCTCGCTTGTCCGTGGCAAAGGTGGCGTCCAAAATCAGGGCATAGGAGCCGGGCTTAGGTGTCACCTCCGGGTGGTCAGCTCTGCTCCAGCTGATGGGCTTTTCAGACCAATGCATGAACTCTAGGGTGTCTGATGCTATCGCATTTACTTCTTGTTGCTGCAGCCGCCTGCTGCGTCGATCATCGGCCACACTGGTGTAGATGACATAGGCTCCATGCTCTTCTGGGTATTCGTCTTGTATTGCGCCGACTGGTCTGACCGCCGGCTGCTGGGGTGGGGGAAGGAGGCGGCTGCCCAGCAGGCGGGGGAGGCATGAGGCTGTCTCCCTTGACGATCCTGGTGAGCCAGTGGCACTTCTGAGTGGTGTTGTTGGACAGCTTCGCACCACTATGGAATTTGCAGGGAGCATCCAAAGTCTGCTCATATGAGAAAGCCGGCAACTAGTTGGGCTTGCCGCCCTTCTGTCATTTGGGCAGAGGCGGCCCTTCCGGCTGCTGGTCTTCGAATGTTGCCACCTGCCGGCTGGTGCAAGCCGGCTGCGTGGCCTTGCACTTGTGTTCGTTCTGTTGTTGACGCCAACTGGCGTCTCCATCCAGGGTTCGAGGAGCCTGAGGAGCCACCTTGCCAGTCGCACTAACTTGGATCTCCGCCTTCATGGAGGAGTCGGCCGTGGCATATTTGTCTGCTATGATTAGCAGCTCGTCGAGGGTCTCTCGCTCGTCGCAGAGGAGCTTGTGCTTGAGGAGGGTGCCCTCTCGGCACCTGGCGGTGAAGTATTCGATGGCCTGCACCTCGTGCACGCCCTCGCAGGAGTTACGGAGCTTGGCCCAGCGCGTGAGGTAGTCGCGAGTTGACTCGTTGGGGCCTTGCACGCAGAAGGAAAGCTGGCGCAGTTTGGGAGGCCACTTGTACGTGCTGGTGAAGTTGCGGACGAAGGCGTCGGTGATGTCGACCCAACTGTTGATGCTGCGGGGCTTCAAGTTGTTCAACCAAGTCCGGGTCGTGCCCTAGAGCATGAGTAGAACATACTTCACGGCAACATGCTTGTTGCCGCTTGCTATGCTGACGGCTGTGGAGTAGTCAACCAGCCAATCTTCCGGCTTCACAGAGCCAATGTATTTGGGCGTGTCTCTTGGGAGTATGAACCCTCTGGGGAAAGGCTCGTCTCGGATGCGGGGGCCGAAACACGGCGGACCCAACTCATCTTCTTCTTCAAGCGCCAGGGATCGGTGGAGACGGTCGATCCGGTGGCGGGCATCATTCTCTCCGACTCATGTCGGCGGCCAAGACGGTCGCCGAGTGTCGGGTGGTCAACAGGCGGCAGGGAGACTCTCCTTTCCCTGCGAGGGGGAGGAGGCGGACAGTCGCCCCGTCGTTCCATTGCTCTTGGGCGGCCGTCTTGGTCGCGCTCTATGGGGATACGAGTCCGACTGTGGCTACCAGCCGGCTCCTTGTCTTTTCTTCCACGGACGCCACCAGCCAGCGTTCGGGATGTTGCGCCTTCGTCTCGGCGGGGATGCATGTCGTCATTCTGCCGACGCAGCCCGTCGGTGCGGTAGCCGGCCTCGTTCTGCTCGGCAGCCGTGTCGAGGAGCCGCTGAACGCGCTCTGCCATCAGGCGATGCTCCTCGCCCTTGAACTTGTACAGCTCGTCTACTGCCGCTTGGGCAGCTCGGATGTTTTTCGCCGGCATGGCATAGATGGGGCGATCTGCCCTGAACAGGTTGGCGATGGCCACGCCGCGCTGCTAGACCACGCCAAGGCGGCTGGGCCCGGCGGGAGCCGGCGTGCCGCCCACAGCGCGGTCCAACTCATGCTGATAGGTCTCCGACAGGCATCTCATGCTGGACAGCCTCTTGGCGCCTTCGACAAGCTGAAGGCGGCGCGCCTCCAGCGTCTCGGCGTCGGTGTCTTCGGGAATGGGCGCGGTCCGGTCTTGTAGTGCCGCATCAAGCGGGTCGCGAGCACCTCCCTCGGAGTGCTCGCCGTGACCGATGACAAGTACCTCCGTGACGGTGCTTCCGCCGCTCTCCGCACAAGGGAGCGGCTCGTCGTAGACCACCACGTTGGTGGGGAACGCGTCGAGCGACGCGGTGTCGGAGTCGACTAGCATCGGGCCAGTGGAACCTACGGATTCCATGTCCACAGCAGGCTCGCTGGCGACGTGGAGTTGGTCGAGGAGGCCCACGAGGAGGCTCTCGGGGCCGCCTGTGCCCGCGTCGGATGCGGGCTCGTTGGAGAGGCGGACCTCGCCGACAAGATCGGTGAGGCAACTTGCCGCGCAGGCGATTTCCGCGCCAAGCAACGCATCGGCGCAGACTCCGTTTGGCGTGTCGGGCTAGCTGCGCTCGCCAGGGGGAAAAAGGGTTCCCCTCCAGAACAGGTCTCCGGATGACGGTGGACCTCACACCACGGTGGGCGCCAAATGTCGGGGATTGGGTCCGACATATGCCAAAGGATGGCTTATCATGGTGGGAGCGAGTAGAATGTCGCCGGTGCCCCGAAGCAGGATTAGGCGTAGACACGAACATCGGCGTACTTTACCCGGGTTCGGGGCTCTCCTAGGAGATAACACCCCTAGTCCTGCTCTGCAGGGTCTCCGTATGATCACTAAGGCAAAGTGAGTACAAGGGTGCTCCTCGACCTGTATGCTGGAGGTAGGAGAAGGCAAGGCCAGCTTTCTCCTTCCTATATCTCTGGTCTAGTTCTAATGGGTCCGAACCCTTTGCATGGGTGCCCTGTGGGGTTTATATAGGCCTACTGTCACACCCTAGCCAGTTCAAGCATTAGAGTGTGCATCATGTTTAAATTTCTCTTAAATTTGAAATGGGGATGACAGAATCCCCAGCACCCCCCTGGAACAACTAGGGTTTACTAAAAACTTTTTCAATGAACCCGAAATGCCCTTCTAAAAAGCCCACCCTTTTTGTTTTGGGTTAAAACCTTGGACAAAAATGGTGCACATTTTTCTAGGACATCTTAAGGTCATTAAATTAATTCTTATAGTATTTGCATTTGGGCATTTAAATGCTATAAAATATTTTAAATGCTCAAATAATCATAAACCAAAATGTTTGTTGTTGGATATATTCTAAGTAGTGGCCATGATTAATTTTATGATTTATGGAAATGCCCTGGCATTTTTAATAAAGCCCTGAAGTTATAGAAATAATAGAATAAATAAAAAACAGAAAAGGAGAGAGAGAACAGAACATACCTGGCGCAGCCCACCTAGCCCACCGGCTCGGCCCAGTCCACTGGCTCTTGCCAGTCATCCTCCTCCTCCCGCCAGGAGGACGAGAAGCGCGTGGCCGGCGCCCGCGGCCACACGCCGGCCACCTCCTGCTTCCGCCGACGCCCCGGACGCGCCTACGAGTGCCACACACTCCCCCACGCCCCCCTCTCTTTCTCCCCACTCTCCCCGTGGCCTCTCCCCCTCTCTAGCTCTCTCCCCATCCCCTGCCGAGCGCAGCCGTCGCCGCCGACAAGCACCACCGCAGCCACCGCCATCCACTCGCTGCCTCGCCGTGCCAAGAAGCTCCGCCGTCGTCCGCTGCTTTGCCTCGACCCATCCCCGAGTGCTCGCTCGCCCCAGAGACGCTGCTCTGAGCTTGTCTTCAACCTCGGTCTCCGAAGATCCCCCTCATGACCCCGCTCGCTCCAGCTCTTCCCTGAGGTCGCCGTTCGCTCCCCTGCAACCGCAGTGAGCTACCGACCCATTTCCCCCTCTCCCCGCGCTCGTCTGCGCCCTCTAACCCCCATGGCCATCGGAGCCGAAGCTCGCCGCCGCCACCGCACGTCGCCGTCGTGGCCACAGCCACGTTGGGTCGCAACCGAGCACGCCTTCATCTTCAACGCACTCGCAGGAGCCCGTAGCACCCCCGCGCGCCCCTCGCCGTGCCTGCTAGCGACTAGTACAACCTCGCCCGAACTTCGGCCGCCGCGGATATGCTCGCCGCCGTCGTCTCCGGCCACCCCAGCTCCACCTACTGCAACCACTCGACGCGGCTCACTCCCCGCATCACGTAGATGGTCT
This sequence comes from Triticum urartu, assembly GCF_003073215.2. Taxonomy (NCBI): domain Eukaryota; kingdom Viridiplantae; phylum Streptophyta; class Magnoliopsida; order Poales; family Poaceae; genus Triticum; species Triticum urartu. Next base: position 266,320,219 of record NC_053023.1, read on the forward strand.
TCGCCGTCCTTTTGGTCGCGGGAGTGCAAAACCCGAGCTCTCCACCGCGTCTGGCCTCGCCGGCGGCTAAACGCCGGCGAGTTTGACCCCGTTTGACCGTGGACTAACGCGTGGGCCTAGGTTGAATCCCCCCTGAGCCTATGACAGGTGGGGCCAGCCTGCTAATTAGTTTAGGATTAGAGTTAACTAATTTTAATTAGTTTAGTCACTGACATGTGGGCCCAGGCCCCACTGACAGTTAATTAGTACTAATTTAATCCTGTTAATTAGCTGAGCCACTGACAGACAGGGCCCACCAGTCAGGTTTGACCTGGCCGACCCAGTTGACCCACTGACGTCACACCTATGTCATGCTGACGCATTAATTCAATTACTGGAATTATTCTTATATAGGAAATTCCAGAAAATAGCCAAAACTTCTAAAAATCATAGAAAATCAACCGTAACTCCAAATCAAACAATTTATATATGAAAAATGATCAGAAAAATTCAATCTATCCATCTGTAATGGTTTCATGCATGACAAAACAAGTTAACCTTGTTGTTTAAGCAGAATAAGATAATGCACTAATAAGGCCATGTTAAATGAGCTAACATTTGAATCTTTGATTCAAATGAGTTCATTCCTTTCTGTTTTAGCTTGCATTAGGCCAAGACACTTTCATTTTTCCATGTCATAGCATGCATCATATTGTTGCATATCGTCATGTGTTGATTATGTTCGGTGTGTCTTTCGTGGTAGGTTTTGCCTCCGAGGATAACCCCGAGTATCCATCTGAAGGGCAGTACCCTACTACCACTACATCAGGCAAGCAACCCATTGATCATTCCGATACAAACCCATGTTCTCGCTTCTGCTCTTGTTTACTACATTAAGACAACGCGATTCAAACTGCTGTGTGCTACGGTAGTTGAACCCTTATCCTCTGCATGACCTGTCATTGCCACAGTAACTAGATGAAACCCACTAGCATGTGTAGGAGTTGATTGAGCCGTGTATGTGTTTCCTACCTTGCTATGCCTGCTATGCTTAGAGTTGTGTCAGGTTTGGTTCATCTGGGTGATGGGCTTGAGTGAAATGATTATGTCGGTAATGTGAGGGATGTGTTGAACATGATTTGGTAAAGGTATCGATGAGAGGCCATGTAGGAGTACATGGTGGGTTGTTTCATTGAGGCCGTCCCTAAGAACTGAGATCTGTATGTGTGATTTATGATTCAGTTACTACCATACATTGGGCCCGAAACCAATGGACCCTCACGGCTTCTTAATCACCCTAGTACTCTGTCCAGGAGTTGCAAATAGTTTCTGGTGTTTGTTGGTTATGTGTTGGTGGCCGTGCGTAGCGCTGACCCTAGGGGTGGGCTATGTTGCGGTAGATACACCGTGGCACGGTGTACCGAGTCACCCGTTTGGTGCCTCGGGAACCCTGTTCACATCGTTCGGGGCCATATGTGGAAACCTCGGCCGGACTCCCTGCGGATGGAACCTGAATAGGCGATAAACCTGGACTAGAGGCTTGAGTGTTAGGTAGGCCGTGGCCGACACCCTCGTTTGGCTTCCGCTTGATCGTTGCCGAGTACATGTCGTGTAAACGGCGGTAAGTGGTGAAAGCGTGTATGAAGAAGTACACCCCTGCAGGGTATAAAACTATTCGAATTGCCGCGTCCGTGGTAAAGGACTACTTGGTTTCCTATACAGTTCATAGACAAGCTAAGGGATACTACTAAAAGACTCAAGATAAGTGTGAGTACCAAGGATGGCCCTCTCCTAGGATGACGAGGGAGGATCCCCAGTGGAGTATTGTTTTGGTGATTAGTGGACTCGTGTGCGAAAAACTGTTTTACTAGTGGAGTTCCGTAGGATAGCTTAGCCAAGAGTCAAAGCTGGCTTGCTGCAATAACTCCACCACCTTCTTGAGAATGAGCATGTATAGTAGGTTCTGATGTAAGACTTGCTGAGTACCCTTGTACTCATGGTTGCTTAATTACTGTTTTCAGACGACAACACCGCCCCCTCTGATGGGTTTTATGTAGACCTTGATGCGACGAGTGACTAGCCACCCAGGTGGTGATCCTGGCCATGGAGGGCCCTATGTAGATAGACATGCTTCGAGAAGCCTTCTTTCTTTCTAGTGTCTGTACTCAGACTATTTGCTTCCGCATGTGCTTGTATGCTTGTATAACTTGAGTGTTGGGTCATGTGACCCCTACCTGTATGAACATGTTATGTATGGCTCTCTGGAGCCTTTAAATAAAGTACTTGAGTTGTAGAGTTTTGTTGTGATGCCATGTTGTATGTACTCATATCGGGCATATTGTGTGTATGATTGAAATGCTTGGTATGAGTGGGATCCGACAATCTAGTTGTTTATCCTTGGCAGCCTTTCTTATGGGGAAATGTAGTCTAGTGTTCCTCGAGCCATAGTAGTCCGCTACAGCCCGGTCCACCGGACTCCTACTAGCCCAACACTACTCCTTAGGACACTTGACTGGCCGGCATGTGTTTCACTTCGTTTCTATGTCTGTCTCTTCGGGGAAATCTCACGCGGTGACATCCGGAGTCCTGCCTAGCCTGCTACAGACCGGATTCACTCGCTGATGACCGACATGCTCGATGTGATTCATGTATGCCTGTCTCCATAGGTCTGCGCCGCTTTGGGTTCACGACTAGCCATGTCGGCCTGGGTTCTCTATCATATGGATGCTAGCGACACTATCATATACGTGAGCCAAAAGGCGCAAACGGTCCCGGGCCATGGTAAGGCGACACCCGTGGGAATACCGTGCGTGAGGCCGTAATGTGATATGAGGTGTTACCGGCTAGATCGTTGTGACTTGGAATCGGGGTCCTGACACCTACCCTCCCATGGGTACAAGGGTAATATGACTGGGTGCAGGCCCATCCGTCAGTCTCTTCGGCTGCCGACTTCTCCGCGGACTGCTGGGGACCGCGGATTGGGGGGCCCCGCCGACTGGTCTGGTATGGAGCTAACAGGCCGTACCCGCCGCTTGAGGGTCTTGCCGGGTGCTGATTACTGTAGCCGCGCTTCTAATGACGCAGGCTTGGTCAAAGGATCATGGCTACAACACCGCCGTCATGCCGGGCGATTACTGTAGCCACTCCCCATCTTGTCTGGTTAATGGCGCGTGGGGCCCGTGGGAGGAGCAGGCCAACTCCTAGGGGCCCACTCCCATCAGGTCCGATTGGTAGGGCTCTTCGTCGTCTTCTGGACTCTCGCTGACTGGTGGGGCCCGTCGTACTTGGGCCATAAAGACAGGTCGTCGTGGGAGCAGGACTCCGCCTGCCCGTGGTGACGTCAGTGCTGGCATGGCAACAGTGCCGCACCGGCCGGAGCTCTTCGTTGGTACAGTGCACTTTGGCCGCGTCAGCCCTTAGGAAGGGGAGGGGATGGGCTGCACTGTAGCCATCCCCCGTCCTGTCCCCCTTGATGTGGGTACGAGCTTTGAAGGGGCCGTGGGCCGACTCCTTGGAGCCGGCTTCTCTGGAAGCCGCCTGGCAGGAGTTGGCTTGTCTCGACCTCGCCTTCTGGACTCGGTCATCTACGGGAAACTGGCTATTTCTCTAGTCGGCTTCCAGAAGGCGGCTCTTTACCTTGGCATCCTGAGGGGCGCGGTCAGCCCCGATGTCTCGAAAGGCTATGGGTGTCGGGTTAGCCTACCCGTGGTCCATTACTCCGACACTCGCATACACCGAATATTTGCTGACAAGAGTTTGTTTTGGTGCTCACCATGTATGAATCAGAGAGGGAGTCGATTTCGGCCGAGGAGACACTATGTTTTGGCGCCCACGATGTATGAATCTGGGTGAGAGGCGGTTATGTCACTATTATGTGAAATTACAAACCTACCCCTATCGAAACCTATAGAAATCAAGCCGATAGGCTTTGCGTGTTAGGGATAGGTAGTAATTCCCATCTCGCAGATTTTGGTTTTGGTAGGTTACTGCGACCTTCCTCGCTTCGCTCAATTTTTTGCAGAACAAGAGTGCATGTTTACCGTGCCAAATCAATTGGAATCTAGTTTGTATTCTATTTTTGTTCGGGTAGGATCCATTTTCGATTGGAATAAAATTCTATATACATCATTTTTATATACTTTCAAAAGCACAACACCCTTTATACATAAATATGGTTTGCAAATGGCATGATCTCAGATTCGTAAGGCTGTATCCATCTGAATTTGGATTTTCAAATATTTGAAAACACTTTATGTTGAAATCCAATGTATGCATTCCTCGCTAACTGTCTCCAATTATTGTGTGTTTCATGTTGTTTTTTACTTATCAAACATGTATAATGTGCTTCACACACGCAACATATAGTGTAGTCCCTTTTAGACATTAATTGCATATAAACCATGCATTGTCTCTAATTAAAGAATCTATGGATCACTAACATTGATAAACTATATAACATTACACGTGTCTCCAAATTCAAATGAATATGCATGTTCGATACACCAATTTGCATTATGATATTATTGATGTCGTGATCTCTAGTTTAAATATTTGAATCCCCTTTAATCCAGATATTGGTCTCATATAGCTATCACTCATGCTTATATAGGAGTATCTCTCTAGACCTATACGCGTTCATCGTCTCTCGTGTATCTCTCGTGCTACCTATATATCGACAATGATCTTTTATCTTCGTAACACACCGACAGTACTGTCTCCCTCGACCTTCATCAATCTATCTCTCTCTAAGTATATCTCGCTCCCTGCTATGTGCCTCTAACTATGATTCGGCGATGAAGCGCTTAGCTGCGGCGACCTCACCGATGCCACCCTCACGCCGGCTGCGGACATCGTCTTCTCGGCCGCCGCCGTAGGTGTCCTCCGTCGCCAAGTTAGGGCACGGAAGATCGAACTGCTCGGCCTCGTCTTCTACTCCGTCTAGCAGTTCATCGTGTGGTAAATTAAAACTCTCTTTTTACTGTCTTTTAGATCCGATGGATTCATCTTTCCTTACCAAAAGTAGTTTCTACCTCCACAAATTTGGATCTATCCTGTTCTGCATCTCATAACGTGCCTAGTATATTCACTTATGCTTCACACATGGTTAAATTCCTCACTTGTACTTATTCTTGGATTCGTACAAATCTGGAACCAACTCTCATCTTATAAGTTAATGTCTTCGCGCTTTGAGGTCAATGTGTTCAAACCGATTTATCTTCAAAATCTTCTAAGAATGCATATGACCTCTTCCCCTTCCCTCGCATCTCTAATGCTGTCACAGGTACATGACCGTGAGAGAATCCCTTGGTTCTCATTGCCTGCATTCATTTGCAGAGTTCTTACAACGTCACATCAATTCTCCCAAAGCCAGTTCCTGTCTGACCAGCAGACGGAAGCCTTTGCAAGTTCTGAAGCCATTCAGTTTGAACTTCATGGCAACAGAGAAGTCAGCAAGAAAGGGCGGCAGACAGCGCCATGGGAACACAGCCAAGGACCTGCTACCAGATCTCTATGAACCATACAAGTCAGATTCTGAAGAGATATATGGGGAACGCAAGAACCGAATCCAATGGATTCGGAGATATTGGGCGGATGAATGGTTCAAGTACAAATTTGTCACTAACGGATATGCTGAAAAGAATGCCATCAAGGGCCTATGGGGAGATATTGTATACAAAGGTCTTCAGCCCAAGTCCAAGTCCAAGGCCATTACTCAAGGCTTCTACCCTTGCATGGTTCGTGGGCCTCAGCCTGCTAATGCCGACCCATCCAGTCTGCTATGGTGTCATGAAGACAATCTCTTCAAGCGCAACTTCCAGTTTGCCGAAGAGTCTGCAAAGAAGAACAAGAAGGACCTTGGTCTAGACTTCAACCCGGGTCCATCTGCTCCTCGGGCTGATGGCACTCGTGATGCCGAACCCAATATCATCTGGCCTTATTACAACCTCGACGGTCTCCTCACTCACATTGATGTTCAGGGGGCTGCCGTGGAGCACTCTGCAGACGACGCTGATTCTGATGAAGCGCCTGCTCCTCCCAAGCCACAGAAGTAGAAGAAACAAAAGGCTTCAAAGCCCTCCACTGCACCAAAAGTTTCGCATGCGAAGCCTCTGGCTACTGCACCTCTTGTAGCCAGTGTGCAGTCTGAAGATCTCTCTCGCATCTCCAAGACTGAGAAGAAGAAGAAACACATCCAGATTTCCGGTCAAGCACTAACCCCAGCTGCCGTTCTGAGGAATGAAAATGAAGCCATTGATCTGTCAAGTGACGCCGATCTTGGCGATGAAGCTCTTGATATGCTGATAAAGAGAAAGGAAGAGGCGGAGATCTTCAATGATCTACCCCTGTTTGATGTGGATATCCTGAACAACTTCATTGATGAATGGTTTGAAAACCCCAGCATCAACCTCGATGACCTTGAGCTTCCGATTGGCATCAGCGTCTCTTTCCATAGTGCCATTGCTATTGAGCTAGCTCTGGCTTAGAAGATTGTTTAACTAAAGAACAAGATTGATTATGAGAAAGCTCAGTTCAAGAGAAACATGGAAAACCTCAGTGTGGCTGATGTTCAAAGCTTCAAGCAGACGCTGCATGAGCTCAAGGAGCAATTTCACCAGAAACGCCAGGAAGCAAAAGGTTCAAGAGAGAGAATGAAGTATTTTGCGAAGAGAAGTGTTCAAGGTCACAATGAAGTAGAAAAGAGCAAGGCTCTGGGGTGCCCTGGCATTGACCCCAGAATGGCTGCCAAGAAGAAGAAGAAGCCTGCTGTGGCCCAAGATAAAGCATAAAGGCAGGAAGAACCTCGCACTGTCTTCCCTGCCAGTATGACAGGCTCGAAGCCTAAGGTCCCCACAGCTGCTTCAGAACTCAATAAAACAAGGGCAGCTGAAGCCGAAGCCCGAAAGCGCAAGACCAAGAAGACCACTGACGATGCTCCACCGACCAAGAAGAGGAAGACAAAGAAGAAAGATCGGGCTGCTCCCACAGAGCCCCTTGTCGTCGAGGCAATCTCAGTTGCTCTTCCTACGTCCGAACACCGAGAGCGTCAGTTAATAGTTCATGAGCCTGCTTCCACAGAGCCTCCTAAAGCTGAACACATTCCAGCTCCTGAAGCTGAAGACATTGGACATCACGATAATGTAGAAGATGATGAAGTCCTTCCTCAGATTGAGCACCAAATGGTATCATCGCCTGTTCTCACGAATAGCGAACTCATCAGCATTGCTCGTCCTCTTACGCCAATTGCTCAGGATGATTCATGGGCTGATCGCCCTCAAGTCTCTCCAAGTACTCCCCACCTCAAGCCACCACTCCGGTGCTTGTAGATGATGACTTTGTGGTCCAGACGACTCCCTCTCCAAAGCCGTCGCCCACACTCCGCAGGCTTCGCAAAGGATCAAGGCCACAAGTCACTCTGTCGAGCGTTCCAGAAGGAGAAGAGCAACATAACTCAGTGGCATGACAAGTTTTCCCTGACGCCACTCCAACTGTGAATGTCTCTAACTCTGAAGCAAAAGCTACTGAAGACATTTCGACTGCATCAGTCGATGATCAAGAAGAACCACCAGAACCCCGTCAAGCAAAAGAGCGAGTTGCCACACCCCCTACCAACCAAGAAACTGTTCTCGAGGAGAACGAGTTTGTGCCAGACCCTCTAGCTACTCAAGTGGGGGTTGAAAATAATGAAGCGTCCACAAACAACAATACTGATGCCAATGACGTGGTCATGACTGAAGCAAATGTGGCGCCTGAAGTTAATGTGGCGCTAGAAGTGAATGTGACTCCTGAAGCCAATATTGCACCTGAAGCCATTGTGCAGCTCGGAGCCCATGACAATGCCTCTCCTCCTGTACCACCTCCAAGGCCTCACACCATTGAGCAAGCATTCTATCAAGGTCAACTTACCACCGTCTGCTGGCCCATTCTGGTTCCTCCGCCTGCTCCCGGACCACAGTTTGACTATCATGTGGAGCGCCGGCCTCTGGTCCAGAAGCCAAAGCGGCTGCCAAGGTTTCCAGGTACTGCAACTTCACCAGGATCGTTTAATGTGAATGGCTTCATAGCACACAACACCTTCTTTGATAGAGCCTAGAACCCATATTCCAAGCCAAGAATATCATCTAATAGGTTCTGGAGCTATCAGCAGCGCAGTTACTATTCATGTGTTCTCTATGATCAAGGGCACATCTTTCCCCATATGCGTCTAGACAGTGAAGCTATTGCTGGACTGCCCTGCTTAGAAGAAGCTCTTGACTGTTTTCGTGATGCTGGTCTCCTGAACTTTGTGACTAATAAAGAGCATTGGAATGAAGAGCTTATGCTACAATTCTACGCTACCCTCTACATTTGCGGCTACAACAGGGATCAGAAGACTTGGGTCCTTGAGTGGATGACAGGCGATGTACACAATGAAGCCAAAGCCCAAGATATCATTGAGCTTCCTGCCCTGCCCACAAAACAGGTTGTCAGCTACACCAAAATGCTTTGGAGAGCATCTTCCAGAAGCCAGAGCCAAACATGAACCAAATGTTGACCATGATGAAGCCACTTCCACAAGACGCTGAATATCCAAAGGAGATCTTTGTTGAAGACCTAGAGTATCTGCCCCGCACTATTTATCATATTATCAGGCAAACTGTCTGGCCTGTCAAAGGACATTCTCCAGCAGCGAAGCTTGATGGAGCAATGAAGACATTGGTTTTCTATATCTTCAAAGGCATTAACTTCAATGCTAAGGCTTTTTCATCAGGCAATTGGCTGCATCTGGCTCTGATCTATTTGGTCTGAAGTTTTATGCTCCATGGGTAATGCGCCTCATCAAGCTTTACTCCTTGGTCAACTATCATCCCTCTGTGCGCAATCATCTCATCTTCCTGCCAGAGGTTGATCTGTCTATCGAAGCCATATACCCAGAGCCTGCCAAGGAGCCAATTTATCTTCACAACGTTGATCGTCAAAGTTTCACTCAACCCATTGAAGGAGTTCTTGCTGCAACTCTTGTTTATCCTTTGGCTGGAAATACACGCACCCCACGTGCCCATACTGAAGCCACTGAAAGCACTATTTCCCAAAGGCCTCGGATGCTATCTTGTGTTCTTAATGACCGAGAGCTTCTCGTCGCCCTGCATCAAAAACAGGATAAGCATCATGACTGGCTCAAGCATCAGATGCATAGTCTCTTGGTGGATGTCAATTGCATTCGCAACCTTGCCACCAAGAATGCATTTGTCACTCATGAAACCTGTCGGCGGTCGTGGAAGAGTCTGACATTTCTGAGCTCTGAAGATGATCTCCAACAAGATGGCTTCACTGAGGGATTCAAGTTTGATTCCACTCCTCCCAGGAATGCTCACCTCCGTCGGACTCCCTCGCTTGAAGACTCTGACTACTGATCCTCAGCTGCAACTGTCAATGCCAGAGTTATTGATGACGAAGATGATGCTACTTCCCCAACCTCAACTTCAACTCAAATCAATAATGCACCAAGTTCTTCCGCACCACCAGACCTTAACAACGACCCTGCTGCTTAGCCTACTCCTCATGGGAACGAGTAGAAAGATCTATGTCTTCAAACCTTTTTGGTCCTCACTAACAAAAGGGGGAGAAGCATATGGGTTGATAGTCTTCAAACGGGTCCATAATGGTGGTTGCTATACTTTTGCCAAGTGCTTACAACTCTCGCTTTCGATACATTTGGTTCTTTTGAGTTGTAACACTTAAACTTGATGGTCGTCTGCTACCTTTTCTATCAACTATGTGATGCGATGATAAATTCCGCATGTGCGACGATAAATTGAGCATGAAGTCATTTTGAAGACGTCCATTTATCATTATCTATGTCATTATCTTCGTTATATTTTTTCATGCATGATCAATTGTCTTCATAAGTTGAAGAGGATCTCCACAAGTACAACCTACCATGTGCATTTGCATTCAAACGCAAAATACTTATATATGCACATCTTCAAGGGGAGCCTTTTGCTACTTATGAAGACAATACCTTAATCCTTTACAATTTCACATACTTTTATCCCCGTTGAAAACTTCAACCATTTTTTCATCAATCACCAAAAAGGGGGAGATTGTAAGTGCATCTAGTGCCACCCCAAGTTGGTTTTGGAGAATTGACGACAAACCTGGTTGAGGGATTAATGTGTTTGTGAGAATTGCAGGATAACACAGGTAGTAGTCCCTCATTGATTCGGTTTACCTACCAGAGATGACCCCTAAAAATGTGTGAAGACATTGAAGATAATGGTGGTATGTGAAGATATTCACATTGAAGACTATGACATGAGAAGACATCGCATGAAGTCTTTGGAGCACGAAGACATAGTTGTTTCGTAGTTTCATTTTCTTCTTTGTTGAGTCATAGGAACCACCGTACTGTTAAGTGGGGTCCAAGTGAAAAAACTCAGAGTGACTAAAGTGATGCTCAACCAAATCATATGTCTTCAAGCGAAGACAATAAGAGCAAATCTTATCCGGAGCTGGATGAGTCAGCTTTACTTGTAGCCCAAGTTAAGCTGCCACGTGTGTTTGAAATCTGACTGTTGGAACACGTGTCAGTTCCTTAGTGACCCAGGGTCATTTCGGACAAATCAGGTTGGGTTGCCTAGTGGTTATAAATAGCCCACCCCCTGCACCATAAATTGGTGGCTGCTCAGAGTTAGTGCACGGCTTTTGTCATTTGAGAGCAACCCACCTCCGAAGCATTTGAGAGAGAAATCCTTGAGAGGACAAAGCCCAAAACACCCAGAGCCCAAAGAGTGTTTGGCATCACTGAAGTCTTTCTGTCCGCGTGATCTGAAGACTTGTTACACTTGAGGACTGTGAATCCTCCAGCCGGTTAGGCATCGCGTTCTAAGCATCCAAGAGTCATTGTGGATTGCCGGTGAACAAAGTACGTGAAGGTTTGGAAGTCTACCTTGAAGACGTACCAGAGTGATTGGGTGGGGACTAACTGTCCTTAGCTCAAGGGGAACAAGGTGAAGATGCGGTCTTCTGAGTTGAATCTCAGCCTCCCTAACCAGATGTACAGTTGTCACCACAACTGAAACTGGTCCAACAAATCCTTTGTCTTCACCAAGCAACTAGTTCTATCTCTTCCTTATCTATACTTACATTTTGTGTTCGTGAAGTCATTGCCTTCTTGCATTATCTGTTTGACTTCACTGTGTGACTACTTGTTCTGATTGGCTTCATACTATCTTCCATCCTGATCCATACTGCCTAGCTGCTAATAGTCTTCGAGCTTTCACTTCATTGAATACTTAACTATGGCTTGCCTAGTGTAGTCTACCTTCCGTTGCATGTTAATAGGTTCGTATCTATCATTTGTCTTCGAAACTTCCATGTGTTGAAGAATTTCATAAAAATCGCCTATTCACCCCCCTCTAGTCAATAACTAGCAATTTCATGGCCAGGCGCCGGCAATCGTTTAGATTAGGTTTACAATAGGTTTTAGTACGGTTTGTGCGAAATATGTAATGAATTTCATCCAGTTCATAGGAAAAGTTTTCGAAATGTAATGAATTTCATCCGGTTAATTTGAAATTTTCTTTGTTTGCATGAATTTCGTCCGGTTAGTTCATATAGTTGTTGAAAGGTATGCGGGCAGCATTGGTGGCATCCTCTGGCATCAGTGTCGTCGGACTATCATGCTAGAATCGCTAACAGTGCTGCATTATTTCGCAGGGAACAGTTATCCCTCGATCAAAATCAGATTCGTCGTGTTTCGCACTCCTCCCACATAAAAGTGTAGACTCTTGCTTACATAAAAATGGAGCAAGTGGACCGCACTGTAGCACATCATATCACTCAAACTAGCCCGGCTAACTCATGGGAAAGCCCCGCCCTCGTCATTTTGTTCAGGATTTCTATCGATCGATCGCATGAAAATGTTATGTTTTGCAAGTTCAAAAGGAAATAGCAACACACTTACTACTCGTACGCGTCGCGTTTGCGTCACACCCCCAACAGTCCGGCTTGCACGCCGCACACCAGAGGGGACATGTGTTATTTTGCCTTTTCACTGACATGTGGGACTGCAATTGAATAAACCATTGATAGCCGAAATCTAATCACTCGGCGGGCATCGGCTGAGAAGAGAGAGACGGGGGAGGGAGAAGAGATCGCCTGTCCGCCGTGCAAGGACTCCAAGAAATATATGGTGATAATGTGAGGTGGGAAATGCGGGAGTCTGGACCGCTTCCATGCCCGCTTCTGACCGCCCTGGCCCGCCAGAAAACCCCTCCTCCCTCCCGGGCGCTCCCTCCTCAGACGCCAACTGCCGCATTCATAGCAATTAGTACTAGTAAAATATTGGGCTATAAGCCCGCTTATGTGGAGGAGAGAGAGGCATTGACGAAGTCAAGGAGTGGGCTCTTCAAGAGCCCATCTCTACACGTGCTCCTAGGTATAAAAAACTAATTATAAAAAAAGAGGCATAAAAAACAATTGTGTTTAAAAAAAGAAAGGTAAAAAACATTTGAGAGGACATAGATAGTGAGAAAGTGAGAAAAAGTTGTAACCTTATAGTCAACACTATGGTACTATTACATGAGGAAGGAGGGAGTGGTGCACATGCCAAGTTCATTGGGCTGTCGTGTTTCATACTCCTCCGTCGTAACTATGGAGACAATAGCTTTCATCAAAAATAAACAATGAATACTCATTGCTCGTCCTCTATATCGGAAAGAATACTTTCATTCGCCGACATGTGGGACATCGACCATCCTCCTCTGCCCGCCATGCACAAAATTATCCTGGTCCACCCCGGTCATAGCGCAGGCCCAACCTTTCCCACTGTAAGTTGGTCGGACGAAGAAACAATCATGACTTCATTGAATTCTGCTTCTTCAAGAAAACATACTGTACCCGCAATACTGCTACCACACACGAAGACTGGATGGCACTGTACCACGTCATATCACTGAAACCCACTAGGCCAAACCCACTATACCACGTCTCTGTACTTTTGCTACGATTTTCCTACCCTATGGACCAAATGAGGCCTGAAATGTATCCGTGTCGACTATTGTCTGATCAATCGCTAAGCCTATAATTTTAGGAGCTTGGGCTATTGGCCGATCGACGACGGATCATACCGATAAGCGTACCACAAGCTCATCAGCCCCAACGTTTCTCTTCGGTGAGTGTTTTGCAAGTACTATAGCTCGCACAGTAGCTAGCCTACTAACACCAAGAATCATCAAACAAGCCCTGCTGATATGATAAACAGTTCAAACTTACATCTAAGCATGCCATATATTACATCAAAAGCAGGTGAGGATACATCTGTTTCCATAACTCGGAGAGGGTTCGCATGATTCACTATCAAACAAAAGTAGCAAGTACCGCCCACACAAGACAGTGCACTATCCCCAAGATCACTTGATAACACGCATCGTTCTGGTAATTAAACATAACGCAAACTACCCTGAAGGATTAGCGCGACCAACTATTTCTTGTCATCAATCTCTCGGGCAATGACCGCAGCACGGACAGTGTCATGGGAATCGATCTCTGGGGCGATGTCCACAGGACGGACCGCGACATCAGAATCAACATATGGGGTGTCCACAGTATGGACAGTGGCATCGGAATCGATCTCCGGGGCGATGTCCACAGGACGGACCGCGACATCAAAAACGATCTCTGGGGCATTGTCCACAGAATGGGCCGCGACATCGGAATCATCAAGGACATCCACCGGCACATGTACAACCCTAACATATTAGCAAGCACATTGCAAATAATCAGAAACCACAACTATGGTAAGCCATTATTTTTTACCTCATGCAGCTCACCGAGGGATCCCATCCCTCCAGGGGTCATCTCCTCGTCCTCAATGGGTGCCATCACCTTGCCAGGGGAATACTGCTTCTCAACGGTGACTATCTCCTCAAACTCGGCCTTGAGCCTCGCATAGGTGGCCATTAGAGTTTCTGGGGTAGGCACTGTGGGCCCCTTGCCTTTCTTCCAGCTTTCTTTGAGGAGTTCGTCCGCCAACGTCGTCAACTCTTTGGCCAGTGCTTGTTTATTGTTGTTCTTCATCTCCATGGGTTGGCCCGCCAACATGGTCAACTCGTTGGTCGGTGCTCGCTTCTTGGGGATCGCTTTCTCCAGTGGGTTGTTCGCTGGCAACTCTTTGCCTAGTGAGGTAGTCCTGGATTAGGGGGTCCTCGGACAGCCGGACTATATACTTTGGCCGGACTGTTGGACTATGAAGATACAAGATTGAGGACTCCGTCCCGTGTCCGGGTGGGACTCTCCTTTGCGTGGAAGGAAAGCTTGGCAATTCAGATATGTAGATCTCCTCCCTTGTAACTGACTCTGTGTAACCCTACACCCCTCCATTGTCTATATAAACCGGAGGGTTTAGTCCATAGGACGACAACAATCATAATCATAGGCTAGCTTCTAGGGTTTAGCCTCTACGATCTCGTGTTAGATCAACTCTTGTAATACTCATATCATCAAGATCAATCAAGAAGGAAGTAGGGTATTACCTCCATGGAGAGGGCCCGAACCTGGGTAAACATTGTGTCCCCCACCTCCTGTTACCATCAGCCTTAGACGCATAGTTCGGGACCCCTTACCCGAGATCTGCCGGTTTTGACACCGACATTGGTGCTTTCATTGAGAGTTCCACTATGCCGTAACGATAAGGCCTGATGGCTCGTCTTGTTGTCAAGGACAACATTACCTCTGGGGAGCCCTGGCTATAGGCCAAACTCTCTGACTACGCGGCTTCGTCATGACCGCCCGTTCGGCCGTCGCGCCGACGATGACCTCTCGGGTCATCAAAAACAGCCTCCACGTCGGCTCGGGATTCATCGAGAAGATGGATCCAATGGAGCTCTCTTCTTTGAATGAGCTCTTGGATCGCAACGCCGCCTTGGGAGTTACTACGGACTATGATCGGGTCGTGCTTAAACCCGACCAATGGGGAGTGATGCACCGATTCTTCCTCTATTTTGAGGACAAACTATGTCCGGATTCCCGAGCTCTTCGAGCCGAATACCCGTCTACAGGAGGACATGGCCCAAGCTTCGAACCTAGAATCAGACAACGGGCTAGAACTACTGGGCAACGTCCCGGAGCCCGAACTGCCAAACTCGGAAACTCCTCTGCCCCTGGGTCTCAGATCGGGTCAGGGTTTGGACCTAAATCTAGCCACCCACCCTCACATAATTGATCTTTCCCACATCAGACAAGAGCCCCAAGAGATAGTACATCACTATTGGGCCAGATCCCTGCTTGTAATGAGCAAGGTCAAGGACTATCGCGAGGAAGACACAATTTCATTCTTTTGCAAAAATTGCACGGACAAGGGAATCCTCAACGCCATAAGTCACCGTGACATAGCACACTTCGCTGACTTGGCGGCCATAGTACAAAATTACTATGCGATGAAAGCACCTGGAAAACCCAAACAAACTTTTGGGATCCTCCAGCCCTCACTAAACCCTCCTTCCGAACTAAAAGGGTGTACTCTCGTAAGTGACCCGATCGAATTACAAAGAAACCAAAGCCCACTGCAGGGCGTGGAACCGTATTGGAGGGATGGCTCAATGGGCCATGCAAAATTCATAGTACACCGGATACTATACCAACACATAGCCTTAGAGCATGTTGGATACTCCGGCAGGTGGCCAAGAGTGGCGAGGATCTCCACATCAACAATACCACAGAGCACCATCCCGTGGAAAATAACAATACAATACTGACAGTCTTCGAGACTTTTGCCTCAAATAATAGGCGCAAGCGAGCACTCCGCAGCCTCGCCGAAGTCTGCCATGTTGCAACAATAAATCCATGAAACGATACGGCTGTAACCTTCAATACCAGCGATGAACCTCAATTCCGAACAGCCCGACCACCAACCACTTTGGTCCTTAGTCCAATTCTGGACGGCTTTCGGCTTACTAATGTGCTCATGGACGCTGGAAGCGGATTAAACCTCATCAACGAGGAGACTCTTAGCAAAATGGAAATAGACAAGAGACGCATTGAGCAAAGCAGAATGACCTTCAGAGGAATCATCTCTAGTTGGGAGGCACGATGTGCGGGAAAAATCACACTAGATGTGGTATTCGGCACGCCGGAGAATTATAGGTCCGAAGAAATCACATTCCAAGTGGCCCCGTTTAGTAGCGGATACCACGCCCTTTTAGGGCGGGAGGCATTCATGATCTTCCAAGCTATACCCCATTACGGGTACATGAAGCTCAAGATGCTCGGGCCCAATGGAATCATCACTCTAGCTACTGATCCGGACATAGCACTCCGCGCTGAAAATAAAACCGCCGCACTGGCCCTCGAGGCGTTTTCCGAAGCCCTTGCGGCTGAAGAACTAACTGCGCTACGCTCCACAGTGGACAGGGACAACGTGATACTCAACAAAATACCCAAGTCCACCTCTTTTAAACCAGCGGACGAAATAGTCAAATTCCAGGTCCACCCAACGGACCCTACAAAAACAGCATCCATTGGGGCACAACTGAACCCCACAATAGACGCCGCACTTTGGGAGTTCTTGCACGAGAATTGGGACATCTTCGCCTGGCATCCTTCAGACATGCCAGGAATTCCATGCAGGCTAGCTGAGCATAGCCAAAACATTCTAAAGGGATTCAAGCCGGTGAAGCAGACTCTTCGGCATTTCTCAGAGCCTAAGCGACAAGCCATGGGAGAAGAGCTAGCCAAGTTACTCGAGGTCAGATTCATTAGAGAAATAAAACACCTGGACTGGCTAGCAAACCTGGTGATGGTACGAAAGATGGAAAATCCTGGCACCTATGTGTAGATTTCAAGGACCTGAACAAGGCTTGCCCCAGGGATTCCTTCCCTCTCCCCCGCATAGATCAAATTATCGACGCTACCGTAGGACACGATACATTGTGTTTCCTCAACGCATACTCCGGATACCATCAAATCAAGATGGCGAAGTCCGATCAAGA